>NW_017731530.1:1267070-1301314 GCF_001890085.2 Hipposideros armiger
AGGGTGAAAAGGGTAACTATTGCATTGTTCTGTACACCTGAAACTAACAATAAAAAAATAAATTAAAAAAAAACAAAACAAAACAAAACAAAAAAACAGTCATCTCACTGGACTCCATGCAATTGAGATTGTGGGGGTGGCCACACAATCCAAGTTCTGGCTAATAAGTTGAAAGCAAAATTTTCCTACAAGGGCTTCCAGGAAAGTGACTACTTTCCTGATGAAAAAGCTGACAATTTAACTGGCATGTACCTTTTACCTTTCACCTCTCTTCATGACAAGGCCTGGGGGGAGGCTGAGTAACCACCTTATGACAATGAAGAAAAAAGTCACGGGCTAAGAATCTTGCAGCAGCAAACAAGGGGGGTCTGGTTCCTTGCACAGTTGCACCGGCTCTCAACTGCCTATCCCTGGCCTCTGTTACATGAAAAACAGAAACCTTTCATTTGGGTAAGCCCCAGTAGTTGGGCTTATTTTTCATCTTAAACAAGGCTGATCCCAAGTGCATTCTCTAGACGTTCTGTACACGAATCTCCACTTCAAAGTGTGCTCCTCAGACCTGTGACACGTAACAACCACTCCAAAGAAATTAAAGTTCTGAATAAAACTAAAACTGCTTTGGGCAACTTTTCAATAAAAAGAAAATCATACTTAATAGTCAAAGGAACAAAAAGTAGCTCAGTATAAAAACAGACAGTTGTAGTTTATCACTGTACTTTAATAAAAATTTTAGCAATGTGTTTTAATTTTGGTAGACATAAATACCATAAAATTTTAAAATAGGAAATACTCATAAAAATATTGTTGCCTTCATCTATCAATCTCTACATCACCCCTCATTTCTTTTCCATCTACCATGCCACTACTTCTGTCTACACCCTTAGTTATTTCAATATACTCACCAACTCCTGGCTTTTGGTTCCTTACACTTCTCTCCACTTCAGCTCCCCACTCCCATCAGGCATGCGCTAGGACCTTTTCTTTCACCAGTAATGCCATCACTCCCGAATCTCAGGCTGAGGCATTTACTCTCTATCAATCCTAGCTCCCACCTCCTGCCCAATGGAACTCACAGTTTATTGATCCTGCCTATTGCAAACTGTACCACACCTCTTGATGTCCTTTCTTCCTTCATTACTCACCTTAATGTCCACAAACAGTTCACGGTACTCATTTGGCAACAAAATACTCCTTTTGATAAATTCAGCTATACAACTACCCAACACCTGCAATCATGCAGAGAAACGTTGCCGTGTACACACACACACACACACACACACACACACACACACACACACGGCCTGGTCTCAATTTAAATTCATGATCACCAACTTCAAGTAGACTCTTTCTGCTGCTGGCAGTCTAATCCTCTAGGATAACTACTTCACATCCTCTCTTCTCTCCTCCAATACCCCTGCCCCATCCTCACTGCCAGCTAATGACATTGTGTTTTATTTCTGAGAAAATGGAAGCAAGCAGAAGAAATCATCCTTTCTCGCACCACTTCTACCCAGCTACAGTATCTGTACCCACACCCTCCCCCTTCCTATCCGCTTCCACAGATGACCTGTCCATGTATCTACGTAAAGCCAACCCTCCCAATGTACACTAGATCCCACTATAGTTCCTCCACTCAAAGACAGTGCTCTAGTAATCCTTCCCCCTCTCCATCATGAATTTTTTCCTGTCTACTGAATCTTTCTAAAAAGCATAAACATACTACAGTTTATACTATTATTTCTCCCATTAAAAACAAAACAAAGCAAAACTAAAAACTTCCCTTGCCTCCAGTTCCATACCAGCTCCTGCCCGTTTTTTCATCTATAACTTGAAGTATCCAATTCCACTCCTCCTTTTCCCTCCTGTTCCCACTCAGTTTGCCACTTAGAGCTGCATATCCATGGAAACTGTTTGCCCAATATATCGATGACCTCCTTGCTAAACCCAAAGGTCAGTTGTCAGTGCTCATCTTTCTTTATCTCCTGGCGGCCGCTGATAGAGCAGATCGATTCTACTTTATACACTTTCTTCACTCAGATCCCACATACTCAGGTTTCCTCCAGCCTTACTCTGTCTTCTTTGCGGTTACTCCTCTTCACCCTGCACTCTTAAGGTTAGCAAGCCCAGGGCTCAGGCCTTGGTTTGCTTTCTTCTCTAGCTATGCTCACTTTCTTGAGAGTCTTCGTTAGTCTCATGGTTTAAAAAAACATGGCTTCGATATTAGTTTTTAACATCCCCCAAATGATATCTAGAGTCCACACCTCCCTCTTGAACTCTGGACTTTTATATCTAACTGCCTCCCTGTCATCTCCACTTTCATACAGAACAGACACCTCAAAATGATCAACAGCTAGACTTCTGATCTTCTCTCCACACCAAAATCTACTCTACCTCAGCCTTCCCCACCCCAACTGGATAGTAACTCCATTTTTCCAGTTTCTTAAACAAAAAACTGTGGCATCATCCATGACTCCTATTTCATAACTCCAAACCAAGTTTTTAGATTTTTGGTTCTGTCTTCCAAATATATCCTTATCCAACCACTTCTCATAACCTCCACTGCCACCACCCTGGTTCAAGCCCCATTACTTCCAGCCTGGATTCCTAAAATCACCCGCTAACTAGTCTCTGTGCTTCTTCCTCTGTCCCCTATGGTATGTGTAATATTTAGATGTATGCAGTCTATTACACAGCAGCCAGCGAAATCCATCTAAAGTGTGAGTTACATGAGGTCACCTCCATGCTCAAAACTTTTCAAGGGCTCACCTTTTCACTCAGAGTAAAAGCCTAAGTCTTTAAAATGCCCTAAAATAACCCATTATGCCTGCCCTTTTGACTCTCTGATCTCACCTCCTACACCCTCTTTGCTCACTGTTCCCTGGCCACGGGGCTGCTATGCTGTTCCTTGAACACGCCCGTCATTCTTCCCACTTTAGGACTTTGGCACTGGCTATTTCATCTTTCTGGGATACACTACCCCCAAATAGTCACACAGCCAATTTCCTTACCTCCTACAAGTTTTTGTTCAAATAACTCTTTCTCAAGGAGGCCTATCCTATCCTGTTTAAAATTGTTACCTGCCACACTCGACCACTGAAACTCTTGCTCTACTTTTTGTTTTTCCTTAGCATACAACATCATTTACTTATTTATTATGCTTATAGTTAAATGTCTGTCTCTCCTCATCAGAAGAAAAGTTCCACAAAATGGGGGAGGGGAGGTTTCTTTGCCTATTTTGTTAATTGATGTATCTAAAGGAGCCTTTACCAGTGCCAGGACTAAGACAGGTGCTAAAAAATATTTGTTAACACATTGTTTGCGGGAAACGAGTAAACTCGTCGTATAGAGAAAAATGCCCGCTTACAAAGTGTTAAATGAATTCGGATAAATTAAAACTTTAAAAGTGTTAGGGGTTAATTTATCTAAAATAAATAGAGTAAGTAATATTAAAAACAAAATTTCATTTCCTTGCCCCCCAAAATATAAAAGGAATACTCCTAAAATATTTATGAAAATTTTTCACTCCTCTTTGATTCTAAAATTTGAGGAATGTTCCAAGTGTTTTTTCTTAACATTAAGCACTAGATTCAATGAGTGATTTAATTATTAATAACTGAGTATATGACAATATCACAAGCAAATGTTCCAGAGAAAAGTAAGAGAAAATAGATAACATAAAAGACTTCTTAGGGGAAGGGATTAGAGGTCCTGGGTTAAGAGCAGAAGGAAAGGATGCTTGTATTAATTCAACAGAAGCACATTCCTGTCTCTCCAGAATAACCAACCCCTAATGCTGTTCTCCTTCCCGCTGACGTAGGTCAGCCCTAGCCTTTCCACCTTACATGCACAGCGTGCTGCAGCAAAAACACACCCACACAGACAGAAGGCGAGAGTCTTTAATGCCTAAAGAATTTTAAACACAGGCATTCCTCGGAGATATTGTGGGTTCGGTTCCAGACCATCGTAATAATAAAGCGAGTGTTACAATAAAGTGAGTCATAATCTTTTTGCTAGTGGAGGGTCTTGCCTTCCAGGTGTAAAAGTGTAACACCTGTGAAGCACAATAAAGCAGCGCACAATAAAATGAGGTTCGCCTGTATAGTCTAAGTGGTCCTGGAGCTGACAGGTGTAGGGAAAGGCGAGGGAGGACACTTTAAGCTAGAAATGAATTTTGCAATGATGACAGCTCTCCTCTATCAACTATCACCATATAACAATGATGAAATTGGTCACCTATTCAATTTAATCACAAAGAAAAGGACAAAATGTTTCTGGCTCTATTATTGCTCTCCCTTCCCAGTGGAGTCTAAAGGCAGCAGAAATGCCGGTCTGACCTGAACATTTCTATTTCTCTTAATAGCTGCATGGGCTCTAAGTTGAAAATTACCATTCCTATTGTCACTATAAATGACGACTTTAGGAAATAACAGAGGCACTGCGATGTATTAAAAATATGCATTATGTGATGTATAAAACATCCCGCCTCTCCAAGTCTATACTGAACTAATATCAAATCTCTCTGTCAACCTTTATTTGTAAGTTGTTAGTTGCATGCTGAATATGTAGCTCTTCTTGAGAAACAGTTTGGATATAACAGAACCAACCAGATGAGGAAGGGTTTGACTCTCCTACCTTATATTCACTTCCCATACTTCCTGGGTCTCATTCAGGAAATAAAGATCAAAACAAAACAAAAAGCCTCCTGTAAATTGAATCATTCAGAAATGGAATGCATACCTTAAGGTTAATTCTTTCTATGAATCAGTAAAGTCGATAGGAGAGAAGGAAAGAGGGAAAGTAGGAAACAAAGAAAGTAAAATAATACACTACAGTTGACCCTTGAACAGCGCGGGGGTTAGAGACACCAACTCACCCACATGCTGTCAAAAATCCATGTATAACTTGACTCCCCCCAAACTTAACTACTAACAGCCAACTGTTGACCAGAAGCCTTACCAATAACATAAACAGTCAATTAACATACATTTTGTATGTTACATGTATTATATACTGTATTCTTATAATACAGCTAGAGAGAAGAAAATGTGAAGATAATCATAAGGAAATACATTTACTACAGTATTTACTGAAAAAAATCTGCATATAAGTAGACCCATGTAGTTCAAACCCGTGTTCTTCAAGAGTCAACTGTATATTCACAGAATTTTATTATGAAAAGATTATATAATTACCTTTTTTCTTAGCTTGATTTGAGGTGGGAATGGACTTTAAGTTTTTGCTTTTCATAATGTCCTTTGAAGATTTCTTTTCAAGAGTAGAAAATGTCTTGAATGGTGAACTGGGTTTTCCATAGCCTGAGCTCCTAACTGATGCATATAATCCACCCTGGGGTTTTCTTTTAAGTAAAGAAGGTGCACTTCTGGCCTTTTTGGATGGTACCTGTTTACCAATTACAGCCTCTTCTTCGCCAGAACTGAGTTGAGATCTAAACGTCTGTGTACAACAAGTACAAACTCTTTAGAACTTAAATGAATTTCAACTACAGTTTTAAGTGAAGATTTAACAGTTCTCTAAGTCTGATTCATTAGAATTTTAGTATTTTGAAACATATCTTCAAAGTCAGGAATAAAACAAAACAAAATAAAGCAAAATAATAAAACAAAATAAGCTTGCCAGAAAGCAGCATGTGTAATTATTAGAATGAACATGGAGTAGGATGGGAAGAACACATTTTGAAATGAAATAAAATTTTATCTTCCTTTTCCTCCAGATTTCTCAAGATAAAAAAATTTTAATACCCTGCCTTATTCCACAAAGAACAGGTGATAGTTTATAGTAAACACATCACTCAAAATTGTAAAATAAAAATATTAGGATCATAAAACTATAAATCAGAATAGATCAAGAACAGGAAAAGGGAACAGTGAAACATAAGTTTTTCAATAGGCGCTAATAGCATTTATATGAAATGCCAACTTAACCTATCCAGATCTCAGTCTACTGGAACAACTGAATGAAAAGCACTAGAATGATGAATATACTTTATTTTCTTATGCTACTCAAATGCTTAACTATGTTTATTAAAATATATATATATATAAATATAAAGAACGGCTTCTAAAAGAAAGCTAATGCAATAGAGGTATTTTTGAACTTGGGGACTGCAGACTGTAGTAATAAATTTTGCTCAAATATCCAGGACCTAGGTGGTTAGTATGTAAGCAATCGCACTATCTTAAGAAGTACATACTTATCAATAGTACTTATATAACATCATTTATCAATATGTCAAATCAATTTCGATTATAAACACTTACTTTATTTATTTTGTCATCCTGAGGTAATAACGAACGACCAACAGATAGTTTTTTCCTCAAAATATCAAGGTACATTTTATCTATATGCTCTTCTGTAGTGTTTGCTCTGGCACAGGTATTTTCTATACCTTCATTTGTTGTCTTCTGTAAAACCACATTTTCTTCATTTTTGTCAAAAAATTGGTTCCCATTTTGTGACTCTTGAGACATGACATATGGCTTCATCTTAAGGGATAAAGGACTTTCAATTTTAGTTTCTTTACTAACAACCAGTTTCTTATAGCTATAAAACAAAACAGAACACACAGAATAAACCCTGTGACTCCTCGAATATCAGGTTTACAAACACATGTATACACACACATTATATATTTAACATTTGTAACTATTCAAATTAGGTCATTAATATTAAATACATTATTTACAATTCTGGTTAACAGGATATACTCACAAAATATCATGCAATTGTTTTGAATTTCAGATCATAATCTTAATGCAGTGTACGAGATTACATGAACAACTCTGAGGCCTACTTCAAAGGAAAGCCAAACTGAATAAGACAAAGACTGCTTTGTAAAAGAAAAAAATTAAATATGAATTGCTAAATGAACTTTTAATATCTTTTATCCATAATATCTTATAAAGTCAACATCAATTTGAGACAGAAAAAACACTGTATACATTTATTGAAGAGCTAAAGAAGTAATCATAATTTATGCCAGTGAAGCATTGAATATAAATATTAAAAAGCATAAATTTCATCAGCGTATAGGAAAAATTTTAAAGTAAAATAAAAATCACAAGGATTTTGAAATATAGTGTCTGTAGTTTTAAACATCTGAATGCAATCTAACATTTCAGACCATTAGATTTGAAAAATACGGAAAATATCCCTTAAGGAAATGTTCTAAATGTGATTAAATATTAGCATATTGTGGAAGCTCCAAGAATATGGATATTGTTATTTTCAAACTACTTAATCATGGTCAATTAGGTCATTTAATTTTGTAATGTATAAAATAAGGTTAAAGGAAAGTTTAAGAGACTACCATTTTCATATAAGGTAAACTGGTTTCTCAGTAACTGTTAGAAGCTTCTAAAGTAGATGGAATGACCAGAAAATATAACAGTTCTTTCATTCCTCATGGTAGAACCTGGCTAGATGTTCACCAAAACCATTTCCCATTTTTGCTGCATGCGAACTAAATTACATTTCCATGTCACCTTGCATCTAGATGTGGTCATTTACTAGTCTTGCCCTTAGAATGCAAGTTACGGTAATAAAAACCTAAAATATGTGTCTTTAGCTTAGTGGTGAGGTTTTGGGTGACAAGGAAACTGATACTAAAGGCTGGAGAGGTGGCAACCCATGTTTTATAGTGACAAAGACATTTGCCAAATTGTCACCTATGATAATAGTTTATCAGGGAGATGTCATGCTTATTGAATGTAGGGTACTAAGAGAAAACAGGGAGTTTTTAAGTGCTGGATACTTTGACAAGATATTATAAGAAAGAGATGAGCTCCACACAGAATGGGCTGGTTTGTAAGAAGAAATCAAAGGGAACAAAGAAACTCAGGGCCTCCTGGGTTTACTCTCTGTGTCTAGACTCAAAGAGTAAGATCTGGCATTGAACAGTGCTATGAAAAAGCAAGATTTTATGAGATTTCTCAGTTAAAATGACTGACTCGGTCCATTGGCAAAGATCTTATTAACGGTGTCATCTTCACACTTAAGGTTATTGTCCCCAATAATATTGAGAGAGCTGCAATTAGTTAGAGAGAAAGAAACAGAGACAAGGAAGCAAAGATACAAAGCAACATTTAAACCATACATCTAGCAAAGAGCTTTAAGTGTAGTTAACTGGCACATGAGACTGACCGGAACCAAAAAGACAGAATCCTACTAAACTTTTTAAAGGAAAGGTAATGCCAAAGACACCACAACCTTATTTAAACAACAACAAAAGTCAGTGGCTGTTTGGGAGTCTTACAACCACCTACAGGCAAGAAGTAGATGGAGAAACGCGTGCATCCTCCCCTCAAAACCCACTTCAGTTGTGGGCAATGGTGAAAAATACATGACAAATCCTCCAGGGAATGGAGCCAGGAGCTATATGGAACAATAAGTTTATAAGGTAGTTCCTCCTTAGGAGCAGAATGGCCTAATTAAGAAAAATCCCTATTTGCAAGGGGTTGGTCGGGTGGGCGGGGGCGCATCTTTAAAAGGTCTCTCCAGAGGATTTCAAGTAGCAATGCTGATCGCTGTAGTTTCCTTGTCCTTTCCCTTTCTGAATGGGAGAATCTGTTGCAGTTCCACCATTACACATTGGGTGGGGGTGAGGCACTATGTAACTTGCCGTTTTAATTCACTGATCAGTAAATAATGAGGAGCCACATTCAAACCTGACGGAGAGGACAGCACTTGACCTGGAAATCCTACTCTTTCAGATAGATACAGTCCTTAAGGGGACTTTGGGGAGGAGATGGGTGGGTCTATATATAAAGAAGCATAAAATGGAAATTTGCTACTAGAAGGGAATATTCTCGTTAAGAATGGCTAAATGCCTACCAAAGCCACTTATTTTTCTGTGGGCACACAAGCAAACCGTATCTCCCAGCTGTCTTGGATCTTGTTACCAGATGTGCTGGTTCTTACCATTAGAATGTGAGCCTGAAGTGATGTAATACTTTTGTGTTGAGGCAGTTAAAACTTGCTAAACCTTTTTTCTTTCCTTACTGGCTGCTTGGATAAGGCCATGACAACCTTAAAACCATGTGTTCATGACAGAAGCAGCCTGAGTCCCTAGAACACAGTCCCACCCTAACCCCACTGACACATATGAGATTATGATGTGAGCAAGACATACATTTTTGATGATATTAAGCTACGAAATAGTGGTATGATTTCAATGATTATCTGTTACAGCAGCTAGGATTATTTACTAGAGAATTTTTGGGTATGTGTACTAAAGTTTATACTATTGACATTTCTATAATTACTGTTATGCCTTTAATTTAAGCAATACTCGTTTTCAACTTTTAAACACAAATATAATAATCTATATTTTAAAATTCACATTACTAAAATAGTTCCAACTATACCAACAAAGACACAATATGCTGTAGAAAAATCTCTTTGGCAACACTAACATATCCCCAAACATCAATGGTGAGGTTGTACCATCTGCCCTTTAAAAATAGTAACTAGCACTGCTGATCAGTGGGAGAACATCACACTTAGCATTCAGGTAGATGGGTTTAGTGTAAGCTTCACTAAATCATTTTTGCTTAACTAGTACAAATGTAGAAACAAGGCCAAGAAGTTACTACAAGTGGATTTACATAACGAGGATGAAGTAAAAGAAGGAGCTCAAAATGTGTCTGTTGAAAATATAAATGAACAAATAAATAGTACACGAATAGATCATTTTCACAAAATATTTCATGGACATCAAAGATCTGACAGTATAAGTGGCTAAGCACATGGACATTCTGTGTTGCCTGGTCACAGTCGTTATGACCTTGGGCAATTTATTTAACCTCTTTAAGGCTCAATTTTCTTACCTATGAAATGAGGATAATGAAATATACTTCATGGAGTTGCTGTGAGATGAAATAAAACAGTGTAAAGAACTTTGCACAGTGCTTGGCCCACAGTAAGCATGTGATAAAAATGCTAGCTGTTATCAACACCATCACCTGGTTCTTGTGAGAGCTCCACCACTGAATGAGTTTATTGTAGTTTCATCACTTGAATGATGGGGATTAAGAATGCCTGTCCTGGTTGCTATGAAAATCACATGAGATAATGGATGTGACACTCTAAGAGCTACATAAATGCAAAGTTGTCTTAGGACAAGATTACTGTGATGTGCTACTCTGTTGGTTGGAGAATGACAGTGAGGTCCCACAAGCTTCCACTAAAATGTACTGGAGCTGTAGCATTTTCACGAAGTCCATTTCTCTTGTGCCCAAAGAACTCACCCTGTGAGTCGGCGGCCAGTCTACGACAAAGTGCAAAGCTAACTGGTTTATAAAGAAGCAAATCCATGACTCATATATAGAATGAAATTCATGTTCCCTCTTTGTTCCAAATCAATTATCCCTGAGCAATTTGAAGCTGAAGAAATTATACTTTTCAGTGACAAGATTCAAGACTACTTAATGTCAGTACCATTAGTAGTATTTATTTTCTTCTTACTTCAGCACAAGAATTCTAATGAACTATTTGAGTAAGATCTAATATAAAAAGAAGACAGCAGTGACTCATAGGTACTTGCATACAAGTTATACATTAATCATTCACTAGGAATGATTACATACAACAAATGATCCTACAAGTTTCCAGTGACAAAACAATACAAAAATAAACAAACAACCTGCACAATCCATTCTAGAAAACTCATACCTGACAGGCTGTAAATCCAAACCACCACGGTTCCCAAAGGAATCTATTCTGATAGGTTTCATCAGCTCCTCTACTGTGGGCAGATCTAAGAGGGGAAAAAAGTTAAAAGAACAATAACAAATGTTATATAAATTGCTAATTTAATGCTTAATACCAGCAAAATTTCATTTTCTCTGATTGACATAGTTAACAAAATGGCACATACAATAAACCCAATTTCCCACTGTAAACTTGCTTGTACCAAGACAACCTCCACTGCCATTTACAGTTGAAACATATATCTATATATTTGATGTATACATATATATCTCAAATATATGTGCATGGGTGCATACACACACACACACACACACACACACACACACACACACACACACACACCCTGCTAAATATGTATTTAGTTGATCCCAAAATACTGTTCTCTATTTAAAAAATAACTTTAGTATAAGTACATGTAAAAGATTTTAAAATGTGAAAACACTTAATTTCTTAATTTGGTCAAGGTATATGGGGGGAGAAATTGAAATTTTAACCCCATGTTCAGCTCTAACTTTGTAGCTAAGCCAATGATTTCCAGATTTCATTTGAACAAACCCTTTAAATAAATTCAGAAATTGAGAAATAATCACTACAGCAAACTGTATCTAAATTACACTAAACTATTCAGAGAGGGTCTCAAAATAAGCTTTTACCAGATTCTGTAGTAGAGACATTTTTGGAGGATTCTGCATTTTCTTGAGGATGACCTTTTGCTGGGCTCTTGATATTTTCCATGGCAGTACTCTCAATTCTTTGTTCATCTGCATCTCCCGAAGAATGGGCTATATGACAATAAGCCTGATGTAGAGCTTCAATGTCACTATGGCTTTGTCCATAAGAAAAACCTATCGAAATAAATGTCATCTCCAGTATAATCACACAAATGCATGAGAACTACAAAACACTAAAATTATCTCTTAATCTGTGAAAAATGGTGAACTAGGCTATTGGACAATGATGACATTATAAAGATAAGAGTTAAAATACAAAACTAGGTAATATGTAGGTATAGCCTACCAGTATGAAATCACAGCAAGCTCATAAACTTTTTTAGCAAGTTGAGATGTGTCCTGACATGATACCTATAAAATCTGACTCCTCTAGTTATTGCCCTCTCTTCCTACTACCCTTAATCAACCCGTCTGCACTGGATAATACTCCTCCTAAATTTCCCAAACTGACAAAATCATTTCAAGGCTTCTGTCTCTCCCTTACCACTACCTACTCCCACCCCGCTCTGCATCCCTGTGCCACCAAGCATGTTGTAGTCTGCATTTCTTCAACTGAAATTCACCTCTCTAACTTTGCAATTCAATATGTGTTCCAACATCTTGCTAAAGCTGCTATAATGAAAAGCAATTTCCTAATGGCCAAATCCAGTCCTCTTTAGTTCTCTTCAACACTGTGTGACATTTGACACTGTCCTTTTCCTGGGAACTGTTTCTTTTACATCTCTTCTCCCCACCACTTTGATGGCTACTTCTCCATCTCTCATGGTAAAAGGCTCACCTCAGGAGTCCATTTCTAGCCTTCTTTTTTAAGCCTCTAATTTTTTTTTTTGCCTAATTTCATAAAGACCATTAGCTTCAACGATTATCCATATGTTCATGACTCTCAAATCTGTTTTTTTGTCCTTAATTTTTTTCTGAATAAAGGTACTTAGACTATTCTATATGTAAATCACATCTAACATATTCCCCGTGAATTTATTTTATTCCTCAACAAAACCTGTTTTACTATCAGTATTTCCTATTTTAGGTACTGGCTTCACTAGTCACCTAGTCATCCGAAACAGAACATTTGAGGTCACTGTTCACTCTTCCTTCCCTGTTAACTTCCTCTTCCTCCCACCAACTGATAAATTCCGGAAAAAAAGAATTCCAAGAATCTAGTGACAACAATGATATAACATTTTTATGAGTATTTTCTTACTCATTCTGCAACTTTCTTTACTTAAAATTTTCAAAATTAGGGAAAAGAATAAGAGTCATAGAAAAGTAAAAAAAGAGAAGAGAAATAGGGTGAGACCAATCTTCTTTTCTCTTGATACCCATGATTAATACTTAAAACTAAAATAGTATATAACACCTCATCTTCTTCTATATAAACTGTAAGTTGTACAGTATGTAACTCTGAGGGGCTATCTTTTCAACTCTTAAAGCAAGAAGTAACAAAAAGCCACACGCGAGATTGTGTAAGAATGCCTTACAATGGGCTATCTTTCTATCTAAGGCTTCAGGTCACCACTGTTATTTGGAGCGCGCCCAATAAATAGATTTACTTACATTAAAAACAAATAGTAGGGGATACCATTAGAGCAGAATCATTAACAGTTAAATGGCAGGGATTTTCCAAGAGGTCTTGAGGACAAAGATCTTTCAGGGTAAGCCTAACTCTTCCCCTAACCCATCTGTCAGAATGCTGAGTAGCATGACTGCAGGAGGGAATTAATCTTTGAAGGAAAGAGGCACAGGTGTTTTCTTCCTGCTCTACAGAAATATCAGAATACTGAAGTATCTGCTGAGTACATGCAATAGAAATGACCCCAATGTTAAGTAGCACAGCAGTACTGAATGCTCATGCCTAATTCATCAGGTGTGCGGTGTCAGAAACAAGAGGTTCTGGGCTTAAAGCAACAGCAGAGCAAACATGCGGAAAAACCAATGGCCTAAAAGTTAGAAATTAGAATTGGAAGACAGAGAGATATTAGGGGCTGCTCAGAAAACTGAACAGGGGAAAGATACTTTTCTAATTTGAGTCATTAACCCAAGTGATATTAAAATAATTCCAAAGTCATATAAATTGACTTTTTTTCATGCATTTTATGAAAAGTAAAGGCCTGATTTCTCTGCTTTATACATTAGAAAGAGAGTACTCTATGTAGCTATTTTATATATGTTACTACAAGTGAAAACTCCCTATGTTTTTTCACTTAAGAAAGTTGAAACCTGTCAAACCCTATTTTGCAGAGGCCAGGGTCTGGTCGTGGAGCAATGCTGTCACCTTGTGACTGCTCCAGGCATGCAGCCATAGCACAAAGGGCCTGGGAGACAAATGAAAACAGTGAAAGGCTAGATCTGGCCCGGTATTAGGAAAACCTAATCTTTATAATTATCAACCTTTTTAATACAATAAGGCACAGAGAATTTCATAAATAATATTACTTTTAAAAGACGATCTTTCACAATGTAGCACCTGTGTCTGCTTAATCCAGGAAGAAACGTGTTAAAAAAAGAAAATAAAACAACAACAACAAAAATGATCTTTTCAGTCCTTAAACCAAGTTTGAAGATTTTCAAGTGTATTTCTGAAGAATTAGGTAAATTCAATGCTCCACAACCAATCAGATTCATACTGTATGCCCTCAGGTTCTTTATTATAATTTGTACTATTAACAGACAGTTGATATGAATGATGACAACCTCAGAGTTGCTGCCATGTTTCCCCCAAAATAAGACAGGTCTTATATTAATTTTTGCTCCAACAATCTACATTTATTCATTTATTCATGTATAAAAATCTACATTTATTCAAACAGTCATGTCTGGCTGATGATCTTAACCGGGGCTTATGTTTGGGGTAGGGCTTATATTACGAGCATCCTGAAAAATCATGCTAGGGCTTATTTTCTGGTTATGTCTTATTTTCGGGGAAATACTATATTGCTGATTGAATCTTAACAACATACTACACACTATACATTTTCTCAGCTGACCATCAAAAGGCTTCATTTTAAAGAAGAGGGAACAACTTAGAAGTATTAATTGACTAATGTCACCCAGTTGATAGCTGGCATGGCTGGAAACATAAATCAAAATCTACATGAAAATAAGTTCATATTCTACTATCTTCCAGAACATTTAAGAAATAACACCAAAAAATTACAGCTTTATGTAACTGCTTGGATCATCTTAAAAGAATTTTTACTTTTAGCAATACATTTGTTTTTCTAAGTTTTTCTTATAACCTACAGCAGTGGTTTTCTAACTGTATTTCACAAAATCATAGTGTTTCAAAGAAAATCATGGGTTCCACAGATGCTTGGCTGAAATTTTGCTTCAAATAGTGCTTTAAAACTTAAAAATTGGAATAGGAGTTAATCTGCACACTCAAATGTGCCATTTGTGTAACTAATATTTTGAAGACCATCAGAGTGACATCTTTGCCTCCTGCTTTGTTTTCATGCATATCTTAGAATCAAGTTTCTCTGGCCGTAATGTACATGTAGGAACTTCCTATAGTGTATCACTGATTAGAAAAACTACAGCTCCACATTGGTCTTTTGAAAGAATGCATGTCTGTTTACTGAAAACTGTGCAAGTGGATCTGTTTTCTTGATCTGATTGCTGGTTACACGGGTGTGTTCAGTATTTGAAAATTCATCAGGGTGCACTATTATAATATATGAAATAGGTATATTATACTTCCCTATGGGTGTGTTATACTGCAATAAAAAAGTGAAAGGAAAAAATAAAACTCAAGCAGATGTTTAGAGTTGACTAGTGATTTATCAATTCTAATGCTCTTTTTTTCCTAGTGTTTGGTTTAGTTGAGACTTGCAAAGCAAGCTGAATTTGCAACTATTTATATGAAAAAAATCAAGAATATTTTCATATTATACAACAAAAACAAAATATACAAACATGGGAAGTGATATGAGAATTTAACAAATATCTGTAACTTCTGATCAAAAATTTCAAGACCAGCATCGCTCTAACTTTATAATATTACTTACATTTATATTTGTATCAGTAAAGTACCATTTTTATCTATATAGAGAGTATTATGTAAGTTTTATTTGGAGATAAGGATTCCACTACTTTAAAAAAGTTTGAGAAGCCATTGTCCTAAAGACCTTTACAACTTATTAAAGTCTAGATGGTCCTAGGCATTTCAAAATTTGGGGTTGCGATCCAGCTTTTTCCTACATGAAGGAAACTACGGAAAAGCACAATAAGACCAAAGTTTCATTTCTCGTACACATGTCAAGTTTAACTGAATACTCTGCAGGGGGACAAAAAATTAGTTAATACTCACCTACAGTGCTATACTTTGTATCAATAGCATTCATTCATTTATTAATAAGTATTTATTTTAAAACACACTAAGTTGACTCGCATTGTTACCATTAGCAAGCTCAGATTGTTTAAGTTGTTAAATAAGATAAAAATGTGAGACGTAAAGTTTTATTGTCAATATAGTTATATATATAAATGAAGTCAAGTAGTCACAAAATATTACATATTTAGAGAATACTGAGTTCTTTAAACATCTGTACCTGTTCCTGTCATTTCAATATCATTCATTTCTGCCAGGGCCTTTGGCTGAGTTGTTGCTCTATCCTGCTCATCAAGGTTGACCTCTGTAACAGAGTCTAATGAATCAAGCAGCACCACTGGAACAATATAAAGGAAAACATATTAGCAAGGTAGAGGAATTTGTTTGGTTCCTTTAGGAAAATATTTTAATCCTATTCAATCTATAGAAAAACAAAGATAAATGTTTACATATAAAGAGCATATAATGATATATCTATAACAAGCATGATTTTCTTATGTATAAGACAGTAGGAGTATATCAGCATATGTATCTATGCTTATATACAGGTCCAATGTACATTTATATGGGGAGGCAAAGGGCCTGAGAAAAATAATCACAACAAAAAAATACTCATTTTCCCTCCAACTTTATTAAGGTATATGTGACAATTAAAAATTGTATATGTTTAAGATGTATAATTTGATAATTTGATATATGTATACATTGTGAAATATTCAAAATCAAGCAAATTAACATCCATCTCCTTGCATAGTTACCTTTTGTGTGCGTGGTGAAAACACTTGAGATCTCGCCTTAGCAAATTTGAAGTACAGGATACACTAATGTTGACTGTAGTCACATCGTTGCATACTAAATCTCCAAAACTTATCTAACCTGCATTAACTGAATCTTTGTACCCTCTAGCCAACATCTTCCCATATCCCACTCCCCCAGCCCCTCGTAACCATTACTCTACTCTGTTTCTGTGAGTCTGACATTTTTAGATTCCACATGTAAGTGAGATCAGGCAGTATCTGTCTTTCTGTGTCTGCCTCATTTCATTTAGTATAATGTCCTCCATGTTCATCTACATTATTGCAAATGACAGGATTTCCTTCAAGGATGAATTTTATATACATATGAAAGGCCTATATAGACACTACTTTTTCTTTATCCATTCACCTGTCGATGCCCATTTTGGTTGTATTCATGTCTTGGCCACTGTGAATAATGCTGAAATGAACATGGGTGTATAAATATCTCTTTCAGATATATATCCAGAAGTGGGATTGCTGGATAAGACAGTTCCACTTTTAGTTTTTCAGTAACCTCCAGTTTTCCATAATGGCTGTACCAGTTTACAATCCCACCAACAGTGCACAAGGGTTCCCTTTTTTCCACATCCTCTCCAGCATTTGTCATCTCATCTTTTTAATAATAGGCATCCTAATGGTGTGAGGTAAACACTGAGGTTTTGATTCACATTTCCCTGATGATTAGTGAAGTTGAGCACTTCTTCATTTTTCTGTTGGCCACTTGTAGGTCTTCTTTGGAAAAATGTCTATTAATTTCCTTTGTCCATTTTTAAAAATCGGTTTTTTTGTCATTGAGTTGTATTAATTCCTTGTATATTTTGAATATTAACCCCTTATCAGATATATATTTGTAAACATTTTGTCCCATTCCATAGTCTGTCTTTTCGTTTTGTTGGTGGTTTCCTTTGCTGTGCAGAAGATTTTAGTTTCCTAGTAACAAGCCAAAAAAAAAGTAAGTAGTCTCACTTGTTTATTTTTGCTTTTGCTGCCTGTGATTTTGGTGTCAAATCCAAAAAAATCACTGTCAAGTCTAATGTCAAGGAAAGTACCCATATTTTCTTCTAGTTTTACAGTTTCAGGTCTTATATTCAAGTTTGGAATCCATTTTAAATATCATTTAATAAGACTATCCTTTTCTGGGTATTCTTGGTGCCTTTGTCAAAATAAATTGACCACATATGCATAGGCTTATTTCTGGGCTCTCTATCCTGTTTCACTGATCTATGTGTCTGTTCTTAATGCTAATACCATACTGTTTTGATTACCATAGTTCTGGAACAGTTTGAAGTCAGGAGGTGTGATGCCTCCCGCTTTGTCCTTTCTCAAGATCGCGTTGGCTCTTTGGGATCTTTCATGGTTTCCTGTGAATTTTAGGATTGTTTGTTTCTATCTATGAAAAATGCCATTGAAATTGATAGGGCATGCACTAGATCTGTAGTTCATTTTGGGTAGTATGGACATTAAAACAATATTAATTCTTCTAATCCATGAACATGTAATATCATTCCATTTATTTGTGTTTGCTTCAATTTCTTTCCTTGGTGTTTTTTTTGGTTTTGATTTTGTTTTTTATTACTATGTACATCTCTTTTATCTCCTTGGTTAAATTCATTCCTAAGTATTTTATTCTTTTGGATGTTATATTAAATGTGATTGTTTTCTTTTCATGAGATAGCTTTGGTTTTGGTATCAGGGTGACCCTGGCCTCATAGAATGAGTTTGGAAGTATTCCTTCTTGTTCTGTATTTTGAAAGAGTTTAAGAAAAATTGTATTATGTCTTCTTTGAATGTTTGATAGAATTCACCCATGAAGCCATCCAGTCCTGGGCTTTAAAAAACAAATGTTCTTAAACATAACAGGAAGATAGGCATAAGGGACATGTTATTAAGACAAGTTGTGAAGTTTAATTCATTAGAGATATTAAAAAACAAAGACAGATAGAGATTTATTCAGAATTTAGGTACAATTCTGAACAACTTTTTACCAAATGAAATATATGAATACACATAATATTTACCATTAGCCAGCATGCCAGTTTTTTCTTCTTCCTAAATTAAAAGAGGAAAATAATCATATCTTTTGAAACCAAAGTTATATAAAATGACCGCAATGGAGAGTTAACAAAATTTGAAAACCAGTATTTTACTCCATTATGAAAAGACCAGGAAATGGTTCTTTCTAGGTTTCTTTATCACCCTCTTACCAATAATTCTACAAGACTAGAGGTTGTAGCTGTGAGAGAACTTCTAAAAGTCTCTTAAGAACCTTGGCAATTAAATAGTAATTAATTGAGGCCTTTATAAGACTTGTTTAAAGTATCTAGATGCCATCTGCTTATCTACTTTACTCAGAAAAAAAATTTTTTTTTTATCTCAAGGGTAACACGCATACTTCACATAAGACTCTTATTATTATAACATCACCAATCATTTTCCCCTTATTGTTAAAAAATTAATGATCAACTATAACTTGTACTCGTTGTTCCATCTACATTTTGAGACAAAAGTTTCAAAAAGGCAGGCCACCAAATGGTCATATAGTTGAAATTCATCAATATTATAGGTTCCCTTAGAGGAGGTTTTCTAATTAATGTCACCTATATTCTCCACTTGGAATAGGCAGTATTCAGGATTATCCTTTTGTAACAGAGCTTTATTTCCTTCCTATTTTGATCCTCACCCAGACAGACTCTCTCCTAGGCTTCCACATTTAGGCTGACACATTTTTATGCAGGCTATCTTTGCTTAATATACCACACTACAGTGCCTTTTACTGACCTATTTCTTTTTCATAAAGTATTATAACTGCAATAGTCCAAATACAAATCATATTAAATTTCTAAAGATACTCATCAGGTCTCATTAATCCTTTTGTATTTCTAAAATCATCTTGTTTGATACAGATACCCAACAACAAAGTACTAGGTAAGAATAAGATAATTTTCTTAGGAGTATTTATTAATACCTAAGTGTTCCTTACTTCTTTTTAGAGAGTTTATGGTTTCACACATGTTCAAAACATCTACTCCTAACATGCAGTCCCTGAAGAGACAGTGTCCAGATGAAGACCAATATAACAAATAGTAATTGTTCTACTATTATTAGATAGCTCAAGGATAAGTTCCATCAGGCAGGCAGTATGTTGTAGTACCCTTAACTAGTCTTGGTAAGAACTGAGAAACAAGATAATTAGAGTAGAGTATAGTAACACTGAATATGAAGAGAATTTAATTCATAATAAGTAAATCCCAGACAGTAATGTTACTACTAGCATAAATACTAAGGGAGGGGCATTTATTATTCACAGGGACAAGACCTACCAAAGAAAAGTGTAATTTACCTGCTTAAAATCAGATTTGAGATTTTAATTAAGTTTTCAATTCAATTTCTAAAGCTTAACTTAAGGAAATTATTTGCCATAAGAAATCCTTTAGAAAGTCATTAATTGCCATAATACTTAAGACTTATACTAAATTGACAGCCTGAGTTAAGAAAATGCCTGAGTATTAAAAGACCTATAATTTTGCAATGAACAAAACTATAGAGAACTCCATATTTAAAGCTCTTCAAATAACAACAACTAGTGATGAAAGAAGTTTCAAAATTGTCAAATATGTAATTGATGTATACCTGTTTGGGTGCATTTATTTTTTCTGATTTGGAATTTTCTTTGGAATTAGTCTCTTCAGCTTTAGTAGTTAAAGGTGCATCAATATCCTCATCTTCAAAATCATCACTGTAATTTTCTGAAGAAAATAATTTTAAAAAATACAAAGAACACATTGTCAAAAAAGCCAAATTCCAGGAAAAGACTGATTTCCAAAGGAAGAATTCTGCATAAAAATAATTTATTGAAATGTTAAAGATACTTTTAGAGAACAGATTTTTTTTTGCAAAGATTTAATAATTCAATTCATAAGAACGTCTTAGGCTTATTTCATTTTTTGTACTTTCAAATAGTTGTTAAGTTTTATATTTTTAATTTTTTATATTATTCACTGACCAAAAATGTCTAGCACTACCCAAAAGATTTTATATAATCTTTAAAACTTTAATATTTGTTTTTTTAAGACAAAAATCTCAAATTGCTTACTTATAAAAACGCAGCACTTTTGTGAAATCTTAGACACTCTTAAAAAGTTAGATTTTGCTCATTTTTAAGCTGATTTTTTGGGTCTCTGTAAGTATCGCTATTATAAGCCTGAAACAGTACTTATGAGAAGTCTGTCTCTGATACCTCCCTTAAGAAATACTGGCCCAATATGACCATCACCCAATCCTGGGCACTTCTCAGCTAAAGGCCCAAATTATATCTCAATGGCTTTGAGCAGAAGGGAAGGGTGTGTCCGTGTTAACATCATGCCGTCAGACTACTTATGGTGAAGATAGGGCAGGAACTATTTGGCCCGGATGTAGTCATCAAATTTTTAACTTGTTTACAGCCCTTACCAAGGATTGACTGAGATATATAGGCTGTAGATGGGGAATGACCTTTTCAGGGTAGAATCAATCATTCTAGAAAGAAAGGCAGTCTTATTTGCATTTCAAAAATTAGGTCACATTCAGAAACAGGAGGGCCTGATGGGAGAAAGGCTGCATGAAGTACTAGAGAGTCTGATTCTGGAAAGCTGTCCTTTAGTCTTCTTTTAGAATAGAGGGGACAACCTGAATGTAATTTTTTTTTTTGGAAGTTTGGGAGTAAACTTGAGAGGGCTTAGAAGTTAAACAGAGATGCTTCCAGTGAGATGTGCCTACAGAAATATCTCCATTTTAGTTCATAAGGAATATGACGTTGGGGCAGCATGGGTATTGTCGCCTAGGTAGATAAGCTAAGTTACTTAGTTAATATGTCAGTATCTATATTCAGAGGCTGAGAAGCTCACCTTTGTTTCTCCTCCATATGACAAAGAACACTGGGATTTTCTAAGTATCAGTAGACCCAATTAAATTCACAAAACAGTCATTGAGAAATTACCTTGTATTAGACATCATTCTAGGTTCTAGGACCAATATAAAAATGATTAAGATTCTAATATTCTAGGTGGGAATTATTGAATTTCAAGTAACCTAAGAGATTGGGTTTGCATAAGAAAAGATGATGAACAAGTAGAGAGGAGATATGGAAGGGTATGACAATGAACTTAGACAACTACTTGGGATTTAGGGACCACTTGAAACCAACGGAAGGGGATGTAATGTTTTTGTGACTGCCAACACGTAGTATAAGAAACAATGCAGGTAGTATACAGCATGATGCTTAAGAGCCTGACCAGGAGCCAGGAGGCTGGGTTTCACTATTTGGTTCTACTACTTTCAGCTACGGAACTGTCAGCAGTGGTACAATGATTATTTGAAAGTAGACTCTAATAAGATAAAGATGGATATTGTGAATCATAGGGCAACTAAGAAAAAAAATAGAGCAAAGAGGTATAACAAACCAAAAGAAAGAAAAAATGGAATGCTATAAATACTTATCCAAAAATTGTGGGACAAAAGCAATAAAAACAACAACAAGATGGAAAGATGAAAGATAAATGGCAAAACAATAAATTACCATTAAGATAAATATAGTTTTTGTAAAGGGTAGAAACACTTCAACTAAAAGTCAGAGACTGTCAGACTGGATAAAAAAGCAATTCTATCTATAAGAAAAACCATTTTGAATATAAAAGCACAGACATATTAAAAGTCAAAAGGTGTGAAAAGATATACCTCCCCAATCATTCTTTGGTGGTATCTGACTCAGCTCCACAGATTTCCAAGGTCCTAGAACAAACATCCTTTTCTCTGTCTCCCCAATTGGTCCACTGCCCACTCCAACAAATAAGATAGCAGTGCACTTTTTAACAATTTCTTGGTAGCTCAGATTGTAAGACAGGCAATTCACTCTACTTGTTCAAAGGACAATCTGATTTTCCTTTTAACTATTTTTCTCTTCAATGTCTTTATTAAAAGCTATATTATCTTTTCAAATATTGTAAATTTTAAAACCAATGAAATTACCTGCTAGTTCTTCATGCTTCAATTCATTCTCATGTTTATCTTCAGTTAGTTCTATATTGGCTTGATTACTGGAAAAATATTTACTTAATTTAGTGTTACATGTTAATAATACATTTCCATACAATCCTTTGTGTATATTTTTTAAAATCTCTAACATTCTGTATTGGGTTGTTGGAAAAGTCATGATGCATTTTTGCAATGAAAAACAGAAAAAAATATGTCATGACTTTTCTGACAACCCAATATTTCTTCTCAAAGCTAAAATTATGGGAGCTATAAGAACATTTGGAAAACAAAGGTTTCTTACAGCTTAACTGTAGTTGCAAAGGTAATACAAAGGAAACAAAAATCCCATATTTTTAAACTTCATACACATATACAATTTTGTACATAAATGTGTGCGTTTATGTCTCAGGATCCAGATATCTTTTCTACACTAAAGATTAGGAATTGACCACACGCTATGAGAACCAATGAAGTCTACATGGAGGCCAGAAATAAATGCCAGGGTCAGCATTTACATGCTCATAAGCAATGTAATCCTGAAATAGGAGCTGAATAGAAGCCTTAAATCAAGGAAAACTAAGCAAGGCTAAGAAGCTTGAGCAAGTTTGAATTACACTGGTTATATTAGTTCCCACACTGCTTTCTTTCAAACCCAGAAATCTGTTCTTCCTTTTTCAGTCCATCAACCCTATCTTTAGCAAGATCATTAGCAGATCCTCAAAATTATAAAACTATAATAAAAACAGCAGCAAACAATACTGCATATCTGATACTATGATGTAGTCTGACTAGTCAGTTTTGGAGCAGAAATATCAGTAGATAAGAATACTGTTAAGAAATCAGAGAAAAGTTAAGAAATATTGTAAAAGGGCAAAAACTTGTGACCGCCAAACCTGTGCATGCTTAATCTATGTTGTCACTGTTGGGAGAAGCATCCACTATGGGCCCCGAGTGTCTCTGCATGTTCCTGCTGGGTACGCCAAGAATGCACAGCCCCCTCTATCTTAGGTCATTTCTCAGGGCTGTTTGAAGTGAGCAACCTTGACAGATGAAGCAATGTCTCTGCCAACAGAGCAGGCTTGTTTCCACTTCACTATACAAGCAATAGATTCCCCATGCTCAGTGACCCTCTCCTGTAAAGCTACCCACCGCATGTGCAAACAGCCATCACGGACCTTTCGTTTGCCCCAATGGGTCTTGTGGGACATGGGGAACTGAGACAAACCTCACACTCCAGTACTGCTTTTGTTGTGAGAAATAAACTCCTTTGTTTCTGACTCAGGGATCTTGTGTCTATTGTCAGCATCCGTAGAACTGGCAGGCTAACTTGTGTAGCTTCCAAGTAGGGTAAAAATCTCAGACCCTACACAGTTCATGACAGTCACTATTTTGTCTACCATCTATAAGAAACTAGGCAACTCAAATAACCAGAGACTATGATTCTCCTGACCCTTCATATAATTAGTTTGCTGTTCTTAAAAATCTTAAAATTATAATCTTTCATTTATAACTTAAAAATTAAATGAAAAATGAAACTGAGAATATTAAACACACCAGGTTTCACAAAGGTCTTCAGAATGTCAAAGGTCTACCGTACTTACAGAGGACCAGCTCAGTAAGGATGGCTTTCCTCCTGGGATTTCCAGGATAAATGAGGTTTTCTGATAATCATTAGAGTGAAATATACACAAAGGTAGAACACAGACCAAACCTGTCTTTGCGCGCTGGTTCCCCCTTCCCTTTCTGTTCCTGTTCCCCCTGAGTTTATATTAGCTACCTGGATTCTCTTATTTGCCTTATCGGTGGAAAAATCACTTGATAAATTACTTTCCTAGTAAGGTCTTTTTGGTAATGGCTATTAGTCTCAATAGTATCTCAGGCATGAAATTTCAGATATCTGGAGGCAGAGTGGGCTCTCGAATACTAATCAATGTATTTCGTTCACATAAAAAAATAAATAAAATAAACCCTGACCAACATAATGAACAGAGAATGGAGTTAAAAATAAGATTTAACTTTTGCCTGTTATATTTACCCATTTAAGTCCATGTATATAACAGCCTTCCAAAAATAGAGAAAAACACAAAATCATTCAATGATTAGTTTGTATTGTATTTACATTACCTTTGTAAAGCTTTAAAATGTGTGGAGTCATTAGAATCCAATTCCTTATTTAATCTTGAATAATCAATGGAAGATGTTAAGCCTTTCTCAAGTCTGGCAAAAAACTGCTCTTTTTCCTCTTGTTCCTCTAATGTGTCCAATCCCAATCCGAGAACAGTATGATTGAGCTCAGAAACCACTATCTCTACATGGAAAGCACAAATACATTTTATTTGCATACAGAATTTCAATAAAATTTTAATGATGCATTTATTGATATTACATAGTAAAATTTAAAAAAATTAAAACATATTTTACTTAATCTTTCACCCACCAACATAGATTTATATTCATCATCAATATGCAAGGTAATAAAGCTCTAGAAGTGTGATTCTAAACTTTCTACAGAGATATTAAATCTATCTATGTGCTTCATAAGGAGGCTCCAACATAGTTGTGACGTAATGTTTGTGAAAATTCTGATTACAAGCATAGTATTAACCTGTCAACTCTTATGTCTCACATTTCTTACCATTTGTTTCTAAGCTGTCAAGACTTATGATAGAGGTTCCACTGCTCTTGAGAAATTGAATCCTTTCAGCAGATTCCTCTTCTATATCCCTAATAGGCTGAGAAGTCTTCTTTGTTTTCAAATAGCTGACATTTGTTCCAAGCAGTCCTAAGGATGGAGTTTAATACAGTTGGATATTTATGTTCAGAAAATTGTTTTACTACTATGCCAACACAGTAATACTATTATACTAATTTTGTGGATAGTTGCTACAAAATAAATCTAGTCTATTAAATAAAAATCCATCAGACCTAAAATTCACAAAAAAATATATAATTTTATTTGTTTGCAATATATCTTACTAAGTAGAATATTTCAAAATTTTGCATAATGAGGGTGACAAGAAACAAGATGAAAAAAAATTATTTTGAAGGACAGTACTTAATACAGGATACCATGCCACTTTAAAGAGTGTCTTCTGCCCTATGTGATGGAAGGGTATGACATAACTAGGTGAACTGGGAAAGGGAGACAATCCCAGTCAAAAGTAGAAAGGGTCAACAATGGGAGGGGCAGGCCACATCTGGGGATGCAAAAGGGCCAGTGAAGGTGGGTCTAGAGAGTGAGGTAAGTCCAGCTAGAAATCAGCCCAGAGCAGGAGTCAATGGTCACACCATGCTCATCCTCACAGGCCAGTGGTAGGGTTTGCTCTTTATTCCAAATGCAATAAAAACACTGAAAAAGTTATGCAATATAAAAATTTCTTTATCCTAAGAGTACATATTTGCTGTAAAAAAAACCAGGTATATGCAAAAAGTAAAAAATTATGTGATATAAACATTCAGACTAGTAAAATATCACTTTTGCTTAGAAGGACACCTTATGAAGAACTCACAAATTCTGACTTCAATTTCCTAATTAGTGTCCTTTTGGAAAGGCTTCAAGAACCTATTTTATGGCTTTGTGTGAATAATGATTTTATAGATCAAATTACTTCCACAGCTGCAGAAAATCAAGATGGAGACACTTCAGAGAATAAAGCGCATGCCAAGGCTGGGGTGCCGTGGCATGCCGTGTCTGTCCAGGGCCTCACTCTGGCTCCAAAGCTGGACTCAGGAATGGGACCCACACTAACCGAGCTCACAAGACACCGCTATAACTGAAACCAAGATCCAATTTAGTTATTTATAATGAAGAGTATAACCAGAAGGAGGATTAGATAGTTCACCCCCCAGGCAGAACATTTTATCCTTATGGTGATCGAAAGAGAAAACACAATTATAAGGCTGAAGTTGCTCAATGTTGATGCTGAATGGTCCTTTCTAAGATGGGTAATGTGTTCCTCTCCTTAGGAGGGTGTTCACTCCTCCCTCAAACACTTCTACACTTGATGGCAGGAATCATATCTTTTCTTTGTATACTCGTGCCCAGGACTCAGAGCATAACATGAACACCATAAAAGTAACATTGTCAAAGCTTGTTTCTTAAGTATCCTTCTTTGCTTCCTTTACCAATCAAATCCACTTCTGACTGATAATTTTTTAAAAAAATTATTAATACCTTTAGTCAGGTTACATTCAAGTGTTGGTCTAGGGCCTATTCTTTCCTTTTGGGGTGAGTGTGCACATTTCATCTCTGACTGGTTACTTTCTAGAAAAGAGACTGTAATGCTAATTAAGTCTCAAATCTTTGTCAAAAATTCCAAATAGTACTTCATCATATAACACCCTCTACAAGCACCAACGGAGGAAAGATCCTAAGAGAGAATTCTTCACATGCAAACTTTAGCATTGTTGCATGGTTGGGTGACTTATGAAAAAAACACACTGAATTTTTCAATAAGGCAATCCCTTATTGTACACTATTAAGAACAGAGAAGTGACTATCAAATCCACTCTAACATTCATTTGTTGAACACATTTATTATTTACTATTGAGGGTCAGGGGATACAAGGAAAAACAAGTGTTTTCTGCCCTCGCAAAGCTCAGTAGAGGTTACAACTATTAACATGACATGTAGCGCTAGTGTGCTGTTCTGACACGGAAACAAAGGAGAAGGTAATTATTTGTAATTACAAGGGAACTAGAAGAGTTAGGGAAGGACTGCATAAAGAGGTAATGCCAAGCTTCACTGGACAAGAAGGATGAGAGGCAAAGACATTGTAGTGGCAAGAAAGCATGAGCTAATGCTCAGAAGTATGGAACCAATGGCGTTGCCAGGAAATAGAGAATACATGAGTGTGGCTGGAGCACATGAGGCTAGAAAGGAGGGTTCCAGTCAGATTATGTAGAGCCTTAACTGTCAGATTAAGGAATTCAAGCTCAATTTTATAGGGAAAAACAAAAGCCATGGGTAAATTTTTCCCCTAGAGAAGAGACAGAAATCTCATTAGTTTATAAAATGAACCACAAACAGTGTGAATATAGGTACTTCATAGAAATAGTCTGGGGTTCCTTACAGATACAGCAGTATCATACATAGTACACCGAAGAAACACTCCAAAGTGTATTTTCCATTTGTAAAGATGTGACAAGGAATAGTTCTGCAAAATGTGTACACATGTGCCACACAGGATCAGTAATGAGTTCACCATTAATACAATAAATTGTATTTTTTACTACTGTTATTAACAGGCTGTAATACCAGTATCTATAAATTTGTTAAAATCTTCCCCATGCAATGATATATTGTCAGAATATTTTATTAAATCACCTTAAATCAATTTGCCATTAAACATGATAATATATAAATACACCTATATTATTCATCTTAATTTTAATAAATATAAATTATCTCAATGTAAAATAACGTAATAATGCAGAAACATAGATTCTTAATTATATTCTATACAATAAAGTGAAGTAACATGAAAATCAACTCAAACCTCAAAAATTCACACTATTAGTATTACTTTCTTTATATACCAGGGGACCAAAAAAAGATACATTATTTTAAGAGATGTTATCTATGTATTACTTTTCGAAGTTGAATTGAATTATGGTAGCAATGTGTAGTAGTATGACGTTCGTTCGCTAAAAAGACGGTGTTAATCAAATGAATGCTCGAGTCATTCATTGTATTACAATTTTAATACAGTTTTTTACTTTTTTAAAATGCGTATACATTGTTTTTGGCACCCTCTGTATTTATAGTACAGTAACAAAATCCAGAATTAAAAGTCTTTGACTGACCCCTTGTGGTCAAATAATTTGAAATGAAAAATCAGCAATATTTACCACCATCTTCAACGTCATCTTCAGTTATCCACCACGGCAGTGCATGTTTCTTTTTCACTTCTCTTTTAGGTTGTCCATGTGTTTTGTTTGAATTTTCAAAAGAATCATCTGAAAGCTGAATCAGATATAAGCTACTGAATTTTAAATTCGAAAATCCCAGCTTCATCATTAAAAATGTTTCTCTTAGTTTTCTCACAGTTCAGCAATATTATCGGCAACAATGTATAAATTCATATTCCTAAACATATGTGGCCAAAATAAAAATCAAGCATACATCTCTGAACATCAATTTCATACCCAGAATTAAACAAGTAAACTAACCAGGGAGAAAAACATCAAAGCTAACAACAGAGAAATAAAGAAAACTTGATCAAAAAACAATCAGAAAATTGTTATTTTTTTTAATCCTTACAACAATTCCACCTAGTAGGCGTTATTTTTCCTATTAGATAATGAAAGTGAGATTCTTTCTACTGTATCATACATCAGACTTCCTTTATGAACAAGAAGGTTAGTATAGTTTAAAATGTGACTCTCCTGAATGCTCTACAAGGCCTCTCTGTTTATATAAATACATATGATGTAGTATAACCCTCTAATTTATTCATTCAGCAAACACTTATTAAGCACCTATTAGACACTGCAGGTATATAGCAATGAATACATAGCCATCACGTCATAGACCATACATTCTTATAATGGGAGGCAGAAAACAGACCTACACAGGTAAAATAATGAATGGTGCTAAGTGTGACATAGAGAATTAAATACATGGTATACTAAGAAGCGACATGATGGTTACATTTTTCCTGGATAAACAGAACAAAAACCTCTCTGAGGCAGTGATATTTAACGTGAGATCCTCATCAGCCAGGTGAAGAATAGGGGGACAATATTATTGGCAGAGGGGACAGCTAGTGCAAAGCTCCTAATGTGACATGAACTTGGCACGTCTGGGAGAGAAAAAAGGCCACTGTAGCACAAGCAGATAAGAAGGAGGAGTGGTATACAGTGAGCTAGACATGAGCAAAATCATCCAGGGCTTTGTAAACCACAGGAAGCAGTTTGGACTTTTATTCTATATGTGATAGGAGGCCAATAGAGTATGTTTTACATAGGCGAGGGACAGAGTATGATTTATGTAACAGATCATGTTGGCTACAGAGTGGGGAAGAAATGCTGGGGCAGAACTTGGGAAGTGTTGCAGGAGCCCAGGTGAGATACTGGTGTCCTGACTAGGATGGTGGCAGTGAAAAGGGAGAGAACTAGAGCTTACAGAACTTGATGATGGACTGACTGTATCTTAGAGGTGAAACAGAATTGAAGGATGAGTTTCTTATGAGGCAAATTTACAATATCGCTTTTAAAAATATCAACTTACTTCTTTCATGAACTGTTCAAACTCTTCATCCAGTTCTTCTTTGAAATAGTGAGCCATACTCAATAATTTTTACTTCCCACAGTAGACATTCCCAAGTATTTACAACACTGGAAACACTAAATATCAAGAGATAATTAATAGACGTCTTTTGAGAGAATCCATATCACATCATGAAAACAACCAGACTCAAACTTCATTCATCTTACAATTTAGTATATATGCACAATTATGGACCAGTAAGCTGGACAAGATTCTTAATTCTTTCATAAAACTGATTTGGAAAAGCAGGTTTCACAGTTTACCTTGTACTTAGGATCCAGAAATAATTTTTTATTGTTAGCATCCAATTGTTAAAGGTTAGCCTCCACCCTTTTCCCTAAATCTATACATATTAGTGTGTGTGTGTTAAAATTTAACATCAAAAAAAGAAAACGGGTCCTCGCAAGGAATCTTTTAAAAATTATAAATTAGCAAATCCAAAAGACTGTTTTTTGTGTGTAAAGCCCAAGACAGAGTTTTTGCTGCCTTATTATTCAGCTACTTATTTATCAATCTACATTAATAGTATTGCAAAATAGAATGTTTCTAGATATGGGACGTTGCCAAATACAGACAAATGGAACCTATTAAGCCTCAAAAATCTACCTAAAATTAATGGAGTATACAAATCAATCAGAACTACGTTTCTTTTGGAGTGAGGGAAGCCCAACAAAAACGATGCAGGAGTGACTTGTAACGCAAAGCTCTCCCCGTCCCTCTAAAGAGATCAACTTCAGATCTGTCCCAGCTTCTGTAACTCCTGCAGGCAGCTCACCCCGCAGTTTCCTTTCGCTGAGGCGGGGAAGGGGGGAGGGACCCGCAGGACACTTGGCTCAGCCTGCGGATTAACACCTTCTCCTCCTCATTAGCATTGCTGATCAGTATAGGGCGTGTGCAGTTAAGGTCTGGGCCCCAAATTCTTATTCGAAGTCGGATCCCACCAAAAGGGTCCTCGGATTGGCTGGGTCTCCGCTCCAGCGGGTTCCGGAGTTGGCGGGAAGACAAAGACGCACTTGCAGTGGAGTCGGGGAGAAGGAAGGGAGTGACCCGTAACTAAAGCTCTGAGGAGCGGGTCTGAGAACAGTCTCTTCAAGCAAGTTGGAAGCAAGCATCCACGCCTCACCTACCTTGTTCTCCGAATTCCCGGCTTTGCCGGAAGATCTGCCAGGGGTCCATCAGTTGTCAGGGTAACACTTCAGCCGCTGGGCTTCTGAGTCACATGACCGCGGCTGGTCACGTGGCTCGTGGGCCCGGCGGGACAGTGGTTAGTATATTTTTACCTCAAAAAGCAAGGCAAAGGATGGAGTAGCCGAAGCTCAAGGTACTCTGGTGGGTAAGAGCCGTCGCTGCTGCACCAGTAGACACTCCACGGCTTTCTCTGCGCTCCGTGGAAAAGCGGATTCACGAACGGGTCACGACAACAGGAACACAGGCATGATGGGTGTTGTAGGCCCAGCCCATGGCTTCCTGGGAAATGTAGTTTAGCTCCCGTAGTTTATGTATTTCCGCACTTCTGATCCACTCTTCCTAATCTTCCCCACCCACCCTTATAGTTTCAACTCTCTGCTTTCCAAGCGGAAGTTTTGAAAACATTTAATTTATTAGATTTCCTCCACGTGCAAAATCCCATGTAGGCGTTGTGAGAGAAATTCAAAACTGTGAGAAAGAAAGAACTGTCAGGATAAGGGACTCTGTTCTACCATCTAGTGGACAAGAAATTAAAAATACATCCCAACTCGCTACACCTCCTTTCCCACACATTCTATAGTGTCATCTTACAATTACTTCCTTGGATTTTTACTTTATTTTACTTTTGCTATTTCGTCCTCAAAAAAAAGAACGCAAGTTGGAGTTTTAGAGGACAGCATTTAGGATAGGAAACGTAAAATGGACAGCAGTTGAAAGGATTGCTGCTGGCGACATAAGTTAAGGACCTCATCATCTCCAGCCTGAATTTTTAATTCAGCATGTGTTTATTGTGATACAAATGTATACATGCCAGGAGTTGTGCCCTATGATAAATATTTGAATAGAGATTTTTTAAAACTACTATTTATTGAGCATCTATCAAGTTGATAGGAACTTCACATGCATTATTTCACCTAATTCTTGCAATCTACAAATCAATTCAGTTTATATTTTGTTCGATGTAGGTACAAGATAATGATAGGATCCACTTCTATAGCCCAGTAGTTTCCTTTCCCACCCGTCTCTGCTAGAAAGCTTCTTGCAAATCAGGCTTCCTTCACATCAATTTACACATATGTATTAGTCTCAGATCTTCTTGACCTCAGCTTTTACTCTAGCCACAGCTGCTAGGACCACTTCCACTTAGGATTTGACAAACTTCACACAGGTGTAACTCAACTGTGTGCTTGTGGTGAGCCTGCATTGTAGACCTCTTTCTGATCCCTGGGGCTTCTCTGATCTCTCTGATCCTTGAGGGAATCCATTCAGTACTCAGTCCTTACAACTTGGAAGTGTGGGGATTTAACCTTTGTCATTCCATCCTTGATCAAAAGGAGTTGGAACTGATGAATAAATGATCCCCCCTTTCAACTCTGAGATGAACAGTATTGATACACATTTCTTAAGACTTCACAGAATATCCAGAACCAGTGTGATCCAGAACCAGTTGTCCACAGAAGTGGCCAACTTGATAATACATTCTTGTACTGGCTTTCCAGCCTTCTCTGTGTCATTCTCCTGTTCATCACTTTTGCTACTTGGTAACTCGTTCTCAAACAAATTGCTCTCATGCAGATCTATTTCTCATGTTCTGACTTCAGGGGAACTGTTGGGAAGAGAGCTAATATCAGGATTAGCCCTAGAATGCAGACCATTAGGATGGGATTTGGGAGCTGGACAACTCATCAGTCGGATAGCAATGAAGAACCCACTGCTAATGGAAAATGAGGTGGTGATAACCAGCGGCATGCAGCTACTAAGATTCTCATATGAGCTTGTTGAGCAGAGGTACAGGTAGAAGGTAAAGCATTGACTCACACTCTCATTGTTATATGAGATCATTTCCTGCAGCTACAAGAGAGTCTGTGGTGACAATCAGGCCCAGGATCAAATTATAAGGACAGCATAGCTTCAAAGGAGACTTTGCAGATCTTGTGATATTACAGAGTCTGCAATATTTTTTCAAGATGTTGATGTCCCCCTCGCCAGTGAATTCATTATTACCTGACTGAAGGGAATGTCCTATGAATCCTCCCGGGGAACAAAGTCAGTTGCTAGGCTCTGTGATATCACAAGGTGCTAGAGTCTGTAATATCACAAGAGCTGCAAAGTCTCCTTTAGGTATACTTAATTAGGGCCTTAGTAGAGAACAATGTAATCCTGAAATCTGGAATATGGGCATTTGGGTAAATGAGTGGGAATCACTCAGATTTCTCTGAACTCTCCACACTGGCAGAAGCAGCCCCATTCTCCGTGCTAAAGGAGAACACCCTCCTATTACCTGGAGATCCTGCAGAGACTTAGAGGCCCTTGTATGAGGAAGGCGACTCACAGGATGCTTGTCCTCCTAGATCCAGCCCTGCTACCACTCGTTGTCTCCATGCCAGTAACTGGCATCAGATTTCAGACACCTGAGCAGGGAAATATAGTTATTGCTTCAGGAGGAAACAATTTACAGTACTTGCAGGTCCCATATTATATACCAAAAGGAACAAGGGGAACAAGGTAGGGATGGATCTCAAGAGTGTTGAACTAGTAGGAGGAATAAAATAAGGCTGCATAGAGAAGAATTTATTGACATGAATTGGTATTCAATATCCCAGCAAGAGCACCTACAGCTGGTCCTAATATGCTACTGAGCTGTTTCCTTGAAGGCTGGATGTGATAATGGTCAATAGGAAAAATAGAGATGCTGAAATTGCTTTGGCATAGTATAAAGGAAGATGTCAGAAGGCTCATGGAAATAGGAATGTTAGAGTGGATTTGTTATGTGACATTTAGAATCTAGCACCTGAGTTTGTTTCCTGGGAGGATTCAAAGGACATTCCCCTCAGTCAGGTAATAATGAATTCACTGGTGAGGGAGACATCAACATCTTTGAAAAAATTTGGTGATGCCTATCCTCCACAGATTGGAGTTATTAAAAGTAGATGATGCTATGGAACTAGTAGTCTCCCTAGTATTAGTGGGGATATGGGATTTCTGAATGCAGAGCCCATGTAGCGATACTTACTATCTGAGATAAAATGGTTGTAATTATTGAAATGGGCAGAAGTTTGTAGTAGCAATCAGCCTGCCTTGACCTGCAGGAATCTGTGAAAATGGTTAATAAATCACAGCGTTTTGAGGGATGAGACAAATAGACAGCTGATTGGGTGATGATTACTTGGTGTGTGTGTGTGTGTGTGTGTGT
>NW_017731530.1:1301414-1353042 GCF_001890085.2 Hipposideros armiger
GAGAGAGAGAGAGAGAGAGAGGGAGAGAGGGAGAGAGGGAGAGAGGGAGAGAGGGAGAGAGCGAGCGCTGGTGAGCAGAATACTATCATCAGCTATTATAATGGAAAATCCAGGTCCTTCATCCAATTTTCCTTCATCCAATTTTCCTTCATCCAATTTTTAGATTTATATAATTTCACACACCCAGATCTCAGTGGTTTAAAGAGAGGCTGAGTACCCTTGAGGAAGGACTCTGTAATATCACAAGAATAATTATAAATATTCTTTCTATCCTTCCACAAAGGGCTCTATGGCCATTTACCAGAGTAACACTACACTGAAGAAAGAAGAATAGACTTTTGGAGGACTTTGGATAAGGCGTAATGCCAGGTGACCACAAAAGCCACCATGGTCCTCTAGTTAGTGTAGGGGCATATAGAGGCCAAGTAAAAGTTAGAGTTCTAGCCCAAGTGTCACACAGGGTACAGTGGGTCTGTGGCCTACCCTGTGATTGTTTTCCCAGTCTCCAAATGAATAATTGGGATATGTAAAATTCCCAAGTATACTTTGTAACTGGAAAAACTGTTATGTTGGTTCTCTGATCTATGGAACCATTACAGTAGGAAGAGCCAAGTGGAAGCCCCTGAAAATACCTTACCCCCATCCAAGTCAGTAAATAAGAAACAATTCCTGGGAGGAGTGACAGAGATTATTAGGCCACTATTTAAAAGATTTAAAGGATGCAGGGGAACCCTGCATATAACGCTTCAATCTGTTTGGCTCTCTTGCAAAAAAGAAAAAGAAAAAGGATCTTGATGACAATGAACTGTAGTAAACTTAGTCAAGTGCTAACACCAATTTCAGCTGCCATGTCAGATATATTTTCTTAACTGGAAGAGGTTAATACAGTTGTTAGCGTTTGGCATGCCACTACTTATCTGGCAAATATGGTCATTTAAATTCTCTTTGGTAAAAAAGCATCAAAAGCAGTTGGCGTGCACCTGGGGAGGACTTTTATTGTTTCACCCTAAGGCTGTATTAACTCTCATGTTCTCTATCAGAATGTAATCTGTAGGAACCTGGATCATCTTGACATTTCATACAACATCATTATGGTTTACTATATTAATGCCATCATACTAATTGTACTTGGTGAGCAGGAAGTATAAATTATTTTAAATGCCCTATTTAGGCACAGGCAGACCACAGGGTGGGAGATAAACCTTACAAAATGTTAAAGTACTGCCATGTTGGTGAAGTTTTAGGTGACCTATTATTTGGGACATGATGGGACCAAAAAGGTAAAGGTGGAGAACAAATTGTTACACATTGGAACCTACCCACCGATAAAGAGGCATGGTGCTTGGTGGGCCTCTTTAGGCCCATATACTGCACTCAGGAATACTCCACCAACCCATTTATTGGATTTGAATGTTACCCAGAGCAATAAAAGTGTCTGCATCAGGTCCAGGCAGTTGTGTAAGCTTGCTGGAAGCTTAAGCCATGTGACCCAGCAGATCTGATGGCATCTAGAAATATCTGTGCCAAATGATGAAAGAGAAAGAAAACTCTGGCCTTATTCACATATGGGTTACAGTGATATATTGATGGCAGCCGTAAATGCACTGTTGTCACACCACTGCTGCACTCCGAGGTACCCCTAAAGGACTGTGGTGAAGAGAAATCCTCCCAGTGGGCACAGCTCCAAGCAGAACACTTTATCAGTTTCTTTATATGGAAGTAGAAGTAGCCTGAGGCATAAATATACCTAGACTACTGGCAGTGACAAGTGAGTTGACTTTTCGGTCAGGGGCCTTGATAAAGCATGATCAAAAAAACAGATGAGTAAATCTGGGGAAAGAAGCATATGGATAGATCTACAGGAGTGGGCACAAAGCTTGCATTGTAATTGTGTCTCATGTTAATGCTCACAACAAGAATTATCTGAATAGGAGGTGTGCAACAACCAAGTAAACAGGTTAATTTGCCCTGTGGATGTTAGCTATACTCTCTCCTTAACCTTTAGAGACCCCACTGCTTGGATGATTGGACCACGAACAGACAAGACACCATGTGTCATGCTGGGGCTCAGCTCCTGGCAGATGAACACAGGATTCAGTGAGGCTGAAAAGGAACAACAACACAGATACAGATAGGGGGTTCATACCATTATATTATATTCTCAATGATGGCTGGTCGACATGAGAAGCAAACATCCGTCGATACCCCAACACAGGGTCTTCTTGCACCACAGTCTCGCTGGCGGCCCAGCGAGACACAGGAAGTAGGATCCGCAGAATCTGCACCATCCATGACACCTGCGCTTGGTAACAGCCGTGGCAGTTATATGCAAAACAATAGTAGTTAACGGCCAACTGGTTACAGCTGATGGCCATTTAATAACCAAGCCAGCACCTTTCCACGTGAGGCCGATAGCCTGGAAACTGCCCTCCTGGCCCTTTCCCAACACCATGACTGGAAAGAAGGCTATTAATGGGCACAATGACATGGATTGTTTCTTCCTAATGAAGATCTAGCCACGACCCCTATTCTGAATGCCCAGTATCTCAGCAGTACAGACTGATGCTGAATCCTTAATATGATCTCTCTCAAAGGGCCATTTAAAATCAGATTAACTTTATTGATCCCTTCCACCCTGTTGATGGCAACAATTCATCCTGGCTGGAATTAAAACCTACCTGATAATGAATTTGCATTGTCTGCCAGCAGAGAGTCCACCAGCATTACTAACTGAGGGCTTACAGAATGCCTTACCCGTTGTCATGGCAATCCCCATAACATTGCCTTTGCTCAAGGGATTAATTTATCACAAAGGTGGCAGCAACAATGGGTGCCTGACCACAGGATCCAATGGGATTACCATGTATCTCATCAATCAGAAGCAGATGACCCAACACAATGGTGGAATGGCCTGTTGAAGGCTCAGCGAAAGTTCCAAATTGGGGAAAAGATGAGATATACAAGAATGTGTTGTATCAAAAGCTAACATATGGTGTCCCGCTAGGAGCCAAGGGGTGGAAGTGCAATCAGTCCCTTTCTCCATTACTCCTAGTTACCCATTTTCAAAGTTTATGTTTCCTGTTCCTGAAGCTCTAGGTTCTGCTGGCTTATGGTTCCTAGGAAGGAGATCACCTCCACCAGAGGACAAAGTAAAAGAGTTCCACAGAATATAACCATCACCTGGTCACTTTGGCTTCTCATTCCAGTGATTAGGCTCCTCATTCCTGGACCATCAAGCAAAAGGGAATAGTCTGTTAATATATTTGCAAGATTATTTTACCCTTATTAACATAAAGAGCCTGGGTTGCTGCTATATATAATACAGCCAGATGATAATAGTAGAACCAGGGGAAGAAGGCCTGAGTCACTCTCAGACAAGCAACCTTAGATCAGCTGAGATACTGGCCAGGGGTGAGAGATATTTAGAATAGGGGGCGGAAAGAGATGATGACTATCAATAAGGCTTTGGGATCAGCTACAGCAGCAGAGGCTGCAGCTAGTTCCATAAACCCTCTTGCAGAGGTTGTGGGTAGCCAGCTCCTTTAAGGAGACTTGGTGACAGATTGGAGTTAATGGAGACAAAGTGAGATTCTGAGTAGTGCAAAGGTTCTGCTGTATCAGATACTACCTGTATATCACTTTAAATATCACTTTAAATCCTTTCAGCCCCACAGCTTACTGAAGCCACTGTTTCTACAACCAGTTCTCATAGGTTTTGACCAGTTTCCTGCAGGTGCAACTGGAGAGTGCCTCACCTCTGGTTAAGGAAGACTCTTTCTTCCTTCCCTGAAAATTTTCTGATGTAGAAGCGTAGAATGCCCATTGAATTGCCCCACGTGTGCAACCTACAAATGGTTATGCAGTAGTCAAAGTCCAAAGGGCCACCTTTACCCATGGGGGATGGAAGACCATAGAAAAATCCTCCTTTTATTTCATAGATTTCATTAAGGCCTCTCAGAAGTTATAGAGTATTTAGCACGAGCTGGCCATAGCCATTGTCATTTTGATAATGCATCCTTATTTCAGCTTTTCCTCCTTTCCTGTTTTTACTCCCCTGTCCATTATTCCTTCTCTGTGGGATCATATTCCTAGATAAATTACCTATGAGAAAGCCTTTTGGGGAGGAACTCAGGCTAAGACAGTGTCTTATTAATTAAGTTGAAATAATAAATACAAATAGTTCAGATCTGAATTTACAATTCATAGTTATTCATATATTCATTATTCCTATGTACAGAGATTTAGGAAGAGTGGTGATTTTGTAAATTAAAATAATTGTTTCAACTTTTCCAAAGTTTACGCTTTATTCATTTTACATTTGAGAGCTATTAGTCACAGTCACAAGTTCCTATATCATTAAAATGTTTATTCTGTTATATAAAATGTACACATGTATTTAGAGTTTTAGACTGTGAATGAGGGCTTGTTTGTGCTTTAAAGTAATATGAAGTTGTCCAACATTTTTCCTATATTGTTGAATAATTGATATTATTACATTCTCAAGGCAAATAAGTATAAAGAGAAAGGGAAGATTCTTCAATAACAAGGTTAATGGAATTTGAAGCATTATTTCTGTTGGTATTTGTAATGTCAGTTTACACTTTCACCATCAGAGGTCATGAAAGGACAATGTAGAACAGAAAATTTGAGCTTTATTGAAAACAACTTTGAAATTTGAACTGTCACTTTCTGAGAAGGCATCTTAGAAAAGAAAAATCATAATCTCAACGTCATTTGTAATAGAAGAAAAATAATTTTTAAGAATAAAATTATCAGGTTGCTTACAAGAGCATCAGGCTATAATCTCACTTTGGTGCTCTCAATTTTTAGTTTAAGAATAAAATTTAAATGCAAAGTTTGATGACTACTTGTCTTGGAAATATATAATATTTTATTTCATTTGGTTTTCTGGAGTCTATAACTGACAAAAATAAATAAACTTAAAACTTAAGTCTAGGAATACATTTCTTAGTGAACACAACATATACCAGTAAAACCTTGGAATGTGAGCAACATGGTTTGTGAGTGTTCCGCACGACGAGCAAACATTTCTAGTACATTTTAACTTGGTAAACGAGTGATGTCTTGCAATACGAGTAGTTTGTTTTCGGAATGAATTATGCTCGCAAACCAAGGTATTACTGTACTTCATAAAGCATAGTAAAGTGTGTCTCATAGACTTTGCATCTGAAAAACTAAAAATGAAAAATATATGAAATATCTTATTGACAATAATGCATTTTATTTGAAATATCTGCTATCGATATATATTTTGGTTGCCATAGGTAGTGTGTGTTGATTTAAAACTTTTTTTGCTCTAGGTAAATTAGAAATGCAAAAAAACCAATAAGTTAAACTAATTTGCATTTGGATTTAAAAACACAAATGTTTTTATTGCCCCCCCCCTTTTTTTTTTTAGATTTTTTTTTTATTGAGGAATTGGGGGATGGGAACAGTGCTGGGGAATTGGGGGAAGGGGAACAGACAAGTTGCTGTCGTTTTGTTCTTCAGTCTAGTTGTGGAGGACGTTGCTTCACAGGCCCAAGTTGGCACCATCATTGTGCTCTTCCCGAGCGAGACACATCGGTCGCCGGCTTCTGGACGGCCGCTCACAGCGGCTGCTGGCCACTCATGCTGGCTGCTGGCTACATACGGTAGCCCATGGCAACCCACTGCCACAGGGGCTGCAGCCTACGCCATTGCCGGCGACTCACGGCAACCCAGCTCCAGGTTGAGCTGTTGTTCAGCATCTTAGCTGTAGAGGGCAGTGTCACTGGCCCTCATATGTGGAATCCGAACTGGGGACCTCTGGCATCCCAAGCCAGGGCTTAACCAACGCGCCACTCGGCCGTATTGTCCCTTTTTTGTAATAATAAAAATCCTCCTTATAAAATCATTGTTAATATTTTTGCATTAGCATAGTTTTTTATGTTTTCAAAAATTCTGTAGCACATGAAATAAGTGAATCGCAAAAAGACAAACACTGTGTGATTCCAGTTATATAAGCTATCTAAAGTAGTCAAATGCATAGAGATAGAAAGTAAAATGGTGGGTCTGTAGGTTATTTAATGGGTATAGAATTTCAGTTTTGCAGAATTTGAAAAGAGTTCTGGAGCTTGGTTGCATAACAGTGTGAATGTACTTAACATCAGTCAACCGTACATTTAAAGTGGTTAATATGGTAAATTTATGTTATGTGTGTTTTACCACAATTTAAAAAAATAAACAATGGAGATTAAAAAAATGCTGTAGCATATGAGTTGACAATGGACAATCAAAATCCTTTCCATTGAAGCTGGAATCCAATGTTACCAGCACCTGTGGTCACCTGTGTGGCCTCTCAACAGCTCTGGGTCTGGCCAGCCAAAGGAGCCACCAATGGGCAAAGGAACCCCTACATCATGAGGGCTTGGTTGAGAGAAGTTATAGTTGATTTATACAAGAAGTTTACCTTAGAATGCAGCACCATCCATCCCAAATTCCTTATTGATTCAATAGGCACAACGATAGCACCTATACCATAGTGTTTTGAAGAATAAGTGAGTTAAAGTATGCAAACATTTTGAATGGTGACTTGTACATCATTCAATACATGTTAATTAGTGTGTTGTAATTTTCAGAGCATGTCATATAGTGTATGAGTATGTGGTAAACAATGATTTGATACCAATTATTATCATCATCATTTTTTCAATTTTTCCAATCTAGTGTATAAGAAGGCATTTTGTTTGTTTGTTTGTCTCTTGGAGCCCCATTTTCATCACATCTATCAAAAAGCCTTAAAAATAATAAAAACACAACTCTGTGACTAAGTAGAAGAATCCATTTTTGTGGACTATTTAAACAGCCAAACCTTAGCCTTCACTGATGATCGTATTATTGTCCCTCTCCTCACATCGATCCTCTGCTTTGAGTCAGTTCTATCTTAGTGGATTTACTCTCTAATCTTCCAGTGGCTCTCAAGTTCTGGAAGCGTCCATGCTGCTGATATGTGCAGCCTACTCCTATTCAAAATCACTCTTTTTACATGCAGTGATCATGGGTGTGTGGTGATTGGCAGGAAGCCGCTGAGTGCTGATCAAATCTGAAGCTTCACCACGGATTTTATTATTTTAATTCATCTTCCTTTACTTAATAACAATAATTATTCTAAAGTCATTCTTTGGGTTTTTCAAAAATTAATTTTAGCCTTTTTGTTGCTAACGCCGGCTTGATTAATTAGTAAATTTAGGGTTCATCAATTTTTACATGAAAATAGCCATTTAGACGTGAAAATAGATCTGCTACCTGTGGAAATACTGATGTGTTTTGTTAGTTGAGAAACATTTTACTCATTTTTGTGTTTGTTTTTGGTTATGTAATCAATTTTAAAGGAAAATATAAATTAATATTTGATATGAAATGGGAGAAAATTTTGATATTTTTCTTGAAGTCCTTATTTGAAGAACTTCTTTATCCAGAAAGTTAAAGCACACATACCATTTCCTAGTCACCATATAAATCTTATTGATGGAAAACAAGGTTTCTTTGAAAGAAAAAGAAAATATAAAGAGAACCTTTCTACAATTCCACCAAACCTTTCACCAATGCTTCTAACAAGTTCCAAAATGAATTTCATCTCCATCCCCTCAATTGTTTGTCCCTTGAAGGAGGTTTTAATGAGCAATGAACTGGCTCTCATGGTGAAAGCCAAAGAAAGAAAAATGCTGAATAATCCACCATCTGCATTATTCTACGTTCAATAATAAAGGATATTGAGAGTCACATTGGTTCTCTCACACCACTGCCTTATTAAAGAAATCCATTTAACTTTGAGAAAACTGCATAAGGAGCAAAAGAACATCAAATCAGATTTATTTCATGCTCACACTCAAGCCTTCAGTGACCTTCTGATATTTCAAGTTGGAAAAAACAGTTCTTTTTTGCTTATATCTCTAGCAGAAAAATTATTTATTTATATTAAAATTTTGTTTGTTTATTTATTTATTTATTTATTTATTTATTTAATGCATTCTCTTTCTCCTTTCTCCTACAAAATCATAAACTGTTTGAAGGTGGGTGCTGTCATTAGTTTTTGTATTACACCAATGTTTTGCACAAAGTAGGTGTTCAATAAGTAGTTGTTGAAACTATTGGCTTATCTCTTGCTCCCATTTTATTATCTGATCGTTTAAGTTATATCTCAACAGTTTTCTAAGTGTTAGTATTTCCTGAATCATTGCCATAGGTATGGGGGTAATGCTCAATCCCCATCACCACCTTATCGCCCACTCCTGTGTAGTAGAGAGGTTATCCTTTGATCTGGGAATTGGCAAGCTCACGATTATAGGCAGAGCGAATTACAATTACAATAGAAGTGTGGTGATCCGTTATTTCTCTGATTTCAGTGATAACCAAATGTCTAGGGGTAGTACAATGAGAGCTATGGAAGTTGTAGAATCTCCTTTATCAGCTCAGCAGTTGCTCAAGAGTCAACACACATGTTTTCTGTCCTCCCAGGGTCTAGTAAATGGAGGAATAAATTGCTTCCTTTAATGTGAATAAATATTGTATCAGTGATAAATTTCTTTCATTTTGTGTCTTAATTCTGAAGGGCCTGGAACAAATAAAAAAAAAATCTTGATTAATTGCTTACTGCTGCAGACTAGGGTTCCTCAGGGTTGTTAGAATGAAAAAGACTTGGTTGATGACCTTCTAGATAAGTTACCTGTCCTAAAGTCTTTGAGAAGCATGAAGAAGCCACGCTATTTTTACCCCATTTTTTTTCTCATTAATTAATGTAACTTTTATGTATTTAATGTAAAGTTACTTAAAGTAACTTTCTTCAGTAGTTTCATTTCCTGCTTCTTATAACAATAAACACATTTAGGCTCTTCACTACTCTGAACAGTTGTTTTGTAATACATAGGTAAAAATGCAGGACTTAAGCTCCCTCTTCCTTTCCCCTTCTAGGAAGAGAAAGGTGTTAATGCTTTGTTTTTCTTAAAAAAGAGAATAAAACTCATGAGATTACGACTTCCAGATTTCAAGGTTGTTTCTGAGTTTTTGATACTCTCTTAAAGGAGATAAATTTGATTTAATTTTAGTTAAAAGTAAGTTTTTTATTTAAAAATATATAAAATGAACACTGCAAAAAATTAAGAAGAAATAAAGTCACATACAAGTATTAACATTATTTACATTAACCTTGGGCTTTTAAAACATACTTTTCTTAGAAATGTCACCATCACACATATACATTGTTTAAACCAAAACGTAGAGTGGGCTTGTTTTGACACTGGGAAAATGGCAGACAAGAGACCGGAGATAACTACCTTCATGGAAAGATTAAGTTGGACAGTCTGAGAACTCCCTACCCTCTGCAGCAGAGCAGAGCCTTAGCCCAGTGAAACATGGGGTGGGGAGAGGCAGGGCTGACACGGCCAGCAGGACACAGAATGAAAACCAGTAATGGACAGGCTACTGAGAAGGTAACATCTGAACATTAGAAGAGAATGGTATACTTTTGGCTTAGTCAACAGCCTTTACATGTCTGGATTACACAATTAGAATATACTGCTGATCTACATTTTTAATTCTAGCAACTCTTCAAAAACAAAAGACTATTTTCTTTTCAATTTTTTTTTAATTTTGAAAATTTCCCTAGTATTTAAAGAATGAAATAATAGGATATGATAGAATTTCAAATAGTACAAGTATTGAAATTCAAATTTTGTTAAAAACATATACATTTACTCTCACAGCAAAAAATTGCATAGTCCATACATGAAAATTATTGGGCCTCGGTGACCTATTTTACTTTGTTTTGTTTATGCTTGATTATATTTTTCTATTTATCTGCATTAGAAGTGTAGTTTTGTTTGAAGTTTGAAAAAAAAGGAAAGTACAAAATAATATACGAAACATGAAAGTATGCACTACCCTTACTTACATTTTTTTAATTTTTGATTGAGATTTTTGGGGAAGAAATAAATTAGACATAAAACTAAAGTTCTCTATTTCAATTTAAAAATATATTTGTAATTTAAAAAAGCAATAAAGCCTTTAATTGTCTGAGAAGTTATTGTTAATATGGTTGCATTTCACATATTTATGCCTATTTCATGGGCAGTTCCTAATGTGAGAGTTTTGTGTTTTAAGAAATCCACCAGAATACAGAAAAATCAGAAAACTTCTAAGGATGCTTACAGCTTAAATGAAAATAAAGTAAGCTATTGTATATTTATAACACATATTTCATGTTGTGGGAGAAGTCTAAAGTAATGCTCTAATAATGAATAAATATTAAAATAGGAATAGCAAATATGCAAGTTGAAACTTGCAATAAAACTCCCTCCTTCCATTGTTATTTCTTTATCTAGGGCATGGTGAAATAAAAATATTTTTTCCTAAAGCTGAAAACTTGCATTCTTTGATTTCTTGGAATATTGGACCGAATGCAAGGGCCCAGGGTGAAGATGAGAATGCAATTTAGAGATAGAAGTAGGGAAAGGACAGATAATACGTTAATAGTTTCATAAAAATACTGTGCACACCTAGCCTGGCAGAACATATAATCACAGAACCCAAGCAACGTAATATGGAATTGAAAGTTCTCAAAAACCCAGGTTAAAAAATTTTATCAGAATAAATTTCTGAGGTCTGCTGGAGTATCAAAGCCTCCCAGGCACACTGATGAAAGCTGTAACTTGTGCAATAAAACAGTAAGTTTACATACATGTAAAAACAATATATCACAGACTCTTACAACAATAAAAATAATTACATTCACCCTGAATTTATGCATATTTATTCCTCACACAATTTTCCCATTTCAACTATTGCATCATTTTCTTTCTGTTTGTTTTGGTGCATGTTGGTGGAATGATGACCATGTTTTTTGACCACTATCTCTCAAATGCCTGAGGAACAATGGTTCTCTGTGTCTCCAACTGGCATCCAGCTGACAACTGACAATGGTGTTTGCTGAAGAATCATATTGCTTTTCTGCAGGCATCTCAGTGAATACCAAGTAAGAAAATCTCACCCTTAAAACAAATAAACATTATTCACCAGTGTTTTCTATTACCTCTCAGTTAATATTAGTAGTATAAAGAATGTTATTTCCTATTGTATTTATCAAAAAATTTAATACTTAGCATGCCTTTAGAAATTTAATAACTGTAATACATGCTGAAAATTATCAAATTTTATAGTTATACTGACATATTGTACATCAAAGAGTTTAAAGAATTTTATCTCATTTACACTCTGAAATCTAGTTAGAGACAATGAACGGGCTTCCTACTGTCTTCATAGCACAGAGAACGATATAAATTTTAGTGTGCATGAGTATTACCCATCAAGATTTGAATACTTTTGAAATTGCTTTTATCTTCATCTATAGAATAATGAAAACTGTCACAAGGTTGCTATACTACCCAGCTTATCACTAGTTTAGGTATTAAAACAACACACATAAGCTTTGGTATAGATGTAACCTTATCAGTATGCCCAAGACCACACCATAGTAAGTGTTAGAACCGAGAATGGAATTCAGAGGGTCTGTTTATGAGGCTGATGGCCACTGTTCACGCCAGGAGCTCCTCTCAGCTTCCAATTGTCTTTCAAAGTTCTGGAAACTGTCAGCTCCTGTCATTGGGCAAGAGGAAGATGGTGCCTCCACTACTGACAATTACAGGCCAGTGTCACCCATAGACTCCAAAATATTCTCCCTAGGGGAACCACAAAAATTATTCGACAAACTTTACCAAGGACATATTTTGTCCCAGGCACGATGCCTGGCTCTGAAGGCACAGAGATAAAAGACAACATCCCTGCTAAGAGGACCTCACTGTTGAGATGGGAAATGAACTGTGAAATGACATCATAATTACAATATCCTGTGAGAAGTGCTCCAATAAAGTGTGGTGACCACAAACAAAATAAGCACCAGCTCTGTCTGGAGGCACCAGCCAATGCTTCACAGAGGAAATGACTTTAGCCCCGGGGTAGATAGATGCTCCTTTATTAGAAAATAGGTAGTGTTGAGAACAGCATTTTTAAAGAGGCAAAAGGAGGAGGTCTCCTTTGAGGAAGGTTGCATAGCCTGAGAAGCTGAAGTATAGATTGTATCTCTGTCAACTTTTTGTTGTCCAGCATCTGATTCCACTTTTTATGGCGAGCCTCTTCCTATGAAGATAAAAAGTCTGCCTCCTATTTTTGCAGCCCTTACTATCTCCCTGTCTCTTGGCAAGGAATGGATATCTAACAGGCTCTGCCAGTCAGATGAAGTAAGGGAAGCAGAAAAACACACTGAGTGGAGAATCCTTTTGGTGCCAGCGGCATCATTGGGGCTGCAGTTTCCAGGGGCAGTCGTGTGGAGCCATGGCCATACTCAGCACCCAGAGACAGTGTCAGAGAGTGGCAGTGGTGTTACAAAGCACAGGACCATTGTTCTGTGGTGATCTCAAGTGTCTGGGTTCTACGGTCTGCTTCCAACTGTGGTTCTTCTGCTTAGCCTCCCTTTCTGTCTGGTTCTTTTACCTTCCCAAGACTTCTGTGAGCTATTCAACATATGCTATCGTAAATTCTTTTCCTGTTTTATCAACCATAACTCTTGTAACTAATGACCCTGTTTAGGTCAATAGTGTTCATATCTGAGTTGAGAAAGTGAAGGTAGAGTGTGAAAGGTCTCATATACCATGCTCAGTATTCTTTTTACATTGAATGCTTTAAAATGGGGGAATGACTTGATTATGTTTGTGTTTTAAAAGGATAATTCTGTTGTCTACGTTCAGGTTGGTAAGGAGGAGAAGGAATACAGAGTCCAGGCAGGAGACTATTGTGATGGCCAGGCAAGAGATAATGAGGGCTTTAAAAGAAAGAGGCAGTGAGGAAGAGAGAGAGAAAGAGGTTTTGAGAAATTTTTCCGGAAGCTAAATGTGTCAGTTTGGTTAACTTAGGGAGTGGGGTGGAGGGAGAAGTATTGATGATGGGTATGAAGCTTCTAGCTTGGATGAATAGATAGATACATGGGAAATGGGGCCATTGACAAGTAAGCTAAAGAGGTTTTGAATATGTGGAATTATTGAATTTAAGGTGCAGTTAAAGATATCTAGTAGGCAAGGGTACATGCAGAACTGAATTTGAGCAGGGAAGAGAGGGATGAAAAAATATGGATGACCTTGTAGGCAGTCAGATTAGATGAAGTACCTTTGAGAGTTATAGATAGGTAAACAGCTGGCTAAAGAAAATATCCTCAGGAATAGCAACCACAACTACTCAAAATCTGCCTTAAAAGTTTATTTAATCCATTACCAGTTATTTTGTTAGTAACTGTCTCAGAGCTCCCTAATGTGGGCGCCAGAACAACACTGGGTGTCCAACACAGGTGGCATAAGGGCTTTCTCTTCTCTCTCGTGCTCTCACAGCCCGAAGCACATACAAACATTTTCATCTGCCTATAGCCATTGCCTTTTAAATAAATCCAGTCTACTGGTCCAGGTGGGAACAGATACCATATCATCCCTTTCATTGATACCTTGTTTTATTGTCCTTCACCTTGATAAAAAACAAAAGCAAATAAGTGAAGTCAAGCAGATATGTTTGTAAAGAAGTGCTTGTGTGTATATGCATATGAGTGAGTGTATGTGTGTCAGGAGAGTAAGGGAGATGTCTAAACCATCAGTATCAGGTAAAAAATGCCCTGTTATGGACCAGCCTAGTGGTTAAGAGCGCGAGCTCTGAGCAACAGGGTCACCAGTTCGATTCCCACATGGGCCAGTGAGCTGTGCCCGAGCTGAGCTGCCGCTGAGCTGCCAACACATGGCAGGATGGCTCAGCTGGTGAGAGCACATGCTCCTAACAACAAGGTTTCCCGTTTGACACCCCCCATAGGATAGTTGGCCAAGCCTACCCACAACTAAGATTGAACATGGCACCTTGAGCTGAGAGGCCACGAGCTTCCAACGGGTGGCTGGATGGCAACTGGACTTGGAGCTGAGCTAGCTGCGCCCTCCACAACTAAGACTGAAGGACAACAACTTGGCTGTTCCCCTTCCTCAATTCCCCAACACTGTTCTCCTTCCCCAAATCCCCAACACTGTTCCTCTTCCCCAATTCCCCAATAAAGTCTTAAAAAAAAATGCCCTGCTACACATGCAACACAGCTTAAAAAATCACTGGACTATTTTGGTAAGAATAATGGCTTTATCACCAGAACAAGGACAAAATGTTATTCATGCTATTTAGTGCTCTGTGGCTTGGGTTTTAAATTACTTCATCTCCTTAAGCATTAATTTCTTTATCATTAAGATGGGAATAACAATAAAATTTATTTCTCAGGACTGTTAAGATACAAAATAGTGTTAGTGATGTATTTGGCACTGGTATGTGCTTGGCAAATAATTAAGAAAATGGATCTGATCTATTTTCCTAGATATTTAAAATAGATATACTTAGCATATGTTCTTTGAAGTGGGCTTCCACTTTGTTCTCTTTGTCTTTTTCATTCAAAATTGACCTCTCCTGTATGTGTGCACATATGTATTACAGAAGAGATATGTACTTATACACACATGAGAGAGATGTTGAATGTGTGAAATCATTTAATATGTATGGGGAAGTATATCTTCTTTATTATAGAGATAAAGTATTAAAGAAGAAAACTTTGTATGTGCAAAATGACTTGAACTGCAGAAATATTTTCAAGATATTCCCAACTAACAATCTGTGAGCAAGGGTGGACCAATTTTAATATTGTGCAAAAGCATTTGTGCCTTTTGCTTCCAAACACCTGGCATGGTTGGAACAAACATATGTGCTTTGAAAGCATTTTTCAGCAAAACAAGCTTTTGGAATGAAAATAAGCACAAGAGCTGTTGGACAAGGCAAACTAATGCAGAGGCTGACCATTTTCATTTTGGTAAAATCGTATTTTCTCTGTTGCTTGTGGCCTTTTGTACCCTATATGCTTCCCTTTATCCCACTTTATGTCAGACACAGCAATTTCCTCAAAGAGATTTCCTACTTCTTGCCAACCGATTCATTCATTTTTTCTCTTAAAATCTCACATGAAATACTATTTAGTAACAGAGCTTTCTGTTTTGCAGATAATGGCTTAAATTTTCTATCTAATTGCTTCCAAAGTTTTAGACTTGAAAAATAGTTTAGAGTGAGAGGGAAAGTAAAATGTTATCATCAATGCTAATAAAAAAGTTTTGTTAAAATATATCACCAGAAATGAGGCCATCTCTATTCAAGCTATTCCCACATTCATTCCTTCATTCATTTATTCAGCAAATATTTTGTGAGTACCAGTGACTGGAAAAGAGCTGTGAATGGGGTAGAGATGGTCCTTGCCTTAAACAGAGCTTAAAAATACTCAGAATTGGAAAAAATTTGGCAAACATTTTGTAGAGATCCCAGAATTTCCACCAATCATTTTTTGGATCCAGCCAGTATGGAAAACTCAAGACATTGGGAACAATACACTTCCTGTTCTCATACCCTGATGGTCTTACTGATCACTCCCCTCTCTACTAAAGTCAGTTTTGTTATTCTGACATATCAACTGGGACTCAGCTCTGCTATATGAAACAATTTGTCTGGTAAACCTGATGATTCAACCTAGCTATTTATATTTATGTGATGTAACCGTATGTTATATTTAAGACGAATTACTTATTACAATTTCCTGTTGCATATAAATGCTTTCTTGTAACAATGTTATTTCTTAGTGTTATCTTAAAGAGTCTTTGTCTTTTTTTATTGCTTAGTTTTTTAAGGAGGGATTATCGCTGCGAACACGACAAAGAAAGCAATTTGAACAAAGTTCTTAATTCACCACTGTTTGTTTGCTTTTAATTCAGTATGAAACTGTTAACCTTTACAAAAAGACAACTAGGAATATGGCTAAATATTTATTTTCATAATCTCTAGTTTCACATATTTGTAAGTTCAGAACTGAAATCCTATATCTCCTCTGACGCCCTAGCAGAGTTAATGGTACAAACTCCTTTTTTGAACTTGTTCCCCTGATTTAGTCTCTTAATTTTTTATGGCTCTAAAAAATAAAACATAAAAAGGCAAAGCCAGATATATTTTATCTTTCATGTATGACAGATGTTCCCTCACCCATGTTTCATGGGCATAATCCGTCTTTAGAAAACAGAGATGGATGTTTCTGCCAGGAAAGCCTCATGAAAAGAGGCCTGCTTGTCTTGATTAGCAAATCCTTCATAATGAGTCTTAGGGCCACACACTATTCAAGGTTCTGGATGACAGTCTACATTAAGTGGTAAAAGAATTAGCATGGGACTAAAATCTAGAAAGTGGCTATAAGTATACACATGGTAACAGTGGTTATTCAGATAGAACACAGTCTACTGGCGCCATTTTCAATTTACTTTACTGGTTTTTTTAAAACATTAAATGCACAGAGGGGAAGGCTAAGCATGACTTCGGGACAGTTTCATTTTAAGATGGTCATGGAAGCATAGGTGCTCATATAGATATTTTGAATGGACAAATAAGAAAAAAAAAGCCAGCTTATTAAATGCAGACAAAAAACAAACCAGAGGCTCTAGCTCCAAAACTGGTATCAGATACACATTTGTTTTAATCATCTCAGAAGGACAAAGATGTGTTCTCTTTTGGTTAGGCCTGATCCTATCTCCTTATAATGCTGGCAGATAGAGCAGCTTTGCCTTTCAGATTTTCACTCAGTTATTTTTAGTTCTTCTGAAGCCTGGGAAATAAGAAATATAACCTCCTTGAAAAATGCAAGTGAGCCAACCATAGCAGGGCCTCTGAATCTGATTAGATAAAACAACAAAGAGGTTCTGTCGGGGCAGAGGCAGGAAGAGCCAAGGTGGGTGGCAATCTCTGCTTAACTCGGGGGAAATGTAGCCTCAAAGAATTCAAAAGTGGGTGAAAAAAATAACATAAGCAATAGACAACTTTCCCACATCTCAGGTCACTCTCCAAATACAGCTAGAAAAATTTTCCCCACACTGAACTTTTTTTTTTTAATTTTCGAAGTATAATAAACAGTATGTGAATGTATGTTTATCCTAAGCACCACACTGAGAGAGATATTTGCTCTCTAGTAATGTTTATGCTCAATATTAACCAGTGTTCAACCCTCTTAGTAGCTTAGAAGCTAAATCGGGACACAATTTAAGTTATAAAAATGGAAATTTATTTTAAACTTCCTAATATAATATTGAGGTGATTTAGTGCAGCCTTTACTTTCAGTTATTAAAATGGAAGAGAATAATGGGACCAAGTAAGGGTGGAGGGAAATTCTCCCCTTAATTCTGTTGCTGGATTCCTGGCTTTGCCGGATTTTAGCCTGGTGACTAGGGAGCAGAGTCCAACCAGGGAGCTGGGGGTGGTTGATGTGTTGACAGTTGTCATCAGTAGCTTTGACAGACCTACGGAATGAGCAACATTGGCATGCCCATCCCCAGCATCCCCACTTTGTAAAAGAAAACAAATAAAAGGGGACTGGGTACTGAAATACAAGATAGTGGACATCTGGCATCTTCTGGGCTCCGGAAGTCACTGAAGTGCCCTGTATTTCAATCTCATTGTTTAAGATGGTGGGGATTGTCTTACATGTCACATTCATTCGATAACTGGAAAATCACTCCAAATTCATACCCATTTTCTTCTAGATTGCTGATGTCCAGGGTTAAAACTGTGGAGAATCTAAAAAGAGTCAAAATATAGTAAGGCATTTGATTTCTTAGCTATGAGTAAAGTCAACCTTGCTACATACACTTCCTTCCACTTTCTCTCCAGGTTTGTCAACTTCTCTGTTCACATATTAATACCCTGATTCTTATTCAACGCATATGAGCAGCTAAGAGACACCAAGGCAGAGGGGGAGAGGGTGTTAGTGGAGGAACTGGAGCGCCGTTTGGGCCAGGGAATCCCACAGCCTGTGCAGAGGCGGGGAGGCATTCAGGGCATATTAGAGGATGAGGTAACGGATAATGGACCACAACTCTGCCAGATTCCACTGTTAGGCAGGCCTCCGAGCTATTCCCTATAGACACACAGGTTTCTCGTGTAGAGTCCCAGGTTCCAAGACAGTTACAGATGCTATGGATCATCCACAAGTAAATGACCAATTATCCACTTCCACTCCTTCAAACCTGAGAGCACCGCTGATAGGCCCAAAGTGTAGGCATAGAGATGCTCCTAGCTTACCTGCCACCATGGCATTGAGTTCTTGGTTTGAGATTAACCATTTGGTCCGTTTGGTCTGAGCCCATTTGGCTCAGTTCTGTCTCTTTCCTATACCTCCTTGTACAATGTCATTGGGAATGGTACCTGGGACTTGCTTCTCAGTATCACTGTGGCCCTGTTAGTTTAGGGTTCCCTAGAGTTAGACTTGGAAATCTGATGACACCACTCTGGGCAGCCACCTATGCCTTTCTGCTTTTTGGATTGCAAATACTCCTAGACAAAGGCATTAGGAGATCTCTGGTATTAAAATATTACACAACATTTTATATCATACTCTCATTTTTACCCAAAGAAAACACCTTAACAAAGTATATCCATCTGTCCTCTGAAATATGTAATATTGGCTCCTCACTTGCACTTCCATTAATTAGGCCAGACCCTGATCACCTGTACAGAAGTGCTCTGGCTATGGGTGACAGCGTCTTTGTTGGTTGGACGTGACATATATTGCTTGCAAGATAGACTCTTTGTACTGAATTCCTCATTCAAAATCTACATTCAAAATAGAAGTCATGAAATACATGATCTAATTTTAAACTTTGTAATGAAAACCTTGAAAATGTAAAAATTGATTATGCAATTATTTATCAGCCTCAGGTGTCATAGATAAGTCATAACTTTCTAGTCATTGGTCTCCCATCTTCCAAATAAAATACATTACTTTTATGGAGAAATGTTCAGCTTGCCAAATATTTTCACACACGTTATCTTTTTGCTCCTCTAAGAAGTTTGGGCTGGATGGTTTATAAGCCTCCCCTGGCTTTAAGCTTCTATGAGTCTGTGGCTATACTTTTATTAAAGGATGCAGACTGGAAAGTGGCTTCCAACAATAAAAACAATAGAATGAACCGATCCTAGGCAGTGGAGGGATTTACGAATGCTCTTCATAAAGTCCTTGTATCTTTAGATAGCACTTTTTAAAATCACCATATGGTGCTCAGGCGTTTTGTTTAAAGGGTCAGAGACTCATCATCTGGGGCTTCTGAAGTGGAGGAGACGGTCTGTCAGTGCCCCGGGAGCCACAGCAGCTGAACATTTGAAGTCGGGCAGCCACCCACATAGTGCCAAATTTGCCACCATGGAATTGGCTATGCAAGGTCTGAGCAAGAGCACAAAGAATATGACACCTGTCCACTCGCTGATTCCCTTTCTTTCAGCATCTTTTCCACTAATCACCTCTGAACTGCATCAGTATGAGAAATAAACACTGGCAGAGACAAGCCTCCAGCAGAGCTCTCCAAGTCTCTCTCCAAAGTGTGTCTTGAAAATAATACCCAGATTAAGCCTGAAAAACAGGCTGTTCTCTTTGTTGTTGCAAGCTTTTTGAAAGTGGTCATTTCCTTAATGTGATAAGAAACTGAAACGTTTTCAAAGCAATAAGAATTTGGTTATGTGTTTGTCAGGATCCATAGAGTCTTACCCAGAACTTTAGGGAATATTTCCATTGCAAGAAGTTACCCTGAGCTTCTCGTTCTGATTTGGAAAATCATTTAATCAGTGTTGTGGAAAATTCCGCTTTTTGAGGTGGGATAAGCAAGCATAGGGAGGTTTACTTACCATGGAAAGACTTTTGCAATCTTAAAACATTGACTGTAATTCTTATAGAATGCTCACAGAATTTAAAAAAAAATTCTTCATTGAAAATTCATAGAGGAAGACTGAGGTCTTTTAAAGTTTAGGATTATTCCTTAACTAGCATGCATGTTACTAATTCTGTATCCTGTCAAGTTATGTGAGGAGTTCTCTTAAGTACCAGAGCAAAGGCACAATGGCTGACTCATCTTCGGGTTTGGATTACATGTGTGGAGTTGTGTTTTGGATGGAGCCTTCTGGAATAGCAACACTCCATCAAAAACACAGTGGCACACCTGTACTCCAAATGGTTGAATAAGGCAAAACATATGACATCAAAATGCTGGGAATCATATTAAAAAGAAGAAAAAAAAAAAGAACACAGCCTGTAGCGAAGATAAAGACAGCAGCAAGGCACTAGCATACACGAAGAGTAGAAAGTTTTACGTATGTTGCTCATGAAATGATTTATCTATCATTTAACCTCTGCTCATAAGCCATGTTTGTTCTGCCTGATGTTGACATGAACACCACGTACATAGCGTGTGAAAAGTTGCTCGATGGATGTTTCATCCTAAAAAATAAATTATCATCACAAGTTGCACAATGAGAAATGACTGCTGCTTATATTTCCAAAGGCTCCAAAATACCACAAAGAAGGTAACAAAATGGCTTCTTTTGGAATTTTCAATGGCAACTTATGACACAGAATAGATTTCACTATTTTAAAGAAGATGTTATAAATCAATGTTTAATTTTAAAAGGGGGAATTTATGTCATTGTTTTCCATATGAAGCCTTCGCAAATTACCTTTTCAATCGAACGAATTCTTACTCAGACCTCATAGAGAAAAGCATTAATAGTATCAATCTGATTAAACTTTTACATAGATTTTTAGGGGGGAATGTAGTTTAGAACAAATGTAAGGGCTGGCCGAGTGGCTCAGTTGGTTAAGAGCTCGCTCAAGAGTTTGAGCTCCGAGCAACAGCGGTTCGAGTCCAGCCCAAGCTGAGCAGCCACTGAGCTGCCAACAGGTAGCAGGATGGCTCAGCTAAAAAAAAAAAAAAAAAAAAAAAAAAAAAAAAAAAAAAAAAAAAAAAAAGAACAAATGTAATAGAAATTTTTCTATCTGTTGGCACAATCATCTCTACTTAATTTGCTGCAAGAAATTGTTCTTGCATGCAAAGAAGTACAAGAAGAGAAGTGTAAAAATAGAACTTCTGATAGATAAAAGCTTATTTCTATTTGTCAGAAGACTTATTTTTAATAACAGTGTGCACTTTCGTTCACTAAAACTTGTTATATTATAGGCCTTCTTCTCCTTGTGGTTATCTACACAGATTTATACTGTTTTTCCTCGTTACATAGATAATGACAGCATATTGCCCATTTTGTAGTATTTCTATAATATGATTTTTTTCAAAGAACTGTCTATATTGAGATTGCAATGTATTTTGATTTTAATTAGCTACCTTCTCTCCATGTTCCCTGCATTATACCCATGAGATAGTTACTTATTAATTCTAGTGCTTCTCCTTGCTGGGCTCTGAAACTCAGGGAGTAAAATTAACATCAGTTTGAAAATCTGCTTTTCTAGTAACCACATGCTCATTGACCTGTTCTATGCATAAGACCAGATTTGGCATTAAACACGAACTTTTCCCTCTGAAAGTATCACAAGAGAAATTATTATTTAAAAACACCAACTACTTTTCTGTTGGGCACTCAGGAAATACACAGCATCTAGCTTGGAAGTCTGGTGCCACCTTGGTCTTTATTGAGAAACATGTGGCTGACAGTTGAGAAGCTGGGAAATATCGTGTGGATTAAAGGAAATAAATTAAGAGTTGAGTTATATAAATCTTGAGGGCTTGTTGCACCTGGAATCATTTTCATGGCAGTGCATACAATTGGGCTTTCTCCTCTTTAAAGTACCCGGGCCTCAGAATGAAAATTGCTGTTTTGAGTAAAATACTATACAAATCTTTCATTTGGCCACCAGAAAGAGATTTTTTTTAACTTTGTTTTTTTCTTGTTGAGATTTTCAAGAAGTACCAGAGTATTTTTGGTAGAGATTAACAAATTCTTCTGTCATACATCTTTGATCCTGGACCAACATTCTTTCCTTGTGCATTTTCTTTAGCTTTCACTGAATCTGTTTAACTCAGCCTATGCTTTATATTCTCAGAAAATTTGGGGAATTGACATAGACTGAGTTTGGTAGAGACAATCTGGATATGATATACAAAGTTTCAGGGAGTTTTAAAGAGATGGTTTTGAGGACACTAAACATACTGAATTTGTCTATAAGACAACAGAACTAAAAATGACAGTTTCCCTTCATACTATGTTTAGGGAGAAAATAAGAGGACAATAATTCCATTTTGAGCTCCTACTTTACCATAGCATTCTGCTAACTGTTATATGTACATCACCTAATAATATGAACATTTATTGAGCATTTGCTATGTGTTAAACTCTAGCTGAAGCCCTTATATATTAACTTGCTGAACTCTTCCCAGGAAACCTATTAGGCATTTTGTTATTTGCATTTTGCAGATGAGGAAACTGAAACTGATAGAATGTAGAGTTCTTAACCATTTTGCTAGCTTGCATCCCTATACTACTCTGTTCTTTTATTCAATATTTTTAATAACCTGAAATCTATATTTAGATAGATAGATAGATAGATAGATAGATAGATAGATAGATAGATAGATAGAGATAGATAGATGAAGCTCAGAGGTTTAGTCACTTGCCCCAAATCATACAGCTAGAAAGTGGTAGAGTCAGAATTCAATTCAAGACAGAGTGATGCCCAAGTTTGTGCTTCCCAATCACAAGAGGTATGCTTTTTCTAGAAGGCTAAGTCAATACCTTTAGAGAGCTTGTTCTACCAGTGTGTATCTAGGAGGGCTCTGGGACACTGACCATAAGATAGTGTGACAAGGACACTGCAGTCTGTCCAAAGCTGTAGCCTACACATGGTTCCAATTGGCCTCCTTACCCATGCTACAGGGTCAGTGCTCAGAGTGAATTGGGAATTGCAGAGGGGTTTGCTTCCCAGAGTGGACATGCGCCTTCAGACAGGCTCTTTGTGGAAATCCCGCTGGGACTTCCACATAGCATACATATTTGTAATGCCTTCCCCTGCCTCAGGCTACAAGGGTGCTTTGTAGTTAGAACCTAGTTCATTTTAGTATCCCATCTGGTCTTCGGTGGAGCACATTGGAGAAAGTGAACTATAGATTAACCTCCAAGCCAGAAAATATTTTCATGGTTCCCATTTCCATAGGGTCATAAGGGTGTATGAGAATAGAATGCTTGGCAGGAAGTAAAAATCCATACTCTCAGAAATAATCTTTTCTTTAGTTCTAACTGTATCTCTTCAGACCTAGCTACTTATAAGAGGCTACAAGTAGGACCCCGTGCAGAGAGCATCCCACTCTTCCTATGGCAGTGGGTCAAGGAGAAAAGGCAGCATACTCCAGGCTCTTCATGTTCGAGACATATAGGAATAAAGTTTCAACAACTGCCTATATAGACATATTATTTTTATGTTATGGGGCTTCCTATCAATTTGGGGGATTACAATAATAAAATATAATAAAATACACATTAGAACTAGTATTCAAATTGTTTTGTGACTATAGATGTACACATTGTCCATGTGGTTCCTTCTAGTTTACATGATCTTCCAAATTCATGGGCACCATGGGGTTTGTGCTCTCAATTGTCTTCCTTAGGAGGAATCAGCTCGTGTATTCAGTACCTAGCCTGCCCTGTTTTACAAGGTAGAGATGAATGTATTTCATTCAATTAATGTAATTAAATCCAACAAATGCAAATAAGTTACGTTATATGAATCTAGCTCTACTGTGATAGAGACAGTGAGCCCACCATGACCAAATCCTGAAATCTTTTAGAGCATAAGTTCTTAACCGTGGGTCTGTGGGACACAGATAGACTTCAGTAGGTCCATAAACCCCTGAAACTAAATGCAAAAATTTATGTCTGGTAATTGTGGAAGAAAGGGGCCATAGCATTCACCAGAGTCTATAAAGGGTCTATGACCCACAAAAGGGATGACTGAGAGATACATGGGAATCCCATTCGCATTACCTTCGTTCTCTCAGTCAGAATCAAAGATGATGAAAACAACAAAATAACAATAAAAAATACACATATAGGCAACTTCGTTTAAAAAAAAGTTTCCTTGTGGGTAATTTTATTATTCTTTGTGCATTCAGGGAATGTTGTATGTCAATATGGAGATGTCCGCTTCCTTTTGATGTACAAAGGTTAACAAAAAATTCTGTGAACAATACATAAAATAAGTATGTTGATGAGACAAGTAAAGAGTTAACAGGAAGGGGCTTGTGAACTGGCAGGATGGGACAGGCAAAGACTTAACAGGAACGAGCATGTGAGTTAGCAGAAGTTGGCGCTGAATCCCCTGGCTAGCACTGCACCTACAGACTCACAAGCACCTTACATCCATCATAGGTAGGAACAGAACAGTTCTCAATTGCAATGGCAACCCCCTGCAAGCTGACATCCAGCATAGATGGGAATAGATGGGAAAGAATGCTTCCCAGGAGAAGACAGTTGTAATGGCAGTCGTCCCCCCCCTCTACCCCCACCCCAGCAAAGTGACAAGCACCCTACATCCCGCATGGAAAAATATAAAACCCCAGCACTCCTTATCATCAGCGCAGCTGTCTCCATTGGACTCTACCCTGGCAAAACTCCCTTTGCCAGTATTTCTCTTACCCCTCTGTCTTGGCAGCTCTCTATCAGATTGCCCTAGCAAAACTCCTTTTGTCAGTTCCCAACAGAGCTCGCTCTCTCTCTCTCTCTCTCTCTCTCTCTCTCTCTCTCTCTCTCTCTCTCTCTCCTTGACTTTCAATAAATCTTTTCTTGCTTTTGTAGAGTCTCATGAACGCTTTCACGTTCTGCAAACAACCAGATGCCAACCTATGCCAATACATAGGTCATATGCATATAATACTTGAGTTGCTTCTTAATTAGAAATGAAACATATTCAGTAACATTTCTAGAAAAATATTGTGAAGGGTTCCTACATCATTCATAAATAGCTACTGAAGTTCACAAAATGAAATAAAATTCTGTGAGTGATTTTCCACATTGGAATAAGAAAATACTATTTATTTTCTTCAGGCTAGAGACAAAAAATATACAAAGACAGAATTAAACATTAATGTGTAAGAAATTCCTCTCTGCCCCAAAACATTACAAAAAAAATACCCTCAAAAATCATAATTCAGATAGTGTGCAACTTAAATACATTAAAGATGAACATCCACTCCGGAGCAGCAACCGTGTGCATCCCGTTAGCCAAGAATTCTCTTTTCTCTCTGTGACAGTCAGGTGTCATTCCCTTCCTTTTGTGCTCTCCCTTCCCTCCTTCTCTTCTGCTTGAGACCACTGGCACCATTCTCCTGCCATTCCAATGCTGACTTCCCAGGATTAGTATCTACTGATATCTGGGGCAGGGGTGACATTGATGTGAGGAAAGGGGAAGGGAGATTAATGTAAAACCTTGTTGCTTTGCCCTGTGTGTATCTCTTGTCCAACTACGGCTGCTTCCCCAGAGTCAGTGCATGGTGTCATCAGCCACATCCCCAGCCCATGTGTCCTCTTACCACCATCTCGGTTTTCTTCCTGCTCTCTTCTAGAGGGCCCTACTGCCATAAAATGCTCAAGATTATATCATTTTATTTCTCTTGAATATAGGTGAATTTTGTTTCAGTCTTGTCCTAGAAAGACCCTTAGTGAACAAGAATGCTGACACCCAGTACCCCCTGACGCCCCACAGCATTTGCACTTGTCTTTCCCTTTGCCTCTTTACCTGTCTGCTGTATCTGTTTGGCTCCCTCTCTCACTCCTTCCGAGTCTCTGATCAAACGATCTCATTACTCAGCCTTCCCACTTCATCACTCTGTATCCCTCTTAACTTGCTTCATGTTTCTTCACTGCATTCGTATCATCACATTACAATAATCTATTTATTTGTTTATTATTTGTCTCTTCACATCAGAGTGAGGGCACAGGCTCTGTTTCATTTGCTGCATGAGCCTGGAACAGTGACTGACATGTAGTAGACACCCAATAAGTATTTTACACGCACTGAATAAACAACACCTAACACTGCTTTGCAGTTTGCAAAGTACTTTCATATTTATTGCTTTATTTAATCCACCCCAAACCCTTGTTATGCTTATTTTGTTAGTGAGAAATCTGAGGACCTCTCTGCACTCTGCAACTTCAGATTCCTATTTTGGAGTTTAACTCCTTGAAGATGTGTGTTCCTTATTCTTAGGTTCTTAGGTTATACTGCCTCTTGTGCGTCTCGATTCTGAGTGGATTTCACAAATTCTCCACGCTGGCTGCCCAGTAGAAGAAACTTGGACGCTTAAAAAAAAAACTTTCCTAAGGCTTAGCAGATCAATTACATGAGAATGCAATAGTAAGATTATATATTCTATTAAACAAACACACAAATACCTATTTGGGTTATTTTCAAAACAATCAATTTACTTATTTAGGTTCTCTGGACTTTTTAATTGATTTATTTGGTGGTAATGACACTCAGAATTAAAATACTTTTACTTCTGAGGTCAAATTTTCTCCTTAATCTTAACATATTAATAAAACTTTTAATATGAATTATTCCTTTGCCTTTGTGCAGCCAAGATTGAGAACCATTGGTTTTTGTGAACACTTAGGCCCATTTTTCTGGAGTACCAATTTTATGCAAATATTTAGAAGAAAAATATTGTTTTTATTAAGATAAGTTCAGTTATAGCATGGATTTCCATTACGTATTTCCATAAATTTCAAAGACATTTCTTGCTTGTGGTGACTTTAGCTATGGTGCTGATTCTCTCTTCTTGATCACAGGGAAAATTCTACAGAAAAGTAACAGTAGAAGAAGGTTTGAGAGGCAGAACAAAAATTAACATTATTTTGTGTAGTGAGACAAAGACATGAGTTTTAGGTTTTAATGAAACAGGGGAAAATGAGAAATGAATTAATGAAAAGTGTGGGGCCCTATATAAGTATTCATTTAGCAAGTAAATCGTTCAACAGACATGTAACAGGACTGCCTCTGGCACCAGGGCTAGATATATGAATTGAAGAAGCCTGTAGGCTAGTAGGAGGAACATCACATAGAAATGATTATAGTACAGTATGGTACTGGGAGAGAAGAATGTACAATGTGAAAATGGAGTACAGGGTGTCAACTCTGATAATTAAAAAGGAAGAGCAGGGACTAAAAATGGGCAGAGATGATACCATATATTTGTATAGTACTTTATAGTTTCAAAGTGCTTTTGCATGAATTATTTGTTTACTCTTCTTCCTCAAGCACTTTGAGATAGAACATATCTCTAATAAATGAGGAAAACTAAGAGACTTGTCCAGTATCGTTGCACTGGGTCTATGCCCTATCTTGTGTTTGCCATGATACCACCTCCCATTGATGCTGCTTAAATAGGGCGCCACTGGTGCTAATCAGAAAATGGGAGAATCTTAGTGCTATTTTCCTGTTTAAAAAAGATAAAATATTAAATTCCCTTAGACATGAACACAATCTCTCCCTTCTTAGCATTTTCCATAACACCTCCATGATACTTATGACAAAATTGCTCCTTAACTAATTAATAAATGCAGTGATTTTGCCCGTCTGAAAGCTGATGAATAAAACTCAGCCAATCAATGCCTAATCTGTATAAAGAATAGAATTTGTCCTTTCTTTGAAATAATTAAGGAATCCTGTTCATGGTTAAAGGGTAAAGTGTGTCTCACTGGTTTCCCTTAAAAATATGTTTTCTAACTCATGCTATGTATGTTATTATAACAAATAAAAACATTAGAAAAAGCATGGTGTATGCTTTTCCTTTAAGATAAGTGCTATGCTACCAGAACATATGACCTCATATTTGGCTCCAACATTTGGAAATGAAACAGTATAGAAGATGACAAGTTCTAGTAGCCACGTCATAACAGGAGATGAAATTTAAAACAAGACTGACAATATAAAGTTTGAGGAAACTGACAATTTTTTAAATTGTACATTTATCACGACAGTTCTGGGGTTAATCTCTGGAACTGGCACAAGGATGGATGAGGTAATAGGTGCACATGTGTGGCTAAGATAACCAAATAGGGGAAAAGCCCATTTCCAGGCTAGTGTGCAACTAAGATTATGTGCCTGTTGGCCGGAACTTGCTGTGTGGTTAGCATAATATAAGGATCAAAAAAATTACGCCGGTGAAACGGTGCACAGTCACATTGGATCTGAAGCTTTCTGAACGCAGACATGAAAAGAAGTAAGCTGCAGCCCACCAAGAGAAAGATTTGGGAAGCAAGAAAATGGGAGGTGAACTAGAAAACTCCCTCACAGAAATGACATTCTAAGGGTTGGTAATTAAAACTTCACTGAAAAGTGAAATCGGATGATAAAGCTAGCTTAATGCTGTTCATGTGTACATTAGGGCATGAGAAGAGATTGTGACAGTGATTTCCATTCCTGACTACCCAGATGTTATTGCCATAAAAAAAAATGTTCAGAGGTCTTGTTTGGACCCACTTTGTTTTATTCTGTGGCTTTGAGGAAGGGGGAAAGAAAGAACTGTGAGGGACGTGTTGACTGAAATGCACCATTAATTTCGTGTCTCTTTTGTAAAAAGCACTTTTAAAGTGTGCCAAGATGTTTTTAGTGTTTCAACAACATGCTTTTGTGACAATAGAGAAATGAGGGTACATTTTCATGGTATCAATAAAAATATCGTGGTAATTTACAGGGTTGGACTGAACTCTAAATTGGGTCACAATGAAGTTCTTTCAGTGTGAAGAGAGATAGCAGCAGCCTCTATTTTATTCCCGAGCCACTGAGATCTGAATAAACATAATTTCTGACTGCCTCTATGGTCTGAAGTCTTGGCGGCCAGGGAGCTTGAGTTTTATGGAGGTCCCCCATTTTTGGAACTCTCTTCTTTTCCCTTCCCAACAGATCCCAGATTTACAAGCTTTGAGGTCTTAGAAGGGAAGAAAAAAAGGCAGATTTGTTCTCTTTTAACTGGTGTAGCTTTCCAGATGGCATTAGAAGCTATTATTGGCTGAGAAGAAACACTTGTTTGTGTCTCAGTCTTGTACTTGGGTCCGCAAATTTGGCAAATGGCTCACTTTGACTATCTAAGCAAATAAACAAAGCATTTTCATTATTTGCTGACACTCACTATCCTTTCCTTCTCAAACATTGCCAGATGCAAACACCAAGCACTAATTTCTCTAGTTCCTGCTCTGCTCTGAATCCCTTTAGGGAATTACACTGGTGAGATTCCCACATATGATTCCACGGTTGTTTACTGATGAGTTAAATTGCCTATGGCAACAAGATAGGGGCTTGTTGATCCAACCCCCTCGATGTCGTGCCAATGGGGCACTTTCACATCAATGTCACATTGTTTAAGTTACTACTATTCTATGCACAGAAGTAGGCAGTTTGATATGCAAAGATGTTTAAGACCAAATTTCTGACATAAAAGCATCCACAATATTATAGAGGCATTGATGAGTACACATACCGCTTTTCAAGTCTGTTGCTCTAAGAGAAATAATGAAGGAGGCAATCAGCCTTGATAGAAAGAGACAAACAGGCATTGCCGCTGGGATGTACAGGAGCTGAAATTTGGCTCTGCCAATTCCTTACCTAGAACACACTGCTTTACCTCTCAGAGACTTAGCTTCCTTACCTGAGAAGTAGGGAAACCGACAGTCACTCCACAGGCATGTTGTGAATGCTAAATAGGATAGTCCTTGAAAACCGCCCAGCACTGTGCCTGCTGTATATTATGAAAGATGCTCAGCAAACCCTGGATCCTGCCTCCAAACAAGCAATAAAGGATCCATAGCTGAGGGGATAAGGGAATGCTCTGCACTTGACTGGAATATTGAAGGATGCATAGAATTTTATGCTAGCGATTTGAAGAGCACTGTACAAGAAGACAATAATATAAGAAAGGCAGCATATTGGGGGAAAAACGTGTAGTTCAATTTAACTAAAAAGGGAGAACTGTGTAGGGATGGTCGAAGATACAGCCATGGAGAGCTTCCAAATGCAACATGAGGAATTATTATAAAATTCGGAGAGCAAAAACGTTAGTGAAACTACATAATTGTAGTTGTCCTAAAGGAACACTAATCTGGCAGCAATACTTTCATTAGATTTCAGTGGGGAGAAGCAGAGGCCACGAGACTGGTTAGGACAATTGTCGAGTAGGTCAGAAGAGAAGTAATGAAGGTCTCAACTGTGTGGCAAAGGGCGTGCAGCTGTGAGATGAGCAAAAAGGGAACTGGAATTGCTCCTTTAACTTTTGTCTAGAAAACAGTTTATTCCCTACATGTCTCTTTGTATTTATCACACTAAACAGGATTTTATTTCTTTACAGGCTTGCCTCCTATACTGGTTGGGGAGTTTGATGAGAATCGTGTTTCACTCATCTTGATATTTCCAGACTACCATGGAGTCTGAAAGTATAGTCAGCCTTGCAAAGAGTTTTAGTGCAAGAAGAAGCGTTGAACAAATGTGGAAGAGAGACAAAATTAATAATAATAATAATAATAATAATAATAATAATAATAAAATAGTAATAATAATAAAGAATGGCAAGAGGAAAATTAAAAAAAAAGGAAAGTAAAAGATAAGTGCAAAATGAGGGGAAGGAAGAGAAAGATGAGAAGGTTGTTTTGGAACAGCTTGAGTTCATTCACAACCAGGGATGTGAAATTGTAGCCATTAAAAATTAGATTAACACGTCCTTTCTTTTTTTCCTTTACCCTGAAGCCTTCACCTTATGCACTGTTCTTAATAAATAAAACTTGATGAAGATGGTGATGATGTGTCCTCTTCATGTTAATCCAGGCAGTTCTCAGTTTATGAATGGGTTAGGTTCCAAACGTCTGTTGTAAGTCAGTTGTTTGGCTATTGGAATGTATTTTTCCTTAGAGACAATGTAACAGTCAGTGGTTAAATTCTCCAACTACTTCACAAAAAGGCAGTTTAATCCACAAAGTGTTGGAATTATAGTGCTAATGTACTGTAGAGTAGTAATTCCTTATAGGCATATTATATACTTCTTGATGGTTTGCAAAGTGCTTTTGCATACATTTAAAAAATGGAACATCTCTGTATAATATTTTTTCCCACGGAAAAATGTGTTCCAAGTTTTAAATGAGGAGGCCAGTAACACATCCTCCACCCACTATGGTCTCTGTGAAATGACTTGGCTTCCACAGACAGGCTCCCACACTGCTCTTCTCAGAGGCACTGGCTCCAAGGGAGACCCCAAGACTGGGAAGTAGAATGGGTGCATGTCAGTGCAGGAGGGCTCCACAGTGAGGGGGGCCAACACTGGATTTCTCTCATCAGAAGAGTCAGTCTGTACCTAGATTCTGCCGCTGCCAGCTGGTAACCTTGTATGAGTGTTTAGTTTCCTTTTACGTAGAATGGGGATAATGATGGCTACCTCATGAGGTTTTGCGATGTTTAAGATGAGATAATGTATGAAGGAACACACACGGAACAGCACCTGATACATAGAGGATGCTCAAAAATGCTTTGCTTATCCTCTTCCCCACCCACCCACCACTGCTAAACTCTGAAACGGAATGGGTAATGAGCCCCTGCAGCAACCAGCTCTGCTCAAGGGGCAGGACCAGGTGTTAGGAACTTGGGAGAGGCTGTAGTGGGGGTGTTGCCCTGGTAGTAACCAGAGGGGAAACAGTGAGGGTTTAAGAGAGCTGATTTCCCAGACACCAGTGGCAGCTGTGACATCTGTTTCTGCATCAATATTGTGTGGACCTCTATCAGAAGGGGAACCAGGGCCAGTTGTGTTTTATCACTGCAACTGATATACCCCAAATCTCAGTCACTTAACATGGTGGATGTTTAGTGCTTACTCATGCTCATGTGATGCCCTGCCAGCAGTTTTCCTCTAAGTGGTATTTCACTCATGCAAGTTCTTTCCATTTGTGGCTCTGCTTGTCTTCACAACTTGGTATCAAGCTGGTGGCAGTGGCAAGAAACAGTGCCATTTTGGGATGTGCATTGGAGATTTTTATGGGCCAGTCCTGAAAGGGGCTCACATCACTCACATATATCATTGGCTAGAGTCATGTGTCCACATCAACTGCAAAGGATTGGAAAGTGTAGTCTTGCTTCTTGCCCAGGCAGAAAAGAAAACAACTTTGACCGTCTGCTGGCAGTCTCTGCCACAGATGGGGGCAAGAGTAATAAGTAACTGCTGGTTGGTACCAATTGTTTGCAAGTGAGTAATTATAAGTAAAAATAAACAACAACAACAAAAAAAGCACCTGGGCCGGCGGAGTGGCGCGATGGTTAAGAACTGGCTTGGGACGCCAGAGGGCCCCGGTTCAGATCCCACATATGAGGGCCAGTGACACTGCCCTCCACAGCTAAGATGCTGAACAACAGCTCAACCTGGAGCTGGGCTGCCGTGAGTCGCCGGCAACGGCATAGGCTGCAGCCCCTGAGGCTGTGGGTTGCCATGGGCTACCGTGTGTAGCCAGCAGCCAACGTGAGTGGCCAGCAGCTGCAGTGAGCGACCGTCCAGAAGCCGGCGACTGATCTGCCTCACCTGGGAAGAGCGCAATGATGGTGCCAACTTGGGCCAGTGAAGCAACGTCCTCCACAACTAGACTGAAGAACAAAACAACAGCAACTTGTCTGTTCCCCTTCCCCCAAATTCCCCAGCACTGTTCCCATCCCCCCAATTTCCCAATGAAAATCTTTAAAAAAACAAAACAAAACAAAAAAACACCTGACTGCAATCCAAGATAAATAAGTCAAACTGAATGAATACCAGAGAATTCAGAATAAGATAAAAATCTGAATACTTTAGGGGTAAACCTTGACATGTTTGCTAGTTTTCCTTCACTGGAAGAAATGAAAGTCATGAAATATATCGATGTTAAATAGTTTCCTAAGTAGATTAAGACATAAAGATATTGACCCTTTAAAGTTCCTCCACCAAGAAAGTGTTTAAAACAATGCCAAATTTAATAGTGTAAATTAACTTCAGCTATTTTAATACACAGGTGCTGTCTGAAGACACAAATAGTCACTTTCAATGTTGTTCTTTTCCTTTTTTGAATGATGTAACACGCTGACTCAAGGTTTGGATATTCAAGTCACACCCATAGCTGTAGTTGACTAGGACAGTTATCTACATTCAAACCTTCTCTGACTGGTCTTGTAAAAATACTAGAAACAGCATGGATGTTGGAGTCTCGTCACTTTAACAGGTCAAAGGGTTTCCAGGCCGCTGCACTGTTCCAGGTGCTAGAGATAAAAAGATACCTAAGACATGCAATCCACAGGAAGCCTCCAGTCTAGTGATGGAGACGAGAATATAAACCAGTGACAGCAGCACACTGGGACTAGTGCAGCACTGACAGCATGTTCGTGGGATGATGGCATCGCAGAGTGAGAAATGCAGAGAGTGGAGGGTGAGGGGAGAAGGGGAAAGTGAGGGGGTTAGTTAGGAGCTAGGAATGGAGATGAGAGTAGGCAAGAGCATCCAGAACACAAAGGATCTTCTAAACTGTGCCAAAGGGCTTGACTGGTATCCTATAGCTGACTAGGGGCTAATTTCACTCTGGTACACAGGCCTGGTTGTACTCAGAGAAGTATTATCTATTGATTCAAGGATCATGCCAATGTATTTGTAAAAATGGCTTCCCAAAACATCTTGCTGTGGTCTTACTCTATTAAATTATATTAGTTATATTAACAGTGTGTGTGTGTATGTGTGTGTGTGTGTGTGTGTGTTTTCTAGAGCATACTAATATTTTTCAGATTATGGGCATGGAAGACCTCTATATACCAGAGGCAGTGAGAATTGCAAATTATGTTTCCTGTGTTCACGGGGCCTGAGTTTGTAAAATAAATTTTTTTCTAGAAGAAAAGTTGCTGAAAATCAACTTAATATGAAATATAAATGTATCTCATTGAAAGTTTGGGGGGTACTCCAAGTTGTATTGATTTAAATACCAGTTTAGCAGCCAATAACTAAAAAGCAGTCACTTTGCTTATTCCAAAAGAGCAGTGAATGGGACCACAGAATGAGGGGAAATAAACATCTGTAGATTATAACCTACGGCTCTGCAGTTACCCTATAACATGGGATCACTTGGAATGTTTCTCAGTTTGTGAAGCATGTGACTGTTAGAATGTTTCTCACCCCTGGCTTCTCATTAGTATCATTTAGGAGCTTTAAGACTTGATGCTCAGGTCACACCCCAGAACCATTAAGTCAGAATCTCTGGAAGTGGGGCCCAGGCACCAGCATTTCTTAAAGCTCTTGAAGTGATTTCAATTCACAGCCCAGTTTGAGAAGCATTGGTCTATTACCTAGGATTACCTGTTTTGTGGAAACAGGAAGTTTTAATTAATCAACTCGATTCATTTAAGTCATGTGCCAGACACTGAGCTTGGTCCTGGGGACTAAGACATAGGCCCTCCCACTCTAGGAGAAAGGCTGAGTGGAGCGGGGCCAGAGGATGGGGAGATGGTCAGGAGCCATAGACTGGGTGTGGAACATTGTCAGATGTGCATCAGTAAAAGGAAGAATGGGGCATGATGGTAGGTATTTGTTAATAGTCATATTTGGTGGCTGGAGAAACTAGTGAAGATCTTGCTAGATGAAAATTTTACGTTACTTGGGGATTAGAAGCCAAGGAAACTGGCTTCCATTCTTGTGTATAGTAGATCACTACATTAGCCTATCTACTCCAGACTCTGCTAAGGATTTAAAAACAACCCCCCACCCCGCAAAAAAATATCAAGCAGACTTTTTTATAAAATTCCTTGAAAACAACACATTTCTAGATAAAATTTACACAATATAATTTGTTTAAAATATACTGTAAAAAAGAACACTAATTTGAAAAGACAACCATTTTCTTTGAAATGTTCTGAACTAAAGAGCTTTTGCCAGGCAGCAGGACAAGATTTTATTTTAGAAGCCGATGGCAACATTCTCATAGGGTTCTAATCTGTAATATGACAAAGACAGTAAGAAACATTTGACCAACATCTGATGACTGACTGATAAACCATACTGATTCTTATTTATTTAGTTTACATTCCCTTCGTGGGTTGAACTACTTTAGACCTTTTCCAAACTAGGCTCTGTAATTGTGCTTTCTTTTCTCTTTATTAGATGAGTAGATGTCATGGAAAAAGCATGGGTGTTGAGCCCCAGTTCTGCTCAGGATCTCTGGGACTGTGTCTCCTTCAGTGTAAAATGGTCATAGTAAATGTTTGGTTGGAAAACTAGAGTATTAACTCTAACAAATGTGAAAGATCCATATGCAGGTTTTTACACTTATTAAATAATTCTTAATAAATGTATGCATCACTCTTTATTATGTAAAGTACATTCAGAATATCTAGTTGATATTATGTGTTGATTCCACCTAATGAACTTCGCTTAGGAGCCTTTCTCCATTATCTGGAAGAAGCCATGGTAACGTCCAATAACACTGAAATGACAGATTCTTACAGAGTGCCTGTAGTATTAATAGGGACAGCGGGGAGAGAGAAATTTCTAGGTATTAGGGACCAAAAGCTAAATCAGAAAAGGATGTAACAGTAATATAACAACAATTTAACATGTCCCACAATAACTTAAATCATAAGAAAATTTATATTATAGCTTATAGAACATAATTGGATTCTCAGATTTTGTCATGACTAACATAAAATCAAAAGATCACTCTTACAAGTTAACATTTTAACTAATAAGATCCACTTATCTTGATGTATACATTAGTTTACACTTTTAAGGCAGTCATTTCTGGATGCTGGGAATAACAGGTAAGCATAATTTGTGTATGAATTCTCTGTGACTTGCCTTCTATAGTAAAAGACCCTTCAACTTGATGCTGGTGTTTTAAATTAAAATATCAAGTCAGCTTATACATCTGGCCTTACTTGGTGGTTTTCTAACTTGCCAATGTTATATCTTAAGTGTATTTATATTAATCATAGTTCAAAATAGCCACATCGTTAAATAATAAGTTTTTGAAAATATACGTTCTTAGGAATGGTCCATACACCCACGTCAGTTTTTGTTGTCAAATCATGGGCTGAGGAGGGGGCGGGGAGGAGAATGGCAATGTGCATTTTGGGCCATCGGCTAACTCCCAGAGTTGTTTCATGTGTCTCCGTTCTGTTGCCAAAGGGAAGATGGAGACGCATGTGGCCACATTGTCATACTCTCCTGCCAGCTGCAAACCTCATCACAGTTCCTGTGAAGTGCATTTCCACAGATCAGGTTTCTGCCAGGGAAGACTTTAACAATCTCCTACTCCACTTTCAACCAACAACAATTAGTATTAGCAAATGGCTCAGGCCACTGCCTGGGATTACATATGATTTCTATTCAAAAAGGACAAACTTTTACTCAAACCAGACCCACATGCTGAACATTTGAGCTCTCCTCTTAGATATAATGAAATTGAGACAGTTTCTATCTTTCATTTAAATAAAAAATCACTCTCACATTTGAAATCAGTTGGCTGTCTTCCCTTGCTGGGTTAGCCATCTGGTAAGGAGGACTTTTGAAGGACTTATGTTCAGGCCAGGAGTTTAGGGGGGGAAAAAATCACTATCCTTTTGTCCTTTTGTGCTTTTCTCTTTTAATGTGGTCAGACTTTGTTTTAATGTTTTCACAGCAGGTTGTTTTTTTTTCCTCTCTCTCTCCCTCTCTCTTTCAGATAACACATATGGAAAATAAGTTAAATTCTTAATACATTTTACAGCCAAATTTTTCACTTTTTGAGTTGTGAATCAAAAAAGCCTATACCTGAGTGAGGTCACTACAGCTCATTGTAAAACAAAGGAGATTGAGAGGGTTCACTCCCTTGATCTATTATGGACCTGTGGTTATTTTAATACTGCTCTGTTACTTTATAGGGTAAGGTATTTCTCAGGGTGAGATAAAGTCAGTTTCCTTTCCATGTATTTCAAAGGTTTATAATTGCCCCAGATAGAGAGACTACAACCGTAGCTGTCTAGGGATTTTACTGTTTCTTCCCAGTTCTTCAAACAAAACAAAACAAAACAAAACAAAAACAAACAAACAAAAAAACAGGTTTTGATGGCTATCTATCCAGTCACTCTTGTTTCTGTTTTCTTCATGGATAGAGACTGATTATGTATCGAGCAGTTAAGAAACCTGTTCAGAAGAACCACTTCATAGCAATAACCCTTTCCATTACATTCCCTTCAAATTCAGAAAATCATAGATAATTCAAAGTTATGTTTCATGGAATTGAAGGTCACTGAAGAGATCTTTCCTGTTTTATAGATGAGGCAATTCCATTTCAGAGCAATAAGGTAATTTTTTTTATAAGCCCATCTAGCTCAGACAGAGTGAAGTGGGAGCTAAAACCTAAATATACTTGCCTTTTATAACATTACTCATTTCCCATGTTATACAGATGCAGTGCATTATTGGACAAAACAAATTTTTTTATAGTGTTCACAATTTGTAGGAAACCATGCTTTCCATAAAATGTTCATTATGAAACTGCATGGATCTCAATTAGGAGAACTCTGCCTAAACTAACCTGTTGAAAGTCATTCAACGAGTAAATCTGTATTAAAATATATTAATATTTATTCATAGTACCTTAGAGTCACAGGGAATATTTTTCTTTTGCTTTTTACTATTTCTAAAGCAAACTACTTGCATGCATTTAAACATTTTAAGATTAAATTTCAAAATCAATCAGTTTGATAAGTTCCTCAACAGAAAGGCAGGAAGGAAAATCAGACATGAGAAGTGAAGTCGATGGCATGGAAAGCCTGCTGATATAATGCCTTTGTATGCGTCAATTGGCTAAGCTAAGCCAAATTTCCCAGAATCCTCTTTCTTTTATAGCATGAGCCACAGAGGAGATTCTTGGGAGGTTTGGAAGTGAAACGGAAGCAGGAGCTATTCTGTAGCTCACACACATGATTCTTGATCTGCGGACTCACCTTGACGTGGAACAGCAGCTTTATCTCCCTCTGGGTCCTCCTTTAACTTCTCTGACTCCTGGTCCTGGTGTGTGTGTTTAGCCCTGTAACTAAGGGGCCTTGTTTCTGGAAGATACTTGCATTTATTTTCATTGCTACTGTAGCAAATTACCACAAACATAGTAGCTTAAAATAATTTATCTTGCAGTTCTGTAGGTTAGATGTCTGACATGCATCCCCCTGGAATAAAGGTCTGTTATTTCATCCTGTGTTTGTTCTGATGAAGAAAAGAACTTTGCATCAGGGAATCCTGTGATAGCAGCATTGTATTGGATTGTTGACAAAGTCATGATGTATTTTTCTATGTTTTTCATTGCAAAAATGTATCATGACTTTTCCGATAACCCAATATTTGTCAAAGCTAAGAAAAGGTAAATTGCAGGGAAATTTTTATGTAAACTTTTTTTTCATGATTTTCTTCTTTAAAATCCACTCTGCAATATGAAAAAACATAAGGGATAGTATGAGATTAAACACCTTGAATATAAAAGAATTTATGTTAATCATAGGCAAATAATATATTCCTTTAAGTATTAAGCAAATAGATAATCACAGGAAATGAATTTGAACAACTTAGGGTCTTGGAGAAATGACCAACTCTTTTTTATTAAGCAATGAAATTCTTCGTGAAAGAGGTGGGATTTAAGGTTCTTTCATAATGAATTAAGGGAAAAAATTTGTTTTGGGCTGGAAGCTCTTGTCTTTCAATGTGTTGCAAATCCACTAGAAACATCTAGATTTATTCCTGCCCCATTTTCTATCCTCCCATATGAATGTAAGTGGAATGTAGTCATAGTTCTGCATGTGCAATCAAATCATATAGTTAGTTTTGAAAATATAGTAGTACAGAGATGTCACAGAATTCCCATATATAATTGGCATAGACAACTCTTCCCCATGCAGATCCCACAGAGAAACATTGATTCTTACTCAGAACTGCCTGGAGATTTGACCGCCCAGAAAAGCTTTGAAATTTGGTGGGTGCCCCACCCCTTTACACATTGGAAAGCGTATGTCCGATTTACCTCCTTGTCTAACTTCATTCAAAACTTCTGCATTAGTGGATCAGCTGGTATGCTGATGCTGTTCCCAGAAGAACATAGCTCTCTCCAAGAGCACTTATGTAACCACCCACACCCTGGCCCGAGGCCCATTGGCACACTTGTTCCCCTTTGTGAATCAGGACTAGAGTGTAAACTCAATCTGCTACACACACAATGGCACATTCTTGGAGTGTGGCTGTCTAGACCATTTCCTTCACACAGTGGCTCAAGGGTCTTTTATGGAGCGATTGCTGGAATGTAAATTGCGGGTAGTGGCTTCTTCAACAGATTCCTTACGCATATTCCGACAGTGGCATTTTAAGTGGTCTTCTTCCACAGATTAGCATGGTCATTAATGTGCCCATTCACATTTGCTTTAAAGTGAGTGTTCTGGCAGCCAAAACTCTTTACCTTTCACCTGTTCTTTCTCTAGAAATGAAAAAGATTCATGCAGTCTTTACTTTTGTTTTTCTTTTTCTTTATTATTATTATTTTTTGGTTTGTTTTCTAGGCTGGGATAGAAGTTTTTTGGGGGAAATAGAGTATTCAAAACAAGCTCCAGACACCTAGGTACTGTAGCTAGCATCTGTGAGCTTTGAACTAGTTTGAAGAAGTTCCACTGTTTGAAATTAATGCCTTTGAATTCTTGAAACCATGTCCATGATGCCACACTTATTAGCCAATCAAATTCACTCCCATGTGCTTCATTTTCCTTTCTCAAAAAAAAAAAAAAAGCACCCAATCAGTAACAATAGCAAAATATGTGTTAAGAGTCAGGATAAGGATAGGAGAATCAGAACTGAGAAGTAGAAAAATAAACTATGCTATGCATTTGTTCAATATTGTGTTATGTGTTATGTTGTTAAGATAATACGTAGCTCTTGGAGCTAAAGTTAGAGCTCACTTTATGTTTAGTTTAGGAAAACTGACTCCTCCTAGTATTAGAAAAATATCGTACTACATTGTCCTCTATTGCTTTTATGATTTCTTTTGCTTTGATTGTTAATCCGACTGTAATGTTTTCTTGTATATGCCTTACGATAGGCATTCTGTCCGATTGTTTCAACATTAGTCATTGAATCCTCTTCCAGTTAGGTTACAGGATACCTTTATCAAATTCTAAATTTTCCATACCTGGATCTGTTTCTGGTGCACTGACTTTGTCAGTACCATAATGTCTCATTTACCATAGCTTTCTATTTTGTTCTGATATTTGGTATATCAAATTTTTAAAAAATCTGTCTATTCCTTTAGAGATGAGACTTAGAATCAACTTGTCACATTTATTAAGGAACCCCATTTAGGCTCTGGTTAAGGTGATGTTGAATTTGTAGCTGTATCTGGGACAGTTGACAATTTCGTACTATTGAATCTCCTTGTGCAAGAACACGGTCTGTTTAGGTGTTCCTTTGTGTCCTTCTGTTCTTGCTCAGTTGGTACATCACCTGATTTTATTACATTTAGAAAAGAAACAAAACAAAAGCAAAACACCGCTATGATGTTTGAATTTAGATAAACCACAAGTTCCTTTTGTGATTGTTAGTCTAGAAGAGGTCAAATTATTAAATGTATTAGTTGTAAAACATTTTTAAAAAGATAATCATTTTGGCCATTTGCCAGGGACATATAATCTCAGTTCTCTTGTATCACAGACTATCACTCCATAAATGCTTGTTGTTAGATAGGAAGTGTTGAATATTCCTTCCAGGCCTGTTAGCTTCCACTTCCAGGTTTAAAACATCTCTCTTTGTGGCCAGGAGGGGGTGCTCCTGTAGCAACATGCCCTCTTTCAAAGCCATTGGATCCTAACAAATTTCAAACCTTAGAAACTATTGGTTTATAAATTATCAACTGCAGTTCTCACACATTCTAACAGACTCACATCTGTGGACATTTTATGTAGAAGACAAGTAATGGGAGAAGGTGAGATCTTCAAAGTGTCTTGTAATCGAAGAAGGCCTGTATTATATGAGCACAGAAGGCAGAAAGGGATTATAACAACCTGTGTTTGGGCTAAAGAGTGGAGCCTCTGCTTGGAAGGGCTGTTCTTTTGAGCTTTGGTGCCAGCAGGCTGCTTTGTGAGCTGTCAGTTTCCTGATCTTAGTCCTTTAAGGGCAACATTTTTTTAAGTGGTGCTTTAAATTGGAGAGATGAGCTCAAGAGAGCAATGAGTGGGGGGCTGTGGAAGGAAGCGAGTCTGGTTGCAGACAATCCTGTGGGGAAGATTTTGATTCTATCTACTGTCTTTGGAACAGTTCCCCTCATTGTTGATGGTGGTGATGTTCAAAGAGGTGTGTCACTCTCCACCTTCCCTACCAGCTGAGCTCAGTCCTTCTTCCTTATGTTCCCAAACAATCCAGTGTTTATTTCTAGTTTTCAAATATCACATTTTGCAACATTTACTGGTGTACTTGTTTATATCCCCTTTTAGGTTAAGCAACATGAGGGCAGGAACATAGTGTATTTGTCTAGCATGGGGTTTGGTCAATAATTATCTGTTCAATGGATGACAGAAGGAAAGGAAGGCAGGTAGAAAGAAAAAGGTGTCACAGAGTGGTAGACTGATATTATAGGGTAAGTGAATTTTTAAACTGATCCAGAATCTGGCAATAACAACTGTAACAAAATTCACACAAAACATTTCTGGGTATAACCCAATACACATGACAACAGAAAGCAATTTGTGACTAATGAGGTTAATAATAATATTTGTCATAGCAAATGTGTAATATGACCGTAACCACCTCATTGTGAAATGAAGACCATTTCATATTTATGTAAAGTCCAAAGCTTAACTGCATAATGTAAAAGTGTCCGTAAAAGTAGTCAGGCTCTGGAATGTAATTTTCCATGTAGAATTTTATTAAAATCACATATCCTACTGAAATTCAGATATTGCAACATCAACTCATAATTCCAATTGTGAATGGAATTCACATCCTTCTTGAATGGAATTTTTTTTACTACTGTCTTCTTTCTCTCCCTCCCTTTCTTAATAAAGCATCAGATATTTATTAGTTGAGGAGGTTAATCAGGTATTTACATTAATAATTCCTTGGGTTACCTTACTCAGTAACACTCCTAACTTTCCTCATTTTCAAGCAACTGCAAAATGAGGGTATTTTGAGAAACTTCATTCTTTTGGATAGTTCATTATCCAATAATCTAGTCTGTATGATTTGCTCTTAGAACACCTGAGGTTAAACTAGATAATATAAATGCTGTTTTGAGTAGAACAACTTTTTAAGATGCTCACATCAAAAGTTTCATGTTTATTAATATGATAAAAATAATTATATTTTTTCTATATAATATTGACTTCCTGTATTTACCTAAATAGACAAAGTTATGAAAATCACCTATATCAAAGATTTGTATTGACACTAAAGCAATGTATACAAGTTAGTCAAAACAGAACACTATTTTATTTTTAATGTTTTAAGCACCTAAGAAAATTGAAAAAAATTTCAACAGGATCACTGATTCTACTAAGCACCCTTTGGATCCATTTTACTTTGTTTATTTAGTGTTGTTTAAGAGAGTCACTGGGAAATTAAAGAAAGTTGATGAGGAAGCAGATTCGGAGAGATTATGTAATTTTTCTAAGGATCATAAGTCTGAGGATGGGTTTCTCTTCTTCCTTTTTTAATAAAAAAATTACCAAGCCTGAACACTTACTATACATGGGATTATATACTTTGAGAAAATTACCAAATGTTGTTTGATCTATTGTGTTTTATTAATTTTGATATAATGTGTTGTTTACATCAATTTGCTATAAATCATTTAATTCAAAGACAAATATAATTATCTGATTTTTTAAACGTCCATAATGATGCAATGAACAGAAAGTAGAAAGATAAAATGTGTTTAACTTTTTGTAAAAAAATGCAGTTAGACAAGTATTTGTTGATCATCTGCTTTGAAGGTAGACCTTGCTCTCAAGTCAAACTGCTAGGGTTCTAATTCCAGCTGTGTCACTTAGAGTTGGGAGTCCTCAGGCACGGTACTGAAACTCTCTAAGACTCAATCTCCTTAGGTGGAATATTTTTTAGGAGAATTACAATCACTATTGTTAAGGTTGTAGAAGGATGAAATGAGATAATTCATGTAAAGCAACTGGCATAGTGCCTTCCATATGGTGAACACTCAATAAATGATAGCTATTATATTCTCACCATTGTGCTAGGCCCATAGGATAACATAAGATGTTTAAGACACTGCCTGTGTTTTTAAAGAGGTGATAATATTAATAATATTTTCTCTGTTATGTTTAGAACCCTGGGCTCTGTGCAGCAGGTTGGAACATTACACATGATTCATTTAAAAAATATTCCTGCCTATAAAATATACTTATTATGTAGACGTGTAACTTATATTTGATATGAGATATGCTTGTAGTTTATTAATTTATTACCTTTTATTATAAAATCAAACACAGGTACAGAAACACACACACACACAAAATGTATAGCTGAGAAAATTATTATAAAGGCAAACAGCTTGAAACCACCACTCATTTTAAGAAATAGAATATGGCCAGCTGTGATGGTTAATTTTATGTGTTGACGGGCCAAAGGGTGCCCAGATGAAACATCGCTACTGGGAGTGCCTATGAGGGTGTTTCAATGAAATTATACTTGAATCTGTGAACTCAGTAGATTGCCCTCTCTAGTGGGTGAGAGTCTGAATAGAACAATCTATTGAGTCTGAATAGAACCAAAAATGGAGGAAGTAGATATTCACCCCTTTTCTCCTGCCTCACTGATTGAACTGGGACATCTTGTCTCATCTTTTCCCACCCTCAGACTGCGATTTGTACCATCAGCTCCCCTGGTTTTCAGGCCTTTGGACTTGGGACTGAATTGCACCACTGGCTTTCCTGGGTCTCCGTCCTGTAGATGGCTGATAGTGGGACATCTCAGCCTCCATAATTGCATGAGCTTATGTATCTATATTATCTATGTCTGTCATCTGTATTTATCTATCTACATATCCTACCTGTTCTGTTTCTCTAGAAAACCCTGACTTACATGGCAGCCTCTCCAGAAAGACCTTTATGGATCTGTCCCAATTACAATACTTCCCTTCCTCCAGAAGTATCCATGATCCTGATGTATATAGTAAGCAATTCCTTGCTTTTTAAAAATGGTTTTATCACCTAAATGAGAATCTTTAGACACTATAGTTCAGTCTTGCCCTTTTTTAAAACCTTGACACATCTTTTATGCCTCTTTTAGTCTACAGGCTTCTTAGCCATTCCTTTATTTTTCTTACAACATATCTGTGAAGAACCCAGATTACTGGACCTGTCCAGAGTCAACAATCTGGATTTGGCTGATGACATACTCATGGTACAGTTCAAGATGTTCCTCTGCCCTTTGTATTTTCCGCAGATTGGCAGCTGGATCCAGACATTCAATTAGATTTGGGTTCAATCTCTTTGAAAGTACTATGGTTTTCATCAGGAGGCACATAATGTCCGATCTTTGCTCTTTTTAAATGTTTATAGCCATTGATGTTCAAAGCTTACATATATTAATTTATTAGGGTTGCAAAAAGGTAATATTTAATTATATCACTTTTTTTCATGTATTAGTTGGCATAATTTTATAAGGAGATGCTTCCTCTCTTCTACTATTTGGTTACTCAACAGTATTTATTGTTCATATAGGTATGGCAGTATAAATGTTTGATTCTTTTATTTACCCAATTTTCTTTTAAATTAGTTTTATTACATTTACTGGGGTCACACTGGTCCCTACGAGCCCAGGATTGTTCAGAAGGCACTCTTCTTCCCCACTGGCTTCTTATAGGGAGAGTAGGCCCAACCTCCAAACAGTGTCCCAAATCTCCTATCTTAAAGCAGCCCTGTTACAGGCCTAGTTTGTCTTTAGTATTGTTTTGGAGTTTTCTGTTTTGGAGAGGTGACATGGATAGTGAAACCAGCATAGCTTAGAAGCCATTTGCAATGCTGTGTTTGCTGGAGCTGTTCATCAGACAGTGTGCTCCTTTTGCCACCTTAAGCTTAGGTATACGTGTCCTATGCAAAATGGGCTCAGGCTTCCGATGTCACAGCCTCCATTTAATATACATACATCCCTGGTCCCCAAAACAAACAGCCTCATTGTGCTTAGAAACAGTCCTCCCCAGAACTCTTTGTTCTGGGTTTATGTACAGGCTCCTCTTGCATGTATTGTGGCAATAAATAACTGGTACACTGGCATCCTAGGTCATAGAATGTGATGCCTGTAGGAAGCTTAAAGACCATTGGTCTTAGCCCTGTCATTTTATTGATAAAGAAGCCAAAGCCCAGAGTAAAAGAGTGCACAGAGTAAAACATCTCTAGTGCTTAGCAATATAGATTTAAGACTGGATACCTTTACTCTTTTTTCTGAGCCATGCCTTTTCTTCAGTTTTTAAATAAGAAGAAGTTAGAGATGCAGCTTCACACAATAAAAATTCTCACTCATGCAAAGCCCAAAGTAGACATTACTGGACAACCCTCCTTGGATGGAGAGTTGTAGGATGTTGCCATCTTCACAGATGACATCCAAGATTGCAGCTGAATGGGGAAGAGAGAGGGAGTGGCACGTTGCATATGTGACTATCTTGGCATTCTGATCTTATTCTATTGGGTAAAACTAATCTTATGATCCTAGGTATGAAAAAGGGGATTGGGAAATACAATACCTGGCTGGGCAGCTGTTTCCCAGAAACATGCTATGGGAAGAGAAAATTAAACTTTAGTCGTCAGTTAACTATCTAGCTACAGAATCCTCTTCCAGATAGATGCCTATAGACTTCCTCTTACAGAGCCATGGACATACTCGTCATTAGTAAGGGGAATGGGAAAACCATGTTTGACTTAAACCAATGCAGATTGATCTTTTCAGTTGCTTACAGGATCATCCTCCCTGAGTAATGAACATCTGAATAAAATTGGGGTTCTGTGGAAGAAAAGGAGGCCAACTAACGGGGTCTTCTAGTCACCATGACTAATGTCCTTTTCAAAATAGTTACGGTCAGCTGAACATGAGCAGATAATAGATTCCACTTTAGCTGCTTCTGCAAGGCAAGCTTATATGGAGATAATTAGAGAGAGAGAGAAATTGAATGATCCTTGAATGATCATTGAGAAATTTTGCCTAGCTAACAAGATCCATGCTCTGTCTACAGATACATTTTTGATAGGATATTTAAGCTGAGTAGCTTTCCTAGCAAAGCTAATGGATTTTGTTTGATTTAGCTGTGATCTTGCCTAGGTTACCTCAAATGTATTTATGAGATACTTGGTCAGACTTAAGATGTGGCACATAACCAGATTAACTTGTCCAAACAAGAATCAGCACATAGCCTTGATTTAATTAGCACTACTCCAAAATGGATGTTTAGACAGAGATTTTTGCTTAAGGGAAAGAGCAAACAAACCAGTTTTGATCCAAAGAATGGCATAAATAATTATGAGGCAATAAAATTATAAATGATGGCTGCATAAACGAATGCACTAGACTTTACACACATGTCAAGAACATGAATTATGCATCATTCTTTTTCAATTTTTAAACACTTGGCACTTAATTTGGACAACTCTTTTAACCTCTCTGGAGCTTTAAGTGAAATGAGAGAGTTGGATTAGATGATCTCTAAGGACTCCTTCAACTCTATAATTTTTCAGGCTTTAAGTTTTAATTTTAAATAGAATATAACTTATGGTTAAACTGTAGCATGTTACTTCTCTTGGATTCCTGGGTGCCTAGCACCTACTTGACCATCAATCAGTACACCTTTGATGAATAAGTGAACTTAGAGTCCTTTTCATCAGCTTCCACAAGAGAAAGGAAGTTAATTAGAGTATTTGTCAACAGATATGCTAAACCCACAGGTTTTATTTTGACAACTGCTATTATGCGTTTTAAATATCTCTACATGATCAAACAACCATTATACTTTCATATCTGAGTGACAATATGTAGTCAGAGACACAGATGTTCTTATAGCTGTTGATTTAAAAACTTGATTCAGTTCATGAGGTATGACATACTCTACTACAGCAAAAATTGTAGCCATCAGAGGGAGGTTTTCTTTTTGATCATGAAAAATCAAAATGTAAATATAGTACAATGGGTCATCATGAAAATTTACTTCTACAGGGGTTATTTTTGTTTTATAACTGAAACAATTTCTGTGACTGATCAAGGGCCTCCCAATCTCTTGTGAGCCAAGATAACCTGTCTGCAGATAACCTGATTCTGAATTCATGATTCTTAGGCAAACCTAAACAGTGTGTAGGGTAAGGGATTGGTGGGGATTATAGTAAGTCCTGTACTGGGTTCTTTGGTGACATTTTTACAAAATGAATGAAATGCAAACTAGTGTTTGTATTCATCAAAATTTTAATTTGTTCTAAAAATGAGACAATATATATGCTTATCAGATCAACATTTTGTTCTTGAGGTTGTTCTTTTAGTGGCAAACTTCCTACTCAAAGAGAATTTGACAGTCCCTAAAGGAAGGGGCCACCCACATTGCTCTTAAACAGGGAAAAATACTTTTAAAGCCAGTATCTTTTTACTTAAGTCCTTAAGAAAAAAAAATAGAAAAAAATTTAAAACTAATACATTTTAAAATGGAGAAATATGTTTTAAGTTAGTTTTGCCTCTCTCCAATCTCAATTTAAGATATATTCAAAAACACTAAATTCTTTTGCTATTTTATCCTAACATTTTATTTACGGGGAGACTTATTAACTGATACATTAAGTCCTATGATATTGGATCCAGGTTACTACAGGAAATACTCAAATGTAGCAGGGCTTAACAGAAAAAAAAATAATAGGTTATTATATCTGCCTGTGTTATTAAAACATTGCTTCTTTAGATGTGACCAGGTCATTAATATTAACATTGGTTTTTGATTCCTGTCTGCTTTTCTGGGGTATCAGTTTTTCAGGCTGCTTTTCTTTGCTCTTCTATGAAAGCCTGTAAAGGGGTTTAGTGTAGAAAATTATTTACTTCAGAAGAAATCTAAAACCTGAAACATTTGTTTTCTTAAATTAGAGCTACAGAACATCTCATAGACTTAACACACAACGGAAAGAATGTCCAGGTTGGGCAATTACATGTTTGCTAATCCTGATGCCATGCAGGCAGCATGGTATCAAAACGCTCAAAGTAAAATCATCTTAGAAACATGTATTTTTATGTAGAAAACAATTTTTAGAATATTATTTGATCCTGAATAATACCTTCAAATGTCCAAGTTGCCTCATGGTTATCTTGTAAACAGAAAAATGTAATACCAACTTATTATGAGGCATTTTAGTATATGCAACATATTATTCATTCACGTGTAGTTACAGATCTTCAATAAAATATTAAAATGAAAATCATATGCTGATGATAACTTATTTGTGCCTTCTAACTTATAAGCTGCTTTTGTACTGCTTCTGAGGTGTGGGATACTGCCTCATAAATTGGGGGAAGGTTCTTCTTTGAGAAGGTGGATCAAAAGATAAGGAGCTGTGGACCAGTTTGGGGCTCAGTGGTCCAGATGACTGGGGATTTTCACTGCGGACGAGGGGGACCTGGTTCTGTTGTAGGCCTGCAGAATGTCTTGAACTGTTTTTCAGTGTTTTGGGTTTGGCAAACCCAAAGTGTGTTTTGCTAAGCACTTTTCTCTTCATTTTAAGCCCATGTGTATTATAAAGGAAATTTAATCCGTATGTTTTTGATTCCTTTACACTTAACTCATCAAAATGTTGTTGTGTAAGAGCTATTTGATGTCCAAGAAGACTTTGAGACTTTTTATAACTTTTAAAAGTTTTGCCCTCCTTAGGAATAGGAAGTTGTGTTTTTCTGAGGGAAAACGAACTAAGAAACCTAGAGGCTAGAGTTAGTTAGAAGACTTCAAACTTAGGCAAAATGTTAAAATTAGTAATACCAAAGACACTTATACTTACTATGTGCTTGGTTTGTTCTAAGCAGTTTGATGTTTTAACTTATTTAATTTTTGCAACTACCATGGAAGGTAAGTGTTGTTACTATCTCTATTTAAAAAGAGAAGTTGCCTGTCCAAAGGTCATATAGCTGGTAAGGGTGGAACTGGCATTTGAAAGAGAACAGTCTGGGACCCTGTGTCTAAACTTTTAAGCACTACATCATACTGCATATTTCCATAGTGTCATCCTGTAACTTAAGAACTTTGGGCATTCCTTAAAAGTAGTTATGTACCAATACTGTATTAGATACTGAGAAGATCATGTTCTCGCCCCTAGGAGGGTTCACTTTGTAATGGGAACAAATTGACAACAATTAAAACAAATACACAAATAAAATAAAAACCCAAGAACCCTGAATGAAACACTGAGTGATACTGAATATTTATTCAGTATCATTTATCCATTCAACACGTTATTTATAAGGTATGTATAATATTAGGCTCTTTTGGTCATTAGAGACACAGCAGTTATGGAGCTCGTGTCTTCATGGATAATGGTTCCCCTTTAGAGCAGATCACTGGGGAAAACGGGAAAAATGTCTGGGCTGCTTCTGATATTTCTATCAATAATAGGTTAGGAGGCAGCTAGAGTGATTTGTAACAATGCTTGTACAACCTGTGTTTTGGGGAGAACGCTGTTCCTGTGGAAGCTGGGGGAGCATTTCTGGTATCTGGCCCTGCTCTCCAGGTGCCCCCTGGATATTTTCTCCCTAGCACAGTGCTTCCTTTCCTCAATGATATAAAGGAGCTATTAGAGTATTCCTGCTTCTATAAAATGAAGTCTTTAGCCTTAAAAGCCTGAAAGACCTTCAGGGTATTTCACATTTGTTCATATAAAGTGGTATATTTTACTGCATCTGAATGATGAACAAAAGATTATAGCAAAAATTTAAGAAAGTTTAACAGTTGACTCACTAGGTGAGTGTTTATTTGAAAGCTTTAAGGGTGTTTTTCATTATAAAAGTAATATAAGAATATTGAAAACAATTTGGAAATCAGAATCAAGTTAAAAATAAAAATCTACCCATACCCTCAAGTATAGCTGACATTTCTGTTGGTTATAGATGTGTAGTTAATTATTTTTAAGTGGCTATAATTGTCTTGCTTTTGGTGATGATCTTTTTCATTAACTTTTTCTCATTAGGAGAAAAGGAATACCATGTTTTATCTTTTAGGATGAGATATTACAATAGAATTTGAAACCTTAAATTTGGTTTTCCTTTAAATTTGAAGTTTACATTTTCTTAAAGAGAAGGCCATTTAAGACACTCTTTGAATACTCAGAATTACCATAACCTTGCTCCAAATAGAGAGAAATCACCCAAAAAAAGTATAGGATGAAAGCCAAGAGAAGAGATGTGTGGTCTGTTGAGCAAAATGGTACCTTTTCCTCAGGAAATGTGTCTTGGATTCCAAATAAAAATTTCTTTAAAATAAATTGGAATAGTGTCGAAAGAATGGATACTACCAGCTGTATAAGACCCAAAAAGTGGTCAAAAATAATAAAAATTTGTCAGTCCTATTACACACTTATGCCTTTCTTCCAAGCCCTGAAAAGAAGCCTGAGATTAACTGTTTTTTTGTGAAAATTACTTTTTTCATCAATCTTGTTTCTAAGAACGAACAACTTTAAAAGGCTTAACCTTTTAAAACCCTTAAAACTCATACAAGTTAAGCTTTAAAATAAAATATGCCTAAATGTAAGCTAAAGAGTAAAAAATTATGAATTACCTGAAAGAAAAGAGAAAGCATAATAGTACTTTCATTTGTGTTGAAAAGTGGTATAGAAACATACTAAATAAAAAAATCAATATGTTGAACAAAGACTTATGTTTTTAATCTTTCTATTAAATACCTCCAAGCAGCCCGAATGCTCATTTTACATGATTTTCGAGGATCTACCAATAAACCCTTCTTAGCTTTGAGAATTTTATTCAAATGTTAAGGAATTTAAGGAAAGTGAACATTCTTTGAAAAAGAAAAAAGGAAATCCCTGAGACATGTATGTTTGCATGTTTCAACCTCTGAATTATCTTATTCAAATAATTACTTTTTGCAGGCTTATTGCAGTTTTTCATTTGTCTTATAACAGTTTTTCTTTAAAATACTTCGTTGTCCTTTATCATGTTTGCCAGAGCTATACTCATCTCTTTCAACTTGTCCCTCAATTCTTGGATGCTAAGAATGCCTCTCTGGTGTATAAAATGGGAACATGGAGTGTACACAACGATTAAGGAAGAATCTCAATCTCATTTTAGCTTTACAATTGTAAGACATTCTCTCACCCTTGGTATTTTTTTCTTTCTAATAATACAAACTAGAACAATGAATTCTTGTGATCCTCAGACATGCCTTTATTGATCTTGATTCTTTCCCTGCACTTTGCCCAGGAAAAAGAAACAAATAAGCCACTAAAAGCAGTTGGCTTGTGGCATGGCTACCAAAGGATGCACTTACAAAATGAATTTCTCACTTCTAATCCTATCTTTCCCACAATGATGTATCTTCACCTTAAAAAAAAAGTCATGAGTACTAATTTTTAAGAGTTTGAAACTGTTGTCTCTACCTATTAAAAAATACACATATAGGGCCGGCCGAGTGGCGGGTTGGTTAAGAGCTGGCTTGGGATGCCAGAGGGCCC
>NW_017731530.1:1353535-1358999 GCF_001890085.2 Hipposideros armiger
TATATATAATAAATTTATATATACATATATATCAGTTCTAATGGGCTAAAACTGATAACAATGTCATTATTGCCATGACAGCCTGGAATCGGTCGACACTCTGAAGTCGTTACTGAGAGTTCAAGCAATTTACTTTGCCAAAACAATGATCTAATTCTACAGCTAATTTATACAGCTTGGCTTTCAAACTCTGGGGCCCTATATCTCCCTTGGAGTGGGAAAAGACAATTGGGGGGGGGGTCCCATGCTTTGTCTCATCTTTGTTTCCATGCTGTAATCCTGCCTCCTCCCTGCTCAGGAAAGGAAGGACAGAGAGCAGGGTAGGTGTGTAAGAATTGTGGGGAATGGTATTGTTCCTCTGACTTCCTTTCTATTGAGGCCCAAGAGCATCGTCAGACATCATAAGACTGCGTGCCTCAGAAATGAATATCCTGTAAAACACAAACAGCAAGTGTGCAAGTACAATGACAGAAGTGAAGGACCTCAACATAAAAATGAGTTCTTTCTTTCACTGAAGTAGGAGACCGATTTAAAAAATGGGAGACACTTATGTGGAGGAGCAAGAGTGGGACTAGATAGATACAGGAGACATAAAAGGAGAAAAAAAGGAGAAATTTGGGGTAACAAGCCCAAATGGGAAAATGGGGAAGCCTTCATGAATCTGAGTTTTGGCTCACTGAATCACAAGGTGGCTCTTACCTTTTCTAAGCCATTTCCCCTCTCTGGATAGGATTGCAATAACATTTCCTGTAAGTCTCACTTCAGTAGAAACAAGGAAGGAAGTTTCTTGCCATGGAAATCAGATGGGAGCGGCCAAGGTACTTGAAGTTTTAGAATCTATGAGAAAATCATTCTTTACCTACAGTTGTTCCTCTGGCCAGCCAGGGCCTGGAACAGACCTATGATTCCTGCGTTAGGCAAGTTGTAACTGTTTCAGTAAGGAAAAGAGGATGAGAATGACGCCAGGAAGAGCAGAGAGTGTGGGCCTTGGCATTTTCTTAGTGTTCTTAGTAAACAAGTGTGTGGACCACAGAAATGGCTTGTTGCCTGGGCTAGGCTGCTGAGGGTGTAGCCCACCAATGGAAGTATTCCAGAGTGGAGGAGGGAGCTAACTGGAGACAGATGATGCACATAGCTTGCAGGCTGGGGTTGCTGCGCCCCACTTCTGGAGCTGAAATGAAAGGGAGGGAAGAACCCCTCAGCACATATGTAGTAAAGTCAAGGGGAAGGGGAAGAAGAAAGATAGAGTGTACGTTTGTTAAACACTTATGATGTGTTAAGCTCCATACCAGGCACTAGGAAAATGTTAAGTCATTTAATCATAACAACAACTTGACAAGAAGGGGAATTTTAATTCCCATTCCATAGATTTCCATATCTGGGAAATCTAGATTTCTAGCATATTTCTGAATAATGAGTTATGGAAAACTTTAGTATTTGGAGCAAGAGAACAGGTAAGATTTGAACCCAAAATTCTCTGTCTTGAAAGTCAATGATCTAAGTAAAAAAAGCAGTTCATCTTAGAAAATTTCTTCCCAGTGAGGGGTTCATCCAACAAAGCACACAGAACATCTTTGGAAAGAAGTTGACTACCTTGACAAAAAAAAGACAAAAAGAAAAAGAAAAAAGATTTTAATACTAGTGGGTCAGAGGCAAAATGAATTAATACAGGGGGAAAAACCCTGCTTTTTCAATGTAACCCCTCAAATGAGCCTCTGACATGTTGCAGTGAGAAACACCTTAAAGTTACAGCAGCCTCACCAACCAGACACAGAAAGACCCATCAACCAATGAAGATTCACAAATCACACAGTATATTGAATGAATTTAAATTATATAGCAAAAAACAAGGGGCAAAAGATGGGGTGCATTAACACATTTAGGATTGGATCCATTGGGGTAGAAGGACCTCATTACCTGAATCCTGAGGTGTGTCCTTTTGCTGCATCAGCCTTCCCTGCTGACGGTATGGTTACAAGGACCAAAACTGAGGGTGAGTGAGGGGGCATCATAGACAGAAAGTGTGTGGAGCCAATATCCACTTGCTTTATTGCAGAGATGCAGGGGAAGGTATGCAGTCTTATAAAGTGAAGCTCATTGGTAATTACTGAGCAGCCACAGCTTTTATCTTTGTGTCTCTGGCAGAATGAGTTCAGCAATAACGGACTAAAGGATTCTAAACTGTCATAAATATTTGATATCTTATAAATTTTATTTTCTAAAAAAAATTACTGCTGTGTTACCACTGACAATGTTCTTCATTCCACTGTGTAGACTCAGATTTCCATTTGCTTTCAAATTCCTCTGCCTGAAGAGGAATTCCTTTTTGTTTGTTTGTTTTTGTTTCTTTTGTTTTTTTGTTTGTTTCTTTGATGTGTTGTTTAAGGTCTCCTGGTGAATTGTAAGCTCTTGTATGTCTGAAAAGAATCTTTATTTTACCTTTTTTTTTTTTAAGACTTTTTTATTGGGGAATTGGGGGACAGGAACAGCGCTGGGGAATTGGGGGAAGGGGAACAGACAAGTTGCTGTCGTTTTGGTCTTCAGTCTAGTTGTGGAGGATGTCGCTTCACTGGCCCAAGTTGGCACCATCATTGCGCTCTTCTCAGGCGAGGCAGATCAGTCGCTGGCTTCTGGATGGCCACTCACTGGGGCTTGAAGGCCGCTCACGCTGGCTGCTGGCTACACACGGTAGCCCATGGCAACCCACTGCAGCAGGGGCTGCAGCCTATGCCACCGCATGTGACTCATGGCAGCCCAGCTCCAGGTTGAGCTGTTGTTCAGCATCTTAACTGTAGAGGGCAGTGTCACTGGCCCTCATGTGGGATCTGAACCGGGGCCCTCTGGCGTCCCAAGCCAGTTCTTAACCAACGCGCCACTCAGCCGGCCCTACCTTTATTTCTGAAAGATATTTTGTTCTGCTTAAAATTCTAGGTTGACAGTCTTTTTCTTTTAGCACTTTAAAGATATTGATCCATTATTTCCTGGCTTGCATTCATCACATGAGAAGTTGGCCATCATCCTTTTCTTTTGTACATAACATGGCTTTTCCTCTGGATGCTTTTAAGATGTTTTCCTTATTACTAGTTAAGCAATTATATTATTATTTGCCTTAGTATAGTTTTCTTCACTGTTCTTATGCTTGGGGTTCATTGAGCTTTTTGAATCTGTGATTTGTAGATTTCATCAAATTTGGAACCATTTCAGCTATTATTATTGCAAATATTTCTCTGTCCTCTTCCTTGAGGACTCCAATTACATGTAAGGCTGTTTGAAGTTGGTATCCTGATGCTCTATCCATTTTCCTTTTTTTTTTTTTTTTGGTCCCTCTGCTCTGTTTGTTTCATTTTGGATAGTTTCTATTGCTCTCTCTTCAACTTTACTGACCTTTTCTTCTATACTCTATACTTTGCTGTTAGTCCCATATAATCATTTTAACTCTGGAATTTCAATTTTTGTCTTTTTTTTTAATCATCTATGTCTATCCTTATCATGCTTATGTTTTCCTCTATCTTTTTTTAACATATAGAATATATTTATAATAATGATATTAATGTTTTTGCCTACTAATTCTATCATCTATGTACCTTTTGAGTCTATTTCTATTGACCAATTTTTCTTTGAGTTGTATTCTTTTGCTTCTTTGGTAATATTTTATTGCATGCCAGATATTATGAATGTTACTTTGTTGGGTGCTGGATATTTTTCTATTTTTTTAAATATTCTTGAGTTTTGCTCTAGGATGAATTAAATTACGTGGAAACAGTTTAATTCTTTCAAGGTATGCTTTTACGCTTTGTTAGGTGGGAAAGGAATAGCATTTAGTCTAGAGCTAATTTTTACCCACTACTGAAGCGATACCTTTCTCAGTACTCCACCTGATTCCTTGTGTATTATGAAGTGTTTTTTATGGCTGATGGGAACACAAACTCTCCCTGCCTGTTTCTTTCCTGCAGTTCTTTCCTCAGTATCAGGCAGTTTTCTCACACATGTGCTGACCAGAATTCAGCTAAATCTCCAGGGGAACTCTGTACAGTTCTCTGGCTTTCTCTCTCTCTGCATAGCTCTCTCCTTTCCATGAAACTCACTCCTTTCCATGAAGCTCTCTCTTCTTTAATAATCTATCCTCTGAATTCTAGCTGCCTTGGTCTCCCTGCATTCTCAAATCTGTACCTCCACCACCTCAGGGAATCTAATGGGCCCTGTCTGAGTCTCCCTGCCCTGTGCTAAGGCCTGGAAACTCTCTGCATAAACTTTCTTCCAGTCTTCTGTTATCCTCATCCAGTGTAGGGCTCACCACATTTGTTTTCATTTCCCCCAAGGATTATTGTCCCATGTTGCCTATTGTCCAATGTCTGAAAACTATTAGTTCATATTTATTTCAGTTTCTTAATTACTCAAAAAGGGAGCTCTCTGTTATTTCATTTTGACCAGAAGTGGTAGTTATCTCAATAATTTTGGGTGGCTCTTTGCTCCATCCATTCTTTCCTGCCTGTGTTCAGCACACATATGCTCTACTCTACCTGTGATCAAGATGTTTCAAGAGCAACTTGCTTACTCCTAGATGTAAACACTCATATTACAGAAAAAAAATTTTTAAATGTTTCCTTATTACACAAGTACTACATGTTTATGTTAGAAAAAGCAGAAAATAAGATAAGCAAAAAAAAAAGAAAAAAGAGACTTCTGGTAAGATGGCAGAATAGACAGACACTGTGCTGACTGCCTCCCAGGATCACACCAAATTTACAAATAATTTATAAGATATTCAACCTCAGAAGTTCCCTGGACACTAGATGAGCAGAACCTCTAAACGAAGGATTTAAAGAGGAGGCCACATTGAGTCTGGTGATCTAATACATCGAAGCAATCAAAGTGACAGCCAGAATGAAGAAACAAAGAAACATGTCCCAAGTAAAAGATCATAAGAAACCTCATGATAGAAATGGAACTAAATGAAACAGCAGTATCCAACCTTTCAGAGGCAGAGTTTAGAACAATGATGATAAGAATGTTTAAGGAACTTAGGGAGGACATAAAGAAGGATAGAGAAATCATAAAAAACAACCAGTTAGAACTAAAGAATACAATAACTGAAATGAAGAACACACTCGAAGGAATCACCAGTAGACTAGATGAAGCAGAGGATCGGATCAATGACTTAGAAGACAAAATAGCAGAAATCACCCAGTGGGAACAACAAAAAGAAAAAAGAATAAAAAACAATGAAAATAGTTTAAGAGACCTGTGGGAAAACATCAAGCACAACAACATTCGCATAATAAGAATACCAGAAGGAGAAGAGAAGAAGCAAGGGATCGAGAATGTATTTGAAGAAATCATGACTGAGAACTTTCCTACCCTGGTGAAGAAAATCGACATAGAAGCCCAGGAAGTGCAGAGAGTTCCAAACAAGCTGAACCCAAACAGGTCCACACCAAGACACATCATAGTAAAAATGGCAAAG
>NW_017731530.1:1362489-1396819 GCF_001890085.2 Hipposideros armiger
CATGGGACATGGAGTATAGTGTGGGAGTGGAGTCAAGGGAATTGTAATAGATATGTATGATATTGGGGGGGAAGTGGGGCAGCAGATTGGGGGAGGGGATTGTTGCCTTGACAAGTAAAAAGTATAACTATTGCACTGTGTTGTACAGCTGAAAATAATTCTAAAAAATGTGTATTTCACAATAAAAAATAATTTTAGAAAAAAAAAAGAAAAAAATTACCCTTATGTCTTCTACACTGAGGTTACTATTTTGACACTGACATTTCCTGATATACTGATATATATAGCAGAAGAAAGTTCTATTTAGAGCAAAACCTCACTACTCATTCCACAGTTGGTGGAGGGGCTGTGTCACCTCAGAGCTAGGGGATTCTTTTATTGGGAAATACCATCATGTGTCTTGATGGTTTCTTTTGGGTGACAAAGATGAGGTCACCTAGTCATATCATAGCCAAGTAGGTGAGAAAAGAGAGGACTGAATTGTTCTGACTAATAAAGAGTAACATCTGTAATTGCCCAGTGCTTGTCCTAAAGTGTAGAAGGGGAAGAAGAAAGAAAAAAAAAAGGCTTAAAAAAAAATCTGTGATAAGGGCTATAAACTGGGTTCTAAGGAGAGAAATTGGCCAGGATTTGCTTAATGATTTTTAGAACATATATCTAATATTTAATTAGACATTGTTATTTGTATTGTGCTAAAATCTCCAAAATTTTAATAACAGTCTGCTCACACTTTTGGTGCTTTGGGGAATTTGTTCAGTTACCATGTATTTACTTTGTACCAGGTATTATTCTGGGTGCTTGGAATAGAGCAAACAGAGACCCCTGTCCTTTGGCACTTGCATTTGAATAAGGATCAAATGACATAAAAGAAAAATAATAAATAGGTCATTTTTATAATGTTTTATAAAGTAATAAGTGCTAGATTTTAAAAAGTAGAGAATAAGTGTAGGGGTAGGTGAGGATAAAGGGGCTAGTTTATAATTTCAAACTGAATGGTCAGGATGAGCAAAGACTTGAAGAAGATGGGGCATTAACCACATGGATATTTGGAGGAAGAATTGTCCCAGAAGAGGGAGCAGCCAATGAAAGGCCCTGAAGCAGAAACTGCTTTTCATGTGAAGAAACAGCAAGGAGGCCAGCTTACCATTTCATTACTCATAATCAGAAAAATAAAATAGACTTGTATATTCAATCCAGGTGTGCTTTGGTAGATCCACACATTTTAGGGGGAAAAATCGTATTTGGATCTAGGGACAACAGCAAGAAATTCAAGCAGATGTTGCTTAGGGGACTGAACGAGGGTGACTATTTGCAGTGAAATAGTAAAAGTTCAAAGATGGCAATAAAATAGATCTCATATGTACTCAGATTTGTTACTGATGTCATCTCAGTAGTTAATCTTGTAATTGTTTAGCTCCAAGCCCCAGTCTGCTTATACAGTACAGAGATAATTTGTAACTTTTTGGTCTTTATTTTTTGCCCCTTTTAAGATGAGCCCTTTCCATCTCAGGCAGTGTCAACCAACAGGCATCGACCACCTCTAACCCTGGAGACGGCACCATGAATTATGCTGAAGAATCAGAGCACTTCAAGTCCTTGGCCACAATAATTGGTTCTGGGATGGACAAATTACACAATTCAGACATATTTGAATCTTTCTGAAAATGGATATGGACACTGGGAGGTTGCATTTTTTGCTAGGAACACTGGCTACAAAGACAATATGAGTGCAGGAGATATTTTGCTGACATGAAAAGACTTTTTGATGAAAAGCAGAACTGAGAGGGGAGAGAGAGAAAGACAGAGAGACAGAGACAAAGAGAGACAGAGACACAGAGAGAGAGAGAGAGAGAGAGAGAGAGAGAGGAATGACATCGTTTGAAAGCCTGAATCAGCCATGCTGGAAGTCAGCACCATTCCCTTTAATAATCATTATGTGAGTTAATACATCTTTTTCTTAAATCAGTTGGAGTTGGGTTTCTATCATTTGCAATCCAAAAAATCCTGTTACCTACCTGAGAACTCTTGCCTTCTCTAAACTTTCCCCTGGGAGTCACAAGAGCCTCTAGAATTGGTCTGGATTGTGCCTCTCAGTTGCTATTGGCAATGGCTCAGAGGGAGTTCTGCTGCTTTCAGTATGAGCTAAGCCTGAAATCTGCTGGCAGAGGAGCCACTGTCTCTGTGGAGTGGAGTCCCTATCGCAGGAGAAGCCTCCTGCTGACTGCTCTGGGGGGTTGCTGCATGTAAAGAGAGGAAAGGCTTCCATCAATGTTTTCATTTAGAAGTCTCAAAGCTCCTTGAGCACCAAGGTATGACTGAGTGGAGACCACTCTTTTAGTAGCCACGTCCACATACCTTCAGAGATCCTAAGCCAGGGTCTACACCTGGGACCCCTCTGCCCTTGTCCTTCAGGCTCCACTGCAGGGCAACTCATGTGCAAGTTTCCTTCTGTGATAAGGGGACAGCTCTCAGTTACCCCAACTCCCCCATTGCCATGGCTATTTGACTCTTGTTTGGCCTTCCCAAATGAGATGTCTGCATCTATGCAGTCACTGATGCTGTTCTAATTCTATTTATTTTGTGTGTTATCCCAAGAGGTGTCTCACTCCTGAGTAATCCTGAAGCAGTTGGTTCGGGGAAAGGGCCATCAGTGGGTGGGCCCAGTGTGGTCACATCACTGCCTTGCCATTTTTAAGCCCTGACTCTGGTCAGCCAACTATACACACAATGTGGCGTGAATTTAGATTGCTGAGGTTGGATAGCACTGAATGAGTCAGCCTGCCATTTAAGCTGATATTTGGTTTTGAGCCAAGTCTATGAGAATGATAGACTGTTTTAAAACAAAGAAACAAAACAAACAAACAAAAACCCCTGGTCTCAAATTAAGAAAGGGATGTACTGATGATTTGTCAGGCTATATCAGAATTTTCACACAATAATGGTTACTGTAGTAATAATATAACAAGCATATTTAGCATCTCTTGTGGGCAGACACTATAATAGTTACCTTCTTACTTTCTCTGATTTGATTTGGAATGGAGTTATGCAATTCACTCTCTAAATTTGCAATCGGGATCCAAAGGGTAGTGGTTGAATAAAATCTTTGGTAAATTGTTGAAGCTGCTAAAAAGTTTTGCATTTTATGAGGTCAAAGTTCAGTATTATGTATTTGGTTTCGAGGTCTGGGGAGTAGTTGGTAAATCAAACACCACAATCTGCACACACGGGATTTTGGCTGTGGAGAGGGTGATAGATGTTAGGATAGCTCCCCCATGTTTTTTGATGGAGAAGCAGCATTTGACACTATTAGATATTTAATTTACAAGCCTAAAGAAACCTAGAGTTCAGAAAGCTATAAAACATGTAGGCATTTTTTTTTCTGTAAACTTGGAGGATTATGCTTTCGAATTGCCAGATAAGGTAAAGTCTTAGAAGTAATTAGCAAAATCCAAACACCTGGAATCACTCAACACACTTGGAACATCCCAGTAAAACAAACACATGTTTCAGAATTTGTGACTGTATCTTTGTTTATCTTTTTGTTTACCTTGTAATGTTTCTGCCCATCTCTCTCAAGCCTACCCTGTGGGTCTCAGAAGAGCCCTTTGGCTCTGCAGTGAGTCTTGTGTTACTGCTTTCCAGGCCTTCCGAGGCTCAGGCCTGGCTCTAACTTACTATCTTGTGATTGGTTTGACCCACGTATGGCATCTTGTAGCTGACTCGGCAATAACAGATTCCAGCATCTAGGGGAAATCTCTGCCTCCTCCGCTTCCTTCCTTCCCTTGCTGCACACTCCAAAACATGTTGAAATGCTAAACGAACGCAAAAGAACAAATGAGAACTGAAAATGAAAAAAAGACACTTGATATACTTTGTTTTTCTTTCGTAACCCAGTATGTTGAAGCAGACATAAATTCTGACTAACCAAGTGCACTGTTTGGCACAAAGTGTGGAAAACGATCCGACGATGTGTCAGTCACCCCAACTGGCCAAGAGAATTGCCTCTTGCCACTGATGCCATGTAGGAACATTTGGGCCAAGTGTCTGGTACTTGGATGTTGTTGTTGGAGTACAACCCACACCAACTGGACCTGTGTGGCAACTGTGTGCTGAAGTAGTGCTACAGTACTTAAATAGAATCATTCAGGAACTGGGGTCCAGTTCCTAATTTAAAAGTTTGCTGCCCTTGTAGCTGAAGTACCAATATGTGTTAAGGTTTGCCAGGTTTTTAAAAATTTCAATATATTTATTCATTCTTTTATTAAGTAATATAGTTATATTAAAAAGGAACAGCACCAAGAGGAAATGGAAACACCACAGAGTTGAAAAACTAATAAGTAAACATTTTCACAATTCCTCAAATGGTGTCAAAGGACAGAGGGAGACATCATTTGACACTAGGGAATTCCCTTCTTTCTTCTTTGTAGATTTTTCTACATAATTATCATAAACTACTACAGGATTTAAACATTTTGGCTTGCTATATGCTTCCTTAATTTTAGCAACTAAAAACATCATCCTTCCCTTAGTTTTATTTTCTTCCTCTTTTCATCAAGAATTCATAAACAAGGATTTCCCCCTCTCTTTTAATAAAAAATTCCTCTCTAGGTATGTGCCAAGCCACAATGTTTCTCCCTTCAAAGTCAGGGCCCACTTCTAAAGTGGGCAGATACATTCTCAATAAGATGTAACTTCTTACTATTTTCTGTTTCTGTGCAAATACTAGTCTCTCTCTCTCTCTCTCTCTCTCTCTCTCTCTCTCTCTCTCTCTCTCTCTCCCTCTCTCTCTTTCTCTTCCCCTCTCTCTCTCCAACCAGGAGAATCCTAGATGCACATTAAGAATTTTCCAGAAGTTAATTTGTGAGGTAAGAGTGACTTGTAATGGCACCTCACAGTCCACATTTTGCCACTTCCCTTCCATGTACATGGCCCACATTACTTATCCACTGAGGCACACTTTCCCACAGATTTTGAGTGTGCCTCAGACTCTTTCTCGGTGGCATGCCCCAGACAGCTACTGCCAATCAGAGCTGGTACTCTTCTTGGCCAGCCCGTGGTTCTGGTGTTTCTGGTCTGCCTCAGCCGAGTTACCTACTCCAGCTTTCCTGGGTGGAAGGAGGTGAACAGGGATTCCCCTCCTGGAAGGTACTTCAAAAATATTTATTTCCTGAGACCCCTGAATCAAAGCAGCACCTGGCTTTAGGGATTCTGGAAGAATAACAGCTGCGGAAGTCATTTCCAGTCATAGGGAATTTCGATTCCAAGTAGCCACGAGCAGACAACCAGCATGAGAGTCTAATACATACTGATCTCACAGGCTGCTGTGATTTATTTAACGAAGCATCAATCCTCTCCACACTTTAAAGGACTCTAAGTATTACTCTGTCCTGGGGTGCTCCTACCACAGGAACCTGAGTTTGTAGAAGAGTATGGTAGGCTTAGAATTGGCAAAAGAATTAGACTATAGACTGGAGCTGCCTTTTAGAGTGAAGGAGGGAGCGTGAAGGAGCCAGGCCGCAGGGAAACCTCATTAACTGCACTTCGTTAATAAAATACTTTTGATCATGAGGACGAGGCAGGGACTACAGTTAATTTCTGCCCTATCTATGAAGAATTGTAGGTAAGTTAGGAGGATAAATAAGATTATGCTGTGTAAGATATCAGATTGTTGCACATATTTGGAGAAACCCATGTTATTGAATATATGTGAGAACCTAAGATTGCATTATTTTAAAAATCTTCTCTAATTCAGACTTTTCCATAATTGAGGTCAGCCTTCACCCAGGTGGTCTGCATTTGTTTTTCCCAGCACAGCTCTAAAGGGCCCACTCTAGGCTTAGCAGGAAATACTGCCCGTAGGTACCCCCATTCTCCACAGACTCTCTGTGTTGACCAATTAGATTCCTGATTCCCTTTCTAAACTAGCTGGCATCTAGTTTCTTTCTGTTCATCCCTGCATCCCCTACCCTTATCAGTTCTCTGTCTCACTTCTTCCATGTCATCTCTTTCATAAATGCAACATTGACTTCCTTCAGGATACTGACCCTTGGTTCCATGTTCCAGGTTACCTATAGTGGTGGTTTCCATTATGCAGCAAAGAGTAACCATGTCCTGAAACATTTCATTCTCGCATCTTTTCTTCAATGATGGTCCCCAACAAGTGTGAACTAGTCTTGTTAATGAGCCTGGACACAATTAGTGAGGTTCCAATATAGAAGAACCTGTTGTAAGCAAATTTATCAATTTGGTGTGTTTTTATTTGTTTACTTTGAAATTTCTTCTCACTTTCCTTATGGTATATTTTGCCCCAGTCTTGGTAATTTCACTCACACACACACATACACACACACTCAAAACAAAACCTTAGGGATCTCCTTTTTAAGTTGTTAGCTATTATTGAGATTTTCTTTATAAATATCTCTAATGGCACAGGAGAATGCTTGACAGGCACTACTTATTTTTGTGTAAGTATCTGGCAACTCTAGTAGTGGTTGCAGTGCTTTGCCTTGAGACTATCATTTCTGGAATCTGGCAAATTGAAAAATACTGACAATGCAACCAGAGTTTTTCTTCTCTGAATGTGTCAATATTTCAAGGACTCAGACTCAAATATATAAAGGCATACAATAAATAGCGTTTATATTGAGCACAAATGGATCCTAAGAAGTTATTCAAGATTTACTAACAATACAGGTTGGTCCTTCTCCTTTGACCTTAAAATAACATGTCTTCAGGGAAATTTTATGTGACCCGCCAGTCTAGATCAAGTCGCTAGTATTTATCCTCCATCACAATGCTTTCTCCTAATAGCCTTTATCAGTATGGTAATCATATGGTTATTGGTGTGATAATTTATTTACCATACGGCACTACCACTATTATTATAGGCTTTACAAGGGCAGGGAACTTATTTGTTTTGTACTGTGCTGTACTCCAGTGCTTATCATTGTACCAGAAATACAATATGTAATCAGTGAATTTAGAAGCTACAATAGAAGATTCCATTTTCTATAGCAACAAATAAAAAAAAGTCATAAGAATAAATATAACAATAAACATGCAAAACACATATGAAGAAAATATTTAAATATTTCTGAAGGGTACAAAAGAAGACATGAGTAAATGCAAAGGCATACCATGTTCTTAGATAGGAAACCTTAATAACCACAAAGAGTTCAATATACACTGAATGAATTTATATATTTAATATGTCCCCAAAATCATGCCAGTAGAGTTTTTCAAAACTTGAAAATGTAATTCTTATGTTCAAATGAAAACGAAACAAACAGAAGGTGAGCCAGGAAAATTTTAAAAGAAAAAAGCAATAAGGTGGAATTATACCTCCCAAATAACATATTACTAAAACTTTAATAATTAAGCTGTGGTACTGGCACATGAACAGGCAGACAGGCTAATGGAATAGATGAAAATGTCTAAGTTTCACCTCAAAGGCAAAGGTTGAATTTTTTATTAAATGATGTTGGGACATCTGAGCAACCATCTGGAAGAAGATAAAGTTGAGCCCATACCTGATGTCATACAACAGTATAAACTCCAAAATGGATAGGAAATTTAAATGTAAAACTAAACCATAAGTGTAATTGAAAAAAAATGTAACAGAACTCATTTGAGATCTTGGAGTAAGGAATGTCTTTGTAACCATGTTAAGATCTAGAAGCCATAAAAGAAATATTGATAAATTAATTAGATCATATACAAAAGAAAAAGAAAAGATTTCTGCATGGTAAAAAGATAGAACAAAAACAGCACTTAAGCAAAATAAAAGATAAACAACAAAACAGGGAAAAATACACAATTTTTATCACAGGGAAAAATACACAATTTTTATCACAGGGAAAAATACACAATTTTTATCACAGAAAAAAAGCTGATCTCCCTAATATAATAAGAGTTCCCAGAAATCATCAAGAAAAGGGCCAAGACCAATAATCCAATAGAAGATTGATCACATTTTTAGTGAGTCTGTGGGAAAATAGGCATGTTCAGAGCTGCTGGTGGGAATGTAAATAGATAAATGTTTAGGCAAAGCAATTTGACAATAGCTATCAAAATTATACATGCATAAATTATATAAAATAGATGAGGATATAAAGTTATGGACTGATCTGGTGACCTAATGTCCATTTAAAAGAGACTAGTTCAATAAATTAGAAGATACCCATATAATGGGATACTACTCAACTTAATAAAAAATGATCTTACTCTTTTAGTACCTAAGCTTGGAGGAAAGACCTCCAAGATATAGATACATATTTGAAAAAAAGGCAAGGCTAGAGATTGGGTGCACAGTGTCAAAAATATTTTATGTATGTATGTATATGTTTGTGTGCGTGCACACTTACACATATGTATATATACATGTATATTGAATGTGCATAAGGAAACTCACAACAGACACATAAGAAAATTCCTAAAGTGGTTCCTGTTAGGATGAGTTGAGAGTAGGAAGAGGAAAGTAGGTGAATATGGAGAAGGGATAAGAGACAGACTTTGATTGTATGACCTCTTATTTTTTATTTTATATCTGGAATATTTTAAGGTAATATGCATTTAATAAATTAAGTAAATAAATTGAATTTAAGAAGAAAAAAAATGACATCACCCAGAAAAACCAAAACTGTTTATTACATGAGATCAAGTATCATGGATTAAATAACAGTGTACTAGAAGGATACCAAGGCCAATGTCACAATGTTTTCTGTTTTTTGGTTTTTTTTAATTTTAGGCTACCTTATATCAATTTTGGAAATAGACAGGAAGAAACAAATAACTAAATGTGTATGCTTATTTTTTATATTTTTTTAAAGATTTTTTTATTGGGGAATCAGGGGAAGGGGAACAGACAAGTTGCTGTCCTTTTGTTCTTTAGCCTAGTTGTGGACAAAGAACGTTGCTTCACTGGCCCATGTTGGTATTATCATTGCGCTCTTCCCAGGTGAGGCAGATCAGTCACTGGCCTCTGGACGGCCGCTCACGGTGGCTCTTGGCAGCTCACACCGGCTGCCAGCCTCTCACACTGGCTGCCAGCCACACACGGTAGCTTATGGCAGTCCACTGCAGCAGGGGCTGCAGCCTATGCCGTAGCCGGCCACTCTCAGCAGCCCAGCTCCAGGTCGAGCTGTAGTTCACCATCTTAGCTGTAGAGGGCAGTGTCACTGGCCCTCATGTGGGATCCGAACCGGGTCCCAGCTGCTCAGAGCTGGTGTCCCAAGCAAGCTCTTAACCAACGCTCCACTCGGCTGGCCCAAATGTGTATGTTTATGCTAATGTTTGTTTGTCAGTCCTCATTTATCTAGACAGACTAACAAATCCTTAAATTAGGAAGTGGTGTCACTTCTGAGTTATGCAAAGACTCATAGAAGGCCTTATTAGTAACCTCTCTTTGGAGATGTTCATTGGGGTTTTGTGCTGCTGAAAGAGTGATGAAAGGTATTCTGGCATTCTGTATTTCAAGAAAAGAGTCTCAAAACAAAATATGATAAAACTCGACTTTTCACTAGAAACTAAGCTACTTGGCAGGGACACCAAAACACTCTTTGTTAGACCGAGCCAACAGTGGCCTCTGTTTTTGTGGTGTGAAAGGAGCATCACAACGAGAAATCGTTTTCACATTAAGTGAAAAATTTATTACTGCAGTTTCAGCATTTCACTTTTAACAATGGAAGAGCTAGACATTATAAGACAAATTTCCCTTCCTATACACACCTCTATCATAGGCTTACTCTTTACAAGAGCATACAGTGTGCATGTATCCTAAACCCAAACAGAACAGTTTCATTGATATTCTGTTTAAAATAGAGGTCCTGATGAAATCCACATGGCTAACATTCAACAAAAGTGATATTGATTGACAGGGGAAAGAACTTCAATAACTGGCAAGAAATAGGACTTCATTGTGGACTGAGGAAGTTTACCTCCAAATTATCAGGCTGAGATGGAAATCTTAAATTCCTTAAGCTTTAACCAGAGTTATTCTGACTTCCTTTGACATCAATGGCTAAATTATTTTTCCAACCTCACCTTGCCAGGAGAGCCTGCCAGAACCATCTTTGTGCTCATCATCTCTTGGATGAACTATTGTGAAGTGATGAATGAGGTGTAGGGCCAGCGAGCGGGGAGGGGGAGGGGAAAGTAGCCCCAAATGAGCAGAACAGACTACAGAGATTGCGCTAAGCTACTTCAAGCCTTGGGTCTAAAGAGTTTCAGAATGTCACCCTGGTATCTTTGTCTTTTTTCTTTCATAGTGATGCTAGTTGTTCCTAATAGGTCATTTAAATTAATATTACTACCTTAAAATATTTTCAGTCTCTGTTTGTAAGCTATAAAGCCTCTGTTCTTAGTAGCTCTGTTCCTTTGAATTTTTCAGAAGGTTAGTTTAATCAAGGGTTTGCATTTCTTTTCAGTCCCTATATTTGAAATAACTATGTCTGAGATAGATATTCATAGTTCTCTCATTTGCTGAAATAATTTTATGTGTTTATGTGTTTGTGTATAAGTGTGTGTATATATATATATGTATATATATATATATATATATATATTTACCAGTTACTAAAAACTACATAAAAATAAGAGCCTGTTTTATTCCCCTCTGGATCTCCCATACTTAGCACAAGTCTTGGCACAGTCGGTACTCAGAGAATATTATTGAAAGATCAATTTGGATTCAAATCTAAATTCTGTCACTTAGAACTTTTTGACCTTAAATAAGTTAATTAACCTAAACTCCAATCTCTTCATGTATAATAGTAATGTCTTTTTCATAGAGATTTTGTTGCACTTCAATAGCGCTTTGTGAAATGCTTGGCACATAGTACGCATTTACAAAATGTTAGTTGTTTGTGGTTGCTAGGTCTGTGCTAACTAACTGTGGCCTCTTTCAAAGAAATTTGTGACAGGACAATTCATGATAGGACAATAATTTCAAAACTAACATGTTGTGTACTTGGTTTGCTTGGTGAAGAATTTTGATTGTTTTAAAATAATCCCTAAATTCCCACTGCCCATTTTAATAGCGTTTCCTGCCACTGCTTTTCTTTCAACAATCTGAAATGTTGATCTATGAGATCTGACAGTTTAGTTGGTCTCTAGGTTGTTATAAAGCTAATGAATATGTTGTTTATAAACAGCAGTGGATTAACTGTCCTAGAGAGAATTGCTAGTTCAGATGGTTTGCTTATAGCTGTTTGTAATCTTAGGTTAATAACAAGTTATACTGGTTGAGCAATTAAAACATCTCATCAAATTTACCATCCTGAGCTATTAACTATCCAGACACTAAACAATATTCCAAGGTAGAAAAATATAGGGGAACTGATTTCCACACTAACTAACTGTGGAACAAACTCAGGAAATCATTTTTTATAAATAGAGACAGACAAACAACTCAGAAATAACATAGCAAAAATATATGACAATATAATTAAGGAATAGGAGACAAGCAAATAACACAAAATAAAAGTATATTATACCTTCTTCTTTGATATACTTTAAGAATTTGAAAATCTTGGTAAAACGCATGTTCTTGTTTTGGAACACTAAATGATTATAGAAGTAGCATATCTGAATCGACCATCAACCATGAAAGAAAATTCTAATTCATAGAAAACTACCTCAGAAAAGTAGCAGGCAGAGAATTTTTCTCAACTGATGCATGCTATTATTTTAAATGATTGAAGAACATATTTTTCATATTCTTTAATCTGTTATAATGAATATAAAAAGATAGGCCTATCTTTTTAATTTTGTGATGCTAGCAAAATCCTAATAAAATTTGACAAATATAGCTTCAGAAGAAAATTATAGACTAATTATCTTATAAAGATAGTTACCTAAAAATAATGGCAAATGTTAAAATTTATAAATTAAAAAATCAGTTATGCCAACCCATCAAGTTTTCCCTAGGAATGTACAAACAGTTTAACATTAAAAAGATTATTAATACATTCCAGCAGTAGGTCTAATAATAATATCCATGAGATAATTTCAATAGATTTTTGAGAAGTTTTTTGACATTACTTAATATCCATTTCTGATTTTAATGTTTTAAAAAAGTGGAAAAAGTAGGATATTTACTTGGTGCAGAATATCTACCGTAATGTAGTAAGTAATACCACCATATTTAATGATAAAATAGTAGAGAAATTTCTGTTAGCATGAAGAATTTGATGTTTATGATCATTATTATTTAGTTTTTTTTAAATGTCTAACCAAAGAAATTAGATATGAAAAATTAAATGAAACATTATAACTGGAAAGGTCATTACTTCTTTATTTCAGACCATATGATTATATATTTGGCAAAAGCAAAAAAAATGAATGAAAAACTCTGAGAAATAATAAGAATATTAAATAAAATTATCAGACACAAAATAAATGCAAACAAATAATGTTTCTTACATTGCAAAACAACCAGTTAGAAGATATTACAAATATGACATGCTGGGTGGGGCCGGCTGAGTGGCACATTGGTTAAGAACTGACTTGGGACACCAGAGAGCCCCGGTTCGGATCCCACATATGAGGGCCAGTGACACTGCCCTCCACAGCTAAGATGCTGAACAACAGCTCAATCTGGAGCTGGGCTGCCATGAGTCACCTGCGGTGGCATAGGCTGCACCCCCTGCTGCAGTGGGTTGCCATGGGCTACTGTGTGTAGCCAGCAGCCGCTGTGAGTGGGCATCCAGAAGCCGGCGACTGATCTGCTTCACCCGGGAAGAGCGCAATGATGGTGCCAACTTGGGCCAGTGAAGCAACATCCTCCACAACTAGACTGAAGAACAAAAAGGACAGTATCTTGTCTGTTCTCCTTCCCTAATTCCCCAGTGCTCTTCCTATCCCCCAATTTCCCAATAAAAATCTTAAAAAAAAAAAGACATGCTGAATATCAAAACAGCGAAAACAAAACAGAACAAAAAAAATGCCCAGAAAAACACATTGAAATAACTTCCAGAAGAAGTTATTCTGGACTATGGGACTATAAAAAAAGCTATCAAACTTTACAGGATGATATAACAGGAAATCTTAATACATGGAGAGATTTTTTTTAATTCGTTATATTTTTTTATTAAATTTATTGGGGTGACATTGGTTAGAAAATTTATATAGGTTTCAAGAGTACATTTCTACAATATATTATCTGTATAATGCATTGTGTGTTCACCACCCAGAGTCAGTTCTCCTTCCATTACTATATATTTGACCCCTTTTTCCCTCTTCTACCATCCCCCACTTATTCTCTGGTAACCACCAACTCTTGTCTGTGTCTATGACTTTTTGTTTCTTTGCTTGTTTGTCTTGTTCAGTTTCACATCTCACATGAGTGAAGTCTATGGCTCTAGACTTTTTCTGTCTGACTTATTTCACTTAGCATGATAATTTCAAGATCCATTATTGTTGTTGCAAATGGCGTACTTCATCTTTTCTTATGATCAAGTAATATTCCATTATATATATGTACCACATCTCCTTTATCCAATCATCTATTGAAGGACACTTGGGTTGTTTCCGTGTCTTGGCCACTGTGAATAATGTTATAATGAACATAGGGATACATATATCTTTACAGATAAATGTTTTCAGATTTTTTGGATAGATACCTAGAAAAGGAATTGCTGGGTCATATGGTACTTCTATTCTTCATATCTTAAAGGTAGAGTAAATTTGGGTTATAATCCATGTAAGGCAAGCTTATGGTTACAAATTTTCCATAGAGTTTATTTTCTCTTCTCTCCCAACACCAACATCCAAGACAATTTATCTTGCTGTTCCTTGGGGAACAGGAGAAGGATATGTCTATTTGCAATTCTCCATAACATAGATGATGCCTTTAGGACCTCAACTATATATATATATATATATATATATATGTATATATATATATATATATATATATATATATATATATATATATATATATATATATATATGGTAGGTGGGCCCTGTCCTCTGCCTCTTGTCTACTATAGCTTGGTAGGCCTTGAAAACTGAAGCTCAAGCTAACCTGGGATCAGCCTTTAGCATGCAAGCTGTTCTTAGTTCTTGGCTAATAGCTCTGGGTTCCTTCTTTCCCTTAGTTATTAGAGTCTGAAAACTTGCTATTTCCAGACAAATTATAGATGCATTTAAAAAGATACTTTAAAAAACACTCAGTATTTTAAGTTATTGTTCATAGAAAGGTCTGTCAGGATCACTAAAACCATATGGAAACAGAATTTCCAGGATCCAGTTTTTAGGAAGGATGTTGTTTGTATAGCAAATCTTCTGGATAGTTGCTCAACTCTGGGCATATGTTTGGAGTATGTTCATGATCCTTGTTCTTGTTTTGTTGTTTTTGATTTTTTTCCTATTAGTTACCAATGTGAAGTTAAAATTTTCATAGAAATTTGAATAAATGCCCTGATTTGGTGTCTCATTTGAAGTCTCCTGGGATACAGTATTTTATCAAAATATAGTATTAGTGTTGTGGAAATGTGAGAGGAAAAACTAACTTGGGATTATACAAGATGAGCCTGGAGCATTTTGTAGTGCCAGGAAATAAGGAAGTGTTCAGGAAAAAAAATCCACAATGATGGAGACGTCAAGGGGACACAGTAACCAAATAAAGAAGCTCCCAGTGTCCAATACTGGAACAATTTGAGTAAATAAATAAATAAGGCAGTATTAGATTATAACTCAAAATATAAATAAATATGAATGTGTTCACACTGATATAAAAAATTATCAAGTAGGCAAATAAATGGGGAGTAGACAACATAATTCTAAATAATCTATGTAGATACTGTCCCTTCAAGGAGGTGGAGCATGACTCCCAACTCCTTAAGTGTGGGTTGCACATAATGACTTCTTTCAAAAGAGTATAGTATGAAAAGGGGGGAAAAGATTAACATTACAGTGGAGAAACCTGACAAACATCATCTCAGCCAGGTGATCGAGGGTAACATCAGCAGTGATAAGGCATGTGTACAGTATGTGCCCTGGATATAATGTGATGGGAATGACACTTTAATTCTGTGACCTTTCTCCCAAAATACTCAGCAAATCTCTTTGGATATCTCATGACAAAGTCAAATAACACAATGAAATAGTCCCCTGAAATAAAATCCTTTTTGTTGTAAACCATCATCCAAAATTCCCACTTCCCCAATTTTGTATTTTGCAGATTCTTACCTTTCCAATTTTATATTTTGCTCAGTGTAAGACCATGGCTCCCTCTCTCTTAAGTTTACCTCTTCACAGAAAAAATTGAAGCCTTTACATGGGGAGAGTCCCTCAACTTTACACACCATACCTCGCCTCTTGCCTCATCTGTACCATTACTCTTACTTTTTGTATGTTGTAGTCTATCCATTATCTGTCTATCTATCTATTATCTATCTATCTATCTATCTATCTATCTGTCTGTCTGTCTGTCTGTCTGTCTGTCTGTCTATCTATCTATCCATCCATCCAATTCCTCCAACAATGCTTTAGAGTCAAACATTTTCTGCCTTAAACTGCTAATACACTGTCCTTTTCTGTATAGTCAAAAATTCCCTTTTACGAGAACATGTAAATTAGTGAGGTGCCTCCCATGAACACACACACACACACACACACACACACACACACACAAACACACACACACTTCTTTGCTTAAAACCTGTAAATTGCTTTATAATACTCTTAGGATAAAGTCTCAAATCTATAACAGCCCTGAGGCCCTGCATGGTCTCACCTGTGCCTCTCACTATAGCTTCATCTCTCACCATCTCTACCTCACTTTTTGCTTTCTACTACACTGGCTTATTTCATATCCTTGGATTATTGGTCCCTCTGTGTGGCAATTTCTCTCAATCGGGAAAGTTCTTTTGTCTTTAACCTTAGTTAGAGTCTACTCTTCCTGAAGATCAAAGTTCATGACATTTCTGTAGGAGAGCTTTCCCTGATGTATATATTCTTTTGTCAAAAGCTCTCACATCCCAGATGCTTTTTCCTTTTAGAACACGTATTTCCACTGGAAAGTATACATCCATTGGAGGATTAATGTCTGTCTCTCCAAAACCTGCATTCTTGCTCACAATTGTATCTCCAGAATTGAGAATAATTCCTAGGACATTGTATGTATTCAGTAAATATTTGCTGAATATGTGAGTGAATGAAGAGTCTCCCATTCAGAAAACTGGTGCCTCTGGACAAGAATAAGTGGCAGTAGAATGACAGGTACCACTCTTAAGCATCTCCAAAGGTGAATTAATCCTATCTGTAATTTTCCCGTGTTGGCTTTCCAGAGTTCCAAAGAATTCATGGAATATATGTAGTAGCAAACCCACAGCCACACAATTTTAAGCCAATCTAACTCTTGCAGCAAAAGGCTTTTTCAAACAAAAGTAAGAGAAAACAGAAGAAAATGTTCAGCTTTAGTGGGATGAGTTAATCAGTTTGCTTAATCTTCTGAGTTTGTGATCTGGAAATTCAAATTCATTTGAATTTGGGAGAAATGTCCATCGTTAAGTTAAATGTGACTATGCATTCCATATACAGGAAAGCTTAAGATACTTGTCTATATGGCATCTTACACCAAAAAGAGGCATTTAAGACAACATTATCTTCCTACAATGTGGTGGCATTCTCCATGTTAAGTTCAAGGCTCTCCTGTTCCCTTTAGTATTCATCTACAAATTTTAAACCATTTACTTTTCTTCTTTTGTGTTCCTGGGAACTCCAGTATTGACAAAAGTAGAATTTCTGTTTAGTGACCACAGGCTCCAATTCTTGTGGCCATGGTATACCAGGAACCTCTCTGAGCATTGTTCAAAGGGCTGACTTCCCCACATATACCATCTGATCTTTTCTCTGCATTCTCCATGCCCTGCAGTGTCCCAAGGCTTCTTTCTATGCCCCAATTGTCTTTTTCCACTGCCTTGTGCTCTGGAATACTTTGGCCTAAGAATCCTACTCTCTAAGGAATGTGCCATAGAGTCCCCAAACTTTTGTCAGCTAGATTCTTGCACTAAAGTCCCCAGTTACCCTTGCTGATCTAGATCCAATACATCCTGATGCATCTCTCTAGCTTTAAAATCAGTTATATAGGGAGTATATTTCCTTTTAATTTTCCATATCTGTTTAACTTGGTCTCTAAGTATTCAACTTTTTTCTTGAGTAAAATTTTCTTCCTCCAGATAAGTCAGTGTGTCTTTCTCTCCTTTCTTTCTTTGTTTTTTTTTCTTTCTCTTATTATATTGGGTTGTTGGAAAAGTCATGACATATTTTTTCTATAATTTTAATTGCAAAAATGCATCATGACTTTTCTGGCAACCCAATATATCCTCACCAGTCCTTTCCTGACAGAAAAACTAAATCTTGATTTGAAACTGATCTTCTTCTCTGAATCTCTGGATCCTAGAGACAGAGTTTTCTGGCATATATATTTTAAATATCCTTCTTAATCCTTGAGTTTGTAATAATTCCATATTTTTGTACTCTACCTTGCCCCAAATATATATGTTTTATAATAAGGATCCTTGTTTCTTTCAAAGAGTTCACTGATGAAGTCCATCTCCTTATTTGGTTAAACCCACAATCTAAACTAGTCTTTATGTAATAAATAATTTTATACCAGTTTGAGAACACATGATGTAGGGGTGGGGGATAGTGAGTACCCCAGGAGGCTGTGGACACTATAATGAACCCAAGAGCCACCAATGCCACTAAGCATATGAAATGCTTGCTAATAACCATTTAAAGGTCCCAAGTCTCAAATACTGGTGCCCTGAAATTCTTGTGGAATTTAGGCATCCTCCTGTCCCTTCAGGCATTCAAGTTATGCTAATGTAATGCCAGCCTGCAACAAAAGTGGTAGCCATAATATGAACTACCTCAGCCCACAGGAGTCCAAGCCAGCTGCTGCAGCCACGGTCTAAAGCCAAGTAGGCTATGGTGCTACAACTGTCTACAATAAGTGAAAGAGCTTTGATCTCCCCATCAGATATTTTGGCCCCCAAATGCTCATGCCTGATCCTATACCCAATAGATTCCATGTGGCAAGACAATGAGTTGAGATAGGAGGTGCTGATAACCTTCTCCCATCTAGGGTTTCAGCAGATAGAGGATAGACACAGGGAAAAAGAAAAATGAGCACAGATGTTATTTTTTGTATGAATTCAGTTACTGCCAACAAATGGAAAAAAATGTACTTTAGCCAAGACACCAATTGGATACTCAGATTAACTGTTCCTTCTTGGAAGTGTGGAAATAAACAAAGACCAAACAAATGAGAAAAAGCGAAGGCTATTTATTCAGAGCTTGCTACAACAAGGGAGTCAGCACTATCATTCACATTTGGCAAAGACTCAAAGGCAGGCTGAAGAGTGGGAATGTTTTATAGTGGGGAAAAGGGAAGGCTTCAGACGTGCTCTGACTGGAGGCTGGTGGCATAGGGATCCTGTAGGCAGGCTAACTAGAAGCAGGGTATTCTATATGATTCATGGGGGTACATATTTAGCGTTCTCTGGTTGGTTCTAAATTGGAAGTGGGGACAAAAATTAGGGAAGCTGCCAGTTATGAATCAAGTCCTGGCCATTTTTGGTCAATTATTAGAGGGGTTATTGTTTGGCTTCCCGGATTATTACTAGTGATAACAGTCTGATGTTCTACAAGTCTGACTTATAGCAGCCTGGCTTCCTGACTTGTTCTTACAAATAAAGGAGTTGTTTTTCTGGGGAAAGTTGCTATAGGTTATGAGTCAGAGTTCTATTTTTATATATGGTGTGAGCATTGTCTGTTTGTACATTGAGCCTTTCAGAAGTAGGGTAAGACCAGAAAGAGGGGGGAAAATGTCCTATGTTGCTATCACAAACTCCCAGAGAAGGTGCAGTTTTAAAGGGCAGGAGCTTAAATGTGAGGAAAGAGGTATAGATAGGTAGGTCCCCCTTGCCCTCCGATCTTGAATATTCTTCAAAATTCCCATTGAGGATTTGTTCCCAAAGTAATCAAGAAAAATAATGTACAAAAACAAACAACTGCAACAGAGTTTGAATTAAAATGTATGTATACACAGAGAGGATTTCTATGTGAAATAATTTTCCCTATGAAAACACTAGTGACACATTATTTTGTAGTACCTGGTGACTGGGTAGGGAAAGCGTGGCATATACATGAGTGTGCCTGACAAGGAGAAGAGGGGAGAGAGCAAAAACCAAGAGAGCCCAAGAGATGTGATTTGAACCATCAGAGCTGTGTATGAGAGCAACTTGAGGAATGCCACTGTTCATTTTACCTTTGAAATAAACTATATCAGTTCAGATGCAAATACAACAGCCACTCCAGCAATGCACAAGTGAAACCTTTAGGCTTGCTACTTGATTTGTGTTTCTGATCATTCTGTTGATGGGCTGGCTTTAGCAGAGTGTGCCCTGGTTAATATTCATCATGATTGATTTTACAGTCTGACCTCTGTTTCAGCAGACTCATGGCAGTGAAAATGAAAGGTATTTAGGAGACCAGCCAAAATATCTACTGCACCTATGAAAAATGGAACCCCAAATGCCCTGATATTCATTCTAATTTGCCTGGTTTACCTGGTGTTAATTGCTTCCTGGCCTTACCCCTATGAATGGACCTTGAAATTTCATATCCTGTTCATTTGGAAGTTCAGTGTTTTAACCCTTTCCATAGTACGGAAGTGGAATCATTTTCATTATCTTTTTTGGGCTTTACTAAAGACAGCTCAATTAACCTTCAAGCAGTAGGTTTGACAATTCTGACTTGGCATCTAACCATTTTTTTTTTTTAATTTCCTCTTCTACTGGACTTTTGGTGGTAAGATCAGAAAATGATCATGAATGATTCATTTATTTCCTAAATCGGATGAAGCAATGGGAGTTTGTGGACAAGTTTATTTTTTTAAGCTGAGTTTTAAAGGACAGACTTCTTATTTCTTTTGTTAATGTATCTAACGTCCTTCATTGCTATCGATCACCTTCCATGCATTTCCCATTTATCTCGTTTCTCTGCAGAAAACTTCTCTGTAGATTGAAAAGAAAGAAGAGTAAGCAAGCAAATTAGTCTGAGGGCCTTTGGACCACCCTTTTAAGTAGATGGTCTGTTCCTCCAGAGTGCTTTGAAACAGCACTTGTGCCCTTCCTCACATTTAATGAGACCTGTGGGCAAACACATGATTCAGTGGAAACTAAAAGGCAGAGTTTAAATATGCTCTGATGACAGCTGGCTTACTTGTGCAAGCTGTTGCAAAAGAACTTTACTAATGGTTCAAGCAGATGGACAGAAGGAAGAAAGCTAAATGTTAGAATGTGTGAGAGGCCAAAGGTCAAGGTGAATGAGCCTGGTGATTTCCTGAGGTCTGTGGGTGTTTTGTGTTGCAGCCTAAATTGAGGGTTGTTTTTAATTTGATGCATTTTTCTAAACTTTAAGTAGGTTCATTAAACCAAAAAAAAAAAAAAGTCTCAGCTCTTCATTTAGTTCCCAATTAAATTTTGGGTTTTAACTTCCAGGATAATATAGCATTTACTTGTAAAACATAGTCATTTATAATACATTTTTAAGGGTAAGCTCAAAATGGTTTATTTAACAGATATTTTTTACAAAACATGATCCCTTGAGTTTTTTAATATCAACAGTGCACATACACCATATTCTTTATCCCCTTTTTTAAACATAAAAATAATTTTTTTCCTGAGGCAGGGAAATTACAAAACAGTTTAAATATATTGCATAAAGAATAACTACTATTTGGTTCGTTCTAGAAAATCCTACTTCCCAGATATTTGCTGAGATTTAGGCTAAAAATCCGATGTCATTTTTCTATTTCTTACGATTTTGTAACTATTATATCTTTCAGGTTTAATCAAGTTTTACTGAAGCCAAGACATTAACTAACCTTTAGTTTGACAATCAAGACCTTTAAAGGACGTCATAAATCTAAAAGGAAGATTGTTTTTGTTCCAAAAAAGAGATTATACTGAAAGCTAAAATATATGTACCACTTATGGAAAGAAACAAAGTAAAGCTTTGTTGCCCAAGGTACCTTCTATATTTCTCTGGTTCAAGTAATGGAGCAGGCCTCTGCAAGTGGGGAAAGGTTTGCCAGTGCTACTCCAGCTGCCCAGGTACCATGCCTTTCTTCCAATAGGGATGTCATTGGCACTGGCAGTTGCCTTGGGGTCAATTAAATATTTATTGAAAAATAAAATTTTAATTACATGAAACCAAAAATTTCAAGGTGTATAAAATATTAATACAGCAATTAGACATGTTGTTTATTATCTTGATTTCCAAACCCTTTCAAACTGAAATTCATTTGGGAATCATAAAAAATTGCCAGGATTGGCCATTAAAAAATTACCTCCAATCATAATCAGCAGCTTTTTGTTTTCAGTTTTCATACATACATGAAGTGTTATTTGTACTGCCATTTCAGGAATAATTCGGTATGATCAGCTACATTTTAGAAATGAGTGCACAAGAGGGCTTCTGGTCAAGATGGCAAAGTAGGTAAATGCTGTGCTCACCTCCTTCCACAACCACATCAAAATTACAACTAAACTACAGAACAACCATAATTGAGAATCACCTGAAGTGTAGCTGAACCGAAGTCCTATAACCAAGGACATACAAAAGAAGTCACATTGAGACCGGTAGGAGGAGTGGAGACATGGAATGGGTGGTTAAAAATTGGGAAAGCTATCTCAGCTGTGGAGGTACTCCAAGAGGAGCGAGGGGTCCTAGCTCCACACCAGGCTCCCCAGCCCATGGTTCCAGTGCTGGGGAGAGAAGCCCCCATAATTTCTGGCTATGAAAAACAGAGGAGATCATGGCTGGGTGAGAAAGAGGGCTGCTGGAGTCCCAGGTGTTCCTTTTAAAGGGCCCGCACATGGATTAATCGCTGGCGGACTCACTCGCTCTGAGCTCTAGCACTGGGGCAGCAGCTTGAAAAGTGCCAGGGACATACAGGTAGGAACTAAGTTGTCTGGCTGCAGGACAAGGGCTGGAGGGGTAGCTTTCTCTCATACAGAAATGCTGGCAGAAGCCATTGTTCCTTTGTTGAGCCCTTACTCAGCTCAGCCTGCATAAGTAGGTGGTTGCCATATCTTATTCTCCATCAACCTGGCTAACAACTGTCACTCCACCTGGGTGATTTCCTGAGGCCTTGCTCCACCCAACTTTTGAGCCCACCCAAGCTACTTCCAGTGGCTTTTGCATACAAATGGCCTGTCTTGGCTCATGCTGCAGAATTTCCTAAAATCTCTCAAAGGTTCACAAACCTCAAACAAGCAACATCTGGCCCGACATGCCCCATAACTCTTGTTTAGGAGCCCCAGCCTGGCTCTAGCAGCAGACGGCCTCAGTTCACAGCTAAGCTCTCCCAGGCACCTCCAAGCCCAGCACAAGCGGTAACCATCTGCAGATCACTTTGTAGCTCATACCAACTAGCCACAGGAAGGGCTCAGGCAGCGGCAGACCTTGGCCTGCACCAGAGCTCCCTCCCCTCAAGAGGCCCCAGAACCAACACACCCAGTGGTCAGGTTCAGACCATCCCAGAGCACCAACCAACCATCTCCACAAAAGACACACCCAAAGATCAGACTGGGGAGCCATCAGAGCCCTGCTAAAGTGAATCCTGCTCTATAGGGCAGCCCCTGCACAACAGCTCCTCTGCTGTAGTCAGAGCCCATCCTCACAACCAATCAGCCCAAGGGTCAATCACTCCCATTGACATGCCAACAGCAACCAAGGCTCAACTACAACAGGAGGGCACATACAACCTGCACAAGGGACAACTAGGAGCACCCAGCTCCGGTAACCAGGGAGACTACACCACTGGGCTGTACAGTACATGGTTCCATAAGGCCACCTCACCAAGACCAGGAGACATCGTAGCTCTATCTAATACATACAAACAAAAATAGGGAGACAGCCAAAATGAGAAGACAAAGAAATATGTCCCAAATGTAAGAACAGAACAAAACTCCAGAAAAAGAACTCAACAAAATGGAGACAAGCAAACTATCAGGTGCCGAGTAAAAATGAATGCAAACGTAGAGGTTGAGATAATTTAAAACCAAACACATTCAAAGTTTAAAGTAACATCCTTCTCTTAGGTGGTTGATTTTTCTTATATGTTGGTTTCTGGTGATCTACTGGGTAAAGTCTTTGAAGGTTATAATTCAGGATTCAGTGGGTTCTTTAGATGATGGGAAAATCCCCCCAAAATGCTAGAAAAATACAATATAAAACCCACAGAAGGAAGGAATACAAATAAAGGAGTTTTTTGTGGTTTTTTTAGGATTTTTTTTTTAATTGGGGAATTGGGGGATGGGAACAGCGCTGGGGAGTGGGGGGAAGGGGAACAGACAAGTTGCTGTCGTTTTGTTCTTCAGTCTAGTTGTGGAGGACGTTGCTTCACTGGCCCAAGTTGGCACCATCATTGCACTCTTCCCAGGTGAGGCAGATCAGTCGCAGGCTTCTGGATGGCTACTCACTGCGGCTGCTGGCTACACACGGTAGCCCATGGCAACCCACTGCCACAGGAGCTGCAACCTAGCCATCGCCGGAGATTCCCGGCAACCCAGCTCCAGGTTGAGCTGTTGTTCAGCATCTTAGCCGTGGAGGGCAGTGTCACTGGCCTTCATATGTGGGATCCGAACTGGGGCCCTCTGGCATCCCAAGCCAGTTCTTAACCAATGCGCCACTCGGCCGGCCCGGAGTTTCTTTTTTGTATGTAACTGCTTCATGTTTCCAGCAAAAGACTTTGACTACAAAATTTTTTTGAAGATTGTATTTAATAAGTGATATAGATAAATAGAAAAATGTCCATTCTACTGATTTAATTAATTTCCCCAAATGGCTTTAACCTAATCAACCCTTTTTTTAGAAAAAAGAAGTAAAATTTTTGCTGATAGGAGACTTTGTTGAGGAGTTAAAAAATTAAAAGAAGTTATGTCAATGAACTTGACTTAATTATTTAAACTTGATTTATTTTTAATATAATAAAATATATTTTAATATATAATATGAATGTGTTTTAAATTATCGTCTAATTATTGTGAGTGGATTTTTATAATTTTTCATTGTTGCCTTTTGCTTTTAAAATAACATGTTTCCAAAAAATTCTCCTTTTTGAGTGTTAATGTAACTATGAGGAAATATAGCCTGGGGTTGTGAAAAAAGCAGTGGGCTTGGCTCCTGACAGGTGTGGCTCCACTTACAACTCTATCAACTAACTGGTTTTGTGAGATTGGGCAAATTTCTTAACCTCTCAGAGTCTTTGTTTCCTTATTTATAAAGTGGGGATGATACCTAACTTGCAGAGCTGTTGTGAGTTTTAAGTGAGATAATTCATGTAAAACAGCACATATTAGTTTACCTCCTCTTTAAAACTTGAAGAAACATTTATGACGGCACTGTGATAAATGCTTTTCTTTTATTTTTCTTGTTTATCTTAATAAAAAAACAAAAAAAAAACATGAGGAAGTTTCTCCAATCATCATGGCTCCGTGCTAAAGAAACTGAAGCATGGAAACAGCTAGTAAGTAGCTTTATTCTGGATCTGCTTGATTCTAAAGCCTGTACTCTGTGAATATGCTGTGGAAAGAGATTGCTCTATGAACATCAAGAAGAAATAGATTAGGAATGATGTAGGAGATTAAGGAGTAAGAGACCATAAGAATTTGACATTCTCTTAACTCTAATGTGTGTATATTGAACCCTGTTTGGAGATGACAATGAAAAAAGAATATTGTAAATTTTTGGCTATAATACATAGATACAAAACAGAAATAGTTATCAAAAAAAAAAAAAAAAGCATGCGTAGGGCCCAAATGGATAGAATGTCTGTTGGTGAATTCTCTACAAAGAGGTTACTGTGATGATAGCATGCTGGTATTATTAAGCAGATTTCTCCTGTCCATACTGTATTAGTCAGATTAGGCTAGGTTACAGTACAATAACAAATAGCACCTAAATCTCAGTGGCTTAATACAACAAATTTTATTTTTCACTTGTGCAAAGTCTACTGTGTGCCTGATTGCCTTGTCAGGGCAATTGTCTTCCATGTGGTCACCCAGGGATCTAGTTATTTCAGTCTCAGGGCCCCATCACCTCAACCTGCACTGTGATTGCTGCAACAGTGGAAGAGAATGCTGGAGGACTTCCTGGACAACTAAATTCTTCCACTCCCAGCATCAACCAGAACTAAGCACATGTCTGGCCCTAACTGCAAGGGAAGGACTGTGCATTGTGAGTACCACAAATGGTACCCAAGTATGGTACCAAGTAATTCCCATACATACTTCAGAGTGTTGGTAAACTGCTGTTCAATTCCAGACTGTGACTTTTGTGACCATTTTACTGAAATAACTCCTATAAACTAAAACTCCTTCACTTAGTAGAAAAGTATCACATTGATTTCAACCATTTCTGATCAAGACATTAAGATGCTTAAAATGATTTTAAGAGGAAGATGTTTTCCGGAAGTGACTTGAAAAGTGAATACTCATGACCTTCAATCAGCAGGGATTATGTAATGTTCTCTCTGCTTTGTTTCAAGCAGTAAAATGTGATCTTACAGCAACAAATCTGTAAAACAAACAAAAGCAAACCAAAATGCAAAAGAACTGCTCTTTATTCTGCCATAACAGGTTGGTGAGAATCAGTCTGTTTTAGAGATTGCCCAAATTGGGTCAGTTAGCAGCAGGATGTGTGGTGGGAGGGATGTGGAGGCTGTAACAGCTCCAGGGCACACATGTCCTCAGGTTCTCCCACAATGCGAACCATCAAAGCTCTGGCCCTCGATATCTGAACAATAATGGCAGGTTACCTATGGCTTGTGTGGTAGCAGAAGCCAATAATTCCACCTGAAGCAAACAAAATGTCAGCAATCCAGAAAGCAAAAATCATCTTAGGATCACTCGAAACAATAAAATATTTTTGGTAAAGAATCAGAGAGATGTATGTCAGTCTGGATTTTTAATACAATTGCTGATGGTGGCAATCCTTGGGAGATTATTCTATTAATTCTTGAGAAAGCAGAATTATTTCTAACATAAATTTGGTGACATTACAAGCATAGTGGAAGGTAGTAAAAAGTTTCTAGTGGTTTAAACCAATTGTTTTCCTTGGTTTTGGATTTTAGTTTTTAATTGGTAAAGTGTTGCCATTATTAAAAGTAGTAAGTAGACTACAAAAAAGGTAATTTCAGAAACTGTCAGCCAAGCACATTTATTGAACACTCAATAGCTATGGCCAAAAAATTTAAAAAGAATTAATACATAAAGAAATAAATCAATTAACTGAACAACAAACCAAGCCACACTTAAGGCTTTTATCTTTGTCCTTTAATTTGTTGGCATCTAAGTCTGTACTCCACAAGGAGATTTGTATTTGTGGCTTCAATTCTAAGACTTATATCTATGACGTGTTCCAGGAAAAAATAGTTCCATCATCAAAAAGAGTTGGGAATAGTAATTTCCTCATTCAGTTGTTTGTAGTGGGACTCTGAAATCAGTATTTTCAAAAAGTTCCTGAAGTGCTTCACATACATACAAGTCCTGGAAATCATGAATTTCGAATTCTCCAGAGCAGGTAGCATTTGGGGTTTAAGAGAGATGGAAATACTTTATGGCAACACTGTATGACAGCTGTTTTACAACAGGTCTGCTTTTAGGCAGCCCCTCAATTTGCAGTTTGGCAGGTTACAGCCTATCCAGGACTTCCAATTCTTATTTGTCCTGCAGGACACTTGGGTTCAAGCTGTGCCTGCATAGATAGGCTCCAGTTAGCAACCTTGGCACTTTCATTCCGTAGCAGTAGGATCTCAGCTCCACTTGCTTTGTCTGATAAAGGAGCTAATTTTGTCTGCTTTGCAGCACTAGGGAGAACATTTACAAGAAAGCAACCCATTCAATGCCTGGAACACCGGTCGGTGCTCCGTTTCCACCTTACTCAGAGCACAAGCCCAAAAGGCCCTCCATAGCCTGTGTCCCTGCTTCCATTTACCCCAGCCTCACCTATTCTTCTCCTTTTTGCTCGCTTCCCATTGGCCTCTCTGCCGTCCCGCAAACCCTCTGGGCACACTCAGGCCCCAGCTGTCGCGCCTGTATGTGCCTCTACCTGGAGAGCGCTTCCCACAGCTAGCTGCACGCTTCCTCCTTCACTTTCACTTTAAGTTGAAACTGCTCCTTTCAGTCTCTGTTCCCCTTTCCTGCACTTATCACCGTCCCTGGGCTATAAATTTTATTTCTTTAGCTTGTTTCTCTCTCTTACCACAAGAATAGATGCTCCAGGGGGGCAGAAGTTTTTGTTTGCTTGTTTTGTGATTACTTCCTAATTTCTAACCATGCTAATAGTGCCTGACAGACTGTAGGGGTTCAGTGAATGTTTATTAAATGAATTATTGTGAGCAATGGTAGGTCTACCCTTGGGCTACACCTGAGTAGTGGAGCATCATTCGGCCAGAGAAACTCTGGGCCAAGACCTAAGTCTAGCTTTGCTTTCAGATCGTCCTGGGTTTCTGACTTGAGTCATGTTTGGGGTGGACAAAATCACCACATTGTTGCTGCAAACACCCCAGCCTCCTAAGGGATATTTAGAAGTATAAGGACTCAGGGTTTTTCGAAATACCACTTTCTTCCATGTCTCCCCAGCTGGAATCACTCCTCCAGGCTAAGGTGGTACTAGGTCTAGATGAGGAAAGAAGAACTGGGCAACATTGACCGTGTAAATTCAGGGACATCCTAGGACATCTGTTTGATGATCAATGACGTCTGATTGACCATCTTGATGCACAATTTTACTGGTAAAATTTCAGTTGTTTTCCCCGAAATTCACCCTAGTAAACTTTCCTGGGCTCTCAGGGCCCAGGTCTCCCCTCACATCCTCTCTGTGCTGCAGGCACACAGGCGCACGCGCGCACACACACACACACACACACACACACACACACACACACACACACACACACACACACACACACACACACCCTTACTTGACGTTTATAATGCCAGAAAAAAGAGCCTTGCTTTCTTTCTCTGCAGAAAGAGATAATCAAACAGAGAACAACCCCTATCTTCTCACCCCACCCCACTAAAAAAAAAAAAATGTTTTCCAAATGTAGTTCAAAGAAAGCTGGGAATTATTGTTTATGACAGAAATGTCAATTTTGTAAAAAAAAAAAAAGTGTCAGTTTTACCAGATGCTTCTGGTCTTGGCTGCCTAATCCATTTTCTCTCTCAACAGCTGCAAGCCCTTTGTCAGACCCCACACCTCCTCCCACGTGCTGTCTCTATCAGTTGGAACCCAATTGGTGCCTGCTGCAGGCACTAAACTTTAGGCAAATAAAATAGCAGGGGTGAATCATGAACAAGACCAGTAAAAATACCCTTCCTCTAAGCCTCTAAATTATAGTATCAAAATTACACTCCCAAACACTCAGAAAGCTGAGTCAATAATTGGAAGGTAATTTGTTTTCAGTTGGAGAGTCAAAGGATATTTTTGCAAAAGGCAGAAAACTCATATTTATGGAAGGTATATTGCTACAGATTATGCCTTGCAAAATGAGGTTAACTGTATTATATTTAATCCTCACACACGCTGTGAGCATTGGAGCCCCTGTTTTACAGATGAGGAAACTGAGGCTCAGAGAAGTCAACCAAGTTACCGGAAGTCACATACCTAAGTGGAAGATTCTAAATCTGTGCCTAGGTCTGATTATGAAGCCTGCTCTCTCACTGATGTATCCCACTGTTCAGCTCCTTGCCTGGCATAAGACCTGAGGCACAGAAAAAGCACCCTTGCCCTGGCTTGAGTCCCTCATTCTCTTGAATATTTTCAAACCCTGAACTTTGGATATCCAAATAGATTCTGTCACTGAAAGTAGCCATCACAGGAGTCAGTGTGCCTATAAGAGAGTCTGACATTTGCAAACACTGTATCTTGAGAATTTTCAAATCCCCAAATTCAGAGGGCATTGTATTATAAACTGTTCTCCACAACCGTTGCAAAACTGTACTGAAATGGGCTCGTGGAAGGTCAGTAAGGCTAAATCACTGGTTATGTGATAGGCTCTTGCAACCCTTGGAATAACTGTACATTTTCCCATTATGAAAGTTTAGGGTTGATAATGGGCAAATGTTAAGTCCAACAGCCTATTTAGAACTTGATTATGTCTTCTCTTTAGAGCAAATCTTGGAGTTAAAGGCACAGTAGTTAAAAGCAAGGGCTTTAGAGACTGACTTCCCAGCCTTGAATCCTTGGCTCTACCACATACGAGCTGTGTGGTCTTAGGCTTTATTTTCTCCCTCTGTGCCTCAGTTTCCTTCACTTTAAAATAGTGATTATGTGACCTGCATCATGGCATTAGTGTGAGCAGTGCATGAAATCATGGGTGTCAAATGCTTAGAAGAGTCCCTGGCACATCGTAAGAACTCAAGTGTTAGCTATTTTTATTGCATATTACAATGCAAATTTTCTTACAAGGTTTATTTATTTATAGCCCCATTTAATCCTATCTCTCAGTCTCAGTTTAACTACTCACTTTATTCCACAGAACTGGGGCTACACAACTTCATCCATTTTCAAATTTCAGATTTTTCTTCCAAAGAAAGGGCATTTCCTTTGGCGAGGAAAGACTGTGGCTCAGTTCTGGCAGCAAGAAGTGTATGAATACAGAGCCTCCAACACAATTGTTTTTAAAGGGACAAGCCTCAGCTTACATAAGCAAGTTCTGTAACGTTGGTTTCAAAAGCAGTTCTGTCACTTTATAATCATACCTCATAATATTTTTGACTTATTTCATGAGGTTCCCAAATCCATTTGTAATTTCATGAGCATATCGGGATCTGTCCAAGATGTCATGTGCTGCTCTGAATTAAACACAAGCTCCAAAGCGTTTGAAGTTCACTCCATCTGCAATTGCTATCAGAGACTCCAGGAGTTGAATCTAGCCCTTGTGTTTCATACCAGCTGAAAGAGACCAATCATTTTTGACCAATCATCCTTCTCTAAGCAGCTTACATGCAACAGGACTTAAAGTTCTGAGAGACTGTTCTAAACGTCCTTCCCCTTAGTATATTTTAACACACAAGTGAAAGAATCAGGCAAAGACAAGGTGGTTATATATTTTTTTCATACAGAGGTGTGTTTTGGTTTCATGTTTCCATAGCAATAATATTAGTAACAAAAGTTTCATAAAACCTTATGCAAAAGCTTTCATTTCTCTAGAATACTTAATAGTATTCCTTTACTCATACAAATAAATAGTTGAGTTAAAATGTCAGATATTTCTGCAATTAAAAAATATTCACTGGTATGACTGATTTTTCTTATTCCACAGGTTCTCTGGTCTGCAAAAGGGGAGCTAGAGGGATGCAGATGTGACAGCTGTCGCTGCATTTTGGTTCTTTGGTTACACTATGTAACACTGTAAAAGAAGAAATTTGCTTTTGACGTTTTCTGGTTTCCTGTTTTAATTCCCTTCTCTACCTTTCGGTATCTCCTCCCCTGGCCCTTTTATTATGGCCTTCTTTTCTCTCTCCTTGTCCTTGACAAGATTGGCCTGTTTTGCTTCCCACAGGGAGGAGATTTAGTCACCTGTCATTCCCCACAGTGACTAGAACAGTGCCCTCAAAACTCAAGGGTGCATAATCATTATTTCTCTAATTAAACTTAAACTATTTCTCAATATGCTGCTACATCCTATATTAGCTATGTGTGTTAGCTCTTTATGGTAATGGTACATTAGTTCATGGACTCCACAAACTCTTACTTTAGGAGTATTTTCATTGGAACTGAGTATTACCAAAGACAAAATGCCTAACAAAGAGGAATGGATTCTGTCAGTAGGACCTCAGGCCTATTGGTGGGTCAGTCAAGAGAAAGCATTTAGATCTAGATGGGGAAGTCCTTTCTTGAAACCTCTCAATTATTCCATGAGTAATATGTGTGTAGTGCATGCACATTAGACAGAGAGAAAGATGGAGATAGAGGGAGAGAAAGAGAAGGTATATAAATGCATCTTTTATTGACAAAAAATGTTGCATTTCTGGGATCTTAAAAAATGCTTATTTACTTCTTGGAACTCTGTTTTATTGTAAGAAATTCATTGAATCCAAATATCAGCTTCCCACATAATTTAAATACAAACAAAATATTGAAATAACTTGATTTTTGTATGGAGGCTATGAGACTATGAAGAATGTTGTTATAGCCTTTAAAAATTTTGTCTTATTTGTTCTCAGACAGAATTATAACCATTAAAATATTAAATTTCCTTAATATTATTTCACTTGAGGAATGAATATGACTGCACCTTTCACGTACTTTAGAAAAGAAATGCAAATATTTTCTAATATATTGATAAAATATGGTCATTAAATTTTAGTGTACATCTTTTAATATGAATAATAAGGAAGATCAGCTGCAGAAGGAATAATACCTTATTTCAAAATGGTATTTTTGGACATTATTTATACAGAAGGTTTTCCAAGGTAACTCTACTAAGAGAATGATTTCATTCTGTCTCCCTTTCAATAATGAAACTACAAAAAAGTGTCCACATCATGGTATATAATGTGCTTCTATTAGAGCCTTATTTTCTTGTCAATATTTTTACTTAAAGCCTAATCTTTTGATGCGATGGAGGCTTCAAATTAAATCAGAGACAGTGGCTTTCACTTTCTTACTTCAACATGACACACATATTTCTAACTCTAAAGTGATTGCCAAGAAAATGCTTAACTCCTCTAAATTGGCTGTTTAAAGTGCCACAGTAGATTTGACTCTTAAATCCCATCCATGGTTAAAGTTCACCTAGCAGTGCATTTGAAGTAGGTATTTTGTGCTTAAAAAGTGAAAACTGTAAAACTTTTGGTGTTTCATGTTTTTTGGACTCTAAGTTAGTTGTTTTCCTGTAATAGTTGAAAAATTAAAGATATTAAAAATCTGGTGTTAGAGCATGTAATTGTTGCCTCCCATCTCTCCTTTTTCTAGAAATGAAAGGAATGTTGAAAGTGTTTGTATTTTATAATGTAAGAGGTGGCCAAGCATTTACAACTCTATATACTCCTCCAGTAAAATTCTTCTAAACCTCAGACCTGGCCAACAGGTTTCTCCCAGACGATTTTCATTTTCATAACTTTCACATCCAATAAACTGCACAAAACATAGTGTAAGAGAAAAAAAGGGGGACAGGAAATGGCTCTGTTGCATGGTTATTGCATCCTATTGCCTGTGGGTTGCTAGTTATGAGTTTTAACTATGTAAATATGACGTATATGACATCAGAATTTAATCTTAAAGCTTCTATGTGGGAGATAGAGTGTGACTTTATTGTTAGGGCTAAAATCTACTGGGTGTTGACAGGTCTCAAAAGTCACCGAGTAAAAGCTTAAAAAGAAAAAGCTCAGACTGATAAGCTGTTCTTTGATTGACAACTTCAGGCTTGACTGCCACTATTGAAAACAGTTGGGTAAAGTTTTGTGGGAATAAAATGTGTTATTTCATAAGAAGCTATACTGGGAAATATAGGAAGATTTATAAGCTGATATAGCACAAAACCCGAAGAAAAACAGGTGTGAGGTTTAGAAAATCTGGAACCTGGGAGAAGGGACACTGTCTATGAATGATTTAATTAATATTGTAAAAGAACTTTATGCAAAAGAATGCTGACAAAAGGAGAAATATAAAACATTGCTGTCCACTAGCTTTAGCTTTCAACAAATCATTTGTCAACAGCTTGTGGTGAAACAATCTAGTTGAGGGGTGGATAAAATGCACAAGCAAAAGATTACAATGGGAAGTAAATGCAGGAGGAAAATAACATAGTTTTTTTCATCTTTCTAGTAGAGTAGAACCAATCCTGGCACTGTAAAATCCATTATGGAAACAATAAAATAAATGCATTCTAAAGTAGCCATCATTGGTTGATTGAAATGTTATGATGGTTATACATGCCATATCTTATCAAATATTATCCATAAGGAAGTATTCAATTCCTGTTGTGCCAATTATCCTACTACGTGCATCATAAACTTTTACGGCTTGTTATGGAATGTCACTTGGCTAACGATTTTTCCCTTCAAATATTGCATCATCACACTCAGATGGAAAACATATTCTAATGTGGCAAAGTGTTAAGGAAATTTAATACTCTAGGGCTAAATGAAACTGCTACGGTTCATCTCCTGGATAAGAACAACAATTTATGAATGCAATATTCATTTCCTGAGGTGAGCACAAGCAAAAACTTCATCTGAAACCTAAAACCTAGATGTTTGGCCTCTGGTAGTTTCCTCATTTAACTCATTGATGTCATATATTAAGGCCACTGGTAAGATCACATCTGGGAAGTGCTCACTTTTTCAACTTCCCTAATTACTTTTACAGGGAACTCCTGGCATAATTGCATCTGCTGAGACCAAACCACAGAGTCTACAAGATCATCTTTCACTTTTAATATATTGTTAAAAATGTCAAAAATAATCTATTTGCTTTTTCTTGATCATGAAAACTGATTAACAGTTTGGCATTTTCATTCACAGAGGCATTCATTTAGAGCTAAGGTTCTAGAACAATACATATGCTATGTGGAGAGATCATGAAATTATAAACTTAGCATATGTATGTCTCTAAAACTAGAAAATCCAGAGACCGGTCCCCAGTCATATTTACAGATAAAGAAAAAGAACAATTGCCAAGAGCCATAATTTTTTCTTACAAAAGCTAAAGGTCTGCACTATGTATTTAGCATATTAAACATAATAAATTTAACTTACAGGGAAACCTATTTGAGTCTTATCTATGAGTAGTAGAGGACACAACTAGAGGACAATATTTTGAGATTTTAATCCAATCTTTTTTATTTAAAAAAATCCATTCTTATTTAGATAGAAAATTTCTAGGCCACAGCGTAAAAGACTGAGTTAAATTTATGAAAGATTTATTGTTTGTCCATCTAAAACTACAAAATTGGGAGCAAGTTTTGCTCAAAATAAGAATTTGAAGAACTGTCAGACACAATGGACATCCATAACTGGGGGAAATGAGACAACAGCAGAGAGAAACACATTCAAGCTTTCATGCAAAAAGCCTCCTTACCTTCCAAAAACTCATCTCCTCTGACCAGTAAGCCAAACCAAATACAGAGGTGAAAGATGCTTTGACTCTATAAATATCCAGCATTTTGAGAGTTCAACTTTGGTGTGGAAGGTGCTATTTACTAAAAATAAAATGAGTCCATTTGGGGGCATGAAAAGAAAGAAAGAAAAGAAAGAAAGAAAGAAAGAAAGAAAGAAAGAAAGAAAGAAAGAAAGAAAGAAAG
>NW_017731530.1:1396839-1399287 GCF_001890085.2 Hipposideros armiger
AAGGAAGGAAGGAAGGAAGGAAGGAAGGAAGGAAGGAAGGAAGGAAGGAAGGAAGGAAGAAGAAAGAAAGTTAATTATAGATGAAGACTTGAAAATGACAAGATGTGAGGCAGGGTATATTAAATAAAATTAGAACTCAAATCAGTCATATGCTTTTATAAAATGAGGGCCATGTGGAGGCAGCATGGAAGGAGAGAGATGAAAACAAAAAGGAAAGAAGAAAGACACCCAGCCTGCAATGGACTGAATGTTTGTGTCTCCCCACAATTCATACGTTGAAGCCCTAATCCCAGTGTGACAGTATTTGGAGGCGGGGCCTTTGGGAGGTAATTAGGTCAGAGGGTGGGTACCTCATGAATTGATTAGAGCCCTGATAAGAAGAGGCCTCAGACCTAGCTTGCTCCCTTTCTGCCAAGTGAAGACACAAGGAGAAATCGGCAGCCTGGCACCCTGATCTTGGACTTTCAGCCTCCAGAACTGTGAAAAATAAATTTCTGTTGTTTATAAGCCAATATATTCTATGGTACTTTGTTAAAGCAGCCTGCACTGAGACATAGTCCCTTCAGGAAGACTCCATGTCTATGATTCTTGGGATAAAGGATATCCCTCAGTTATTCTCCCATCTTGTGACACACTTAATTTTGTGCTTAAAGTTACTTGCAATTCCTCACAAGTCTTTTTCAACTAACCTTAAAAAAAAATGCTCAGAATTTACTCATCAGGCCTACAAATAAGAGAACATCTTTCTCTATAAGACAGTCATGGCATAATGTTCCAGCTTAGCTGGAATTTGTTTTCAGGGGAATAAACCCCTTTTTATCTTTACTCTCAATGCTGATAGCCTCCTCATCCCTGCATACTCCAAGTAAACCTGATTACTTGGCCAAGAATGTATGTTCCCGGGCGATGCTCACTCGGCATGGATAACTGCCTTCTTATTTGCTAGACTCTAACTCACTGGAGACATATAGAGCAAGCAGGGAGGAGGTGTGAATAATGACTCATATGCTGTACTGGGTACTTTACATACTTGCATTGTCTCACTCCATGCACACCACAACCCTGCACTGCATGCAGTGGGGAAACAGGTGCAGACCTCACAGAGCTTCTAAGATGCCAAGTGTGTGCTTCCACTACTGCATTCTGCCACAAGCTCCCAGGACATTTTTCTTCTCAAACATTCTAAAAGAATCTTTCTTTGAAATGCTGAATGAAGGTTATATATAAGTCAAAAGAAAGCCCTTTTCTCTAGCAGGCGATCAAGTGGATAACTCTTCTGTTGGAATGCTACATATCACAGAGCAAGAACAAATGAAAAGATTCAGATCAACAAAAAGTGTGTGGGGGATGTAAGGCAGTGATATAAATCCCACTAGCATTAGAACAGTGGGTTTTCAGTGGATTGTAGCAGAAATTCTGAGTTTGTCAGGACTTGCAGATCCAATCATGTTCCAAGGACATGACTTGCAATGTGGCTGCAGGTAGACAAAATCCCAGGTGATTTTCCTACTTATGGTCAAGGGCCATATGTCTGTGCTCCCTCCCACACCTTTGACTGAAGTGTGCTTCTTGTCTTCCAGGAACCCCTGGTCTCTGGCTAAAATTGTGTTTTCTGGAAAGGAGACCAACAAGCGATAAAGTTAGGAGACTAGACACAGACAACCAAAAGCAGTCACATCAGTCCTGGTGATGGACAAGGTAACAGATGTCAAAGCCAAGTGACATGTGAACATGGGTGCTAACTGGAAAGCCATTATGTGACTTGCTTGTTTTGATCTGTGTAGAAACTCAGGTTTGGGGAACAGGTAATTTCCCAGGTAAAAGCTAATGTTTAAGAGCTAGAATTGGAACCCACGTCTATTGGACTCCAGAGACTGTGGTCATCACCAGGAGGTGGTGCTGCTTCTCACTTGGCTATTTTGTGTGGGTAGATGTATCTGGGCCTCACTTCAAAATGCTATACTGTAGCTAAAAGAGGCTACTGATTTTTTAAAATTAACTCCTTAATAGATAATTGAAAACCTCTATTCACCGTGAACAGTGAAATCATTATTCACTGAAAGTTGACCATAAGCTGAGTCCTGGGCGAGGTTATTTGGCTTAATTAAAGATGTAGGCATTAATCTAATGTGTCCATATGTGTGTGTTGGCTGTTTAATGTCCTAGTATAAGATGCAAAGTCTACGTATTTAAACACAATTATAGAATCAAAGACATGTGTGCATTATCATTGTCCTGTTTTTAAAGCAGAGTAGTTGTTTTTCAGAATTGAAGTTTACACAGAACATTATTTTGCTCAATTGATAATTAAGTTTCCTTGCTGCAGTCAGAATCCTGAATTTCAGTCGTGGGGTAGCTACTCAAATCAGATGCTTTTAGGTGTGTGTGTGTGTGTGTGTGTGTGTGTGTGTGTGTGTGTGTGTGTGTGTGTGTCGGTGATGGGGGGTG
>NW_017731530.1:1401129-1404000 GCF_001890085.2 Hipposideros armiger
TCCTCCACAACTAGATTGAAGAACGAAAAGACAGCAACTTGTCTGTTCCCCTTCCCCCAATTCCCCAATAAAAATCTTAAAAAAAAAAAAAACCCATCTCAAAATCTCTGCTTTGCTGGGCTGGACGAGTGGCTCAGTTGGTTAAGAGCTCACTCAAGAGTGTGAACTCTGAGCAACAGGGTCACTGGTTCGATTCCCGGCCCGAGCTGAGCTGCCGCTGAGCTGCCAACAGGTGGCAGGATGGCTCAGAAAAAAAATTTAAAAAAAACCTCTGTTTTGCTTCTATGTCGTCCTGTTCCTCCAGCCTCCTTCCATTCCCTCACAACATTTCTGTTTGGGATGCTCCTTTCTCTTAGCCCAAATGCTACTTATCTTTCCCACTGGTGATTAGAACTTTCTACGCAATGACATCTTTCCCTTGGTTTACACAGCCTCTAAAAATTCTCAACACTGCCACCAAAATAATCTTTTCTTTCACTCCTTGAACTGTAAGTGTGATTTTAAATTACATACTATTATGGGGGGGGGGAAGAAACACAGTGGTAATGGCAATGGCAATAGCTTCACTATTTTTAAAGCAAGTTAATAATAGCAAGAAATTGAAAACAACGTAAAATGTTGAACCATAGGGAATTGGATTGATGGATTATCATGTATACACACAACTGAATCTGGTGCAACCACTAAGAATTATTTTAGAAGAATAGTTAATGATTTGGAAAAGGTTCACAATAAATTAAAGGGAAAGAGGAGGTTAGAAAATGTTATGTAAAGTATCGCTACATTTTTTTTTAAACTGTGTATTATTTTTTTCAAGATTTTTATTGGGGAATTGGGCGATGGGAACAGTGCTGGGGAATTTGGGGAAGGGGAACAGACAAGTTGCTGTCCTTTTGTTCTTCAGTCTAGTTGTGGAGGACATGGCTTCACTGGCTCAAGTTGGCACCATCATTGCGCTCTTCCCAGGCAAGGCAGATCAGTCGCCGGCTTCTGGACAGCCATTCACTGTGGCTGATGGCCACTCACGCTGGCTGCTGGCTACACATGGTAGCCCATGGCAGCCCACTGCAGCAGGGGCTGCGGCCTACACCGTCGCTGGCGACTCATGGCAGCCCAGCTCCAGGTTGAGCTGTTGTTCAGCATCTTAGCTGTAGAGGCCAATGTCACTGGCCCTCATATGTGGGATATGAACCAGGGCCACTATGGAGTCCCAAGCCAGTTCTTAACCAATGCGCCACTCGGCTGGTCCCTATTGCTACATTTTTTGTCATAAGAAATTTACATCTTTATGTAGAGAAAAAGACTGTCAGTATTTATATCAAAATGCTAGTGGTGATTATCTCTGAGTGATGGAATTACAGATTTTATTTTCGTCTTTGAGCTTTATCTATATTTTTCAAATATTTACAAAGTTATTTTATTTTAGTGGCCAGGAAAAAAANAGGAAAATATTGGAGAGATTGGTTCAGGTGGGAAAGCAGAATGAAACACCAAATCAAAGGCAAGACATCAATTGTGTGCTGTATTGCATAAAACAAAGAGGTGCCGGATGACATGGCTGTAGTTTTGGTTGTGAAAATGAAAAGGAAAGGAAACATTTTAGGAATAACAGGAAAAATTGATGACATGGTAGAGAAAGGAAGAGAAAAATAACTTTAGGAGTATGTGTTTTAAATAGTCAAGAAGATAATTACAAAATGAAATATTTGATGAAACTATTAAAATAGGGTTATTTTCACAATGCATGTTGAATCACATAAGATTTACCAAAAGTTGAGTACTAATCTTTTCTTGAGTGTGCCATATGTATAACCTATCAAAAGTATTCTATAATTATTTATATATTTTTTATCTCTGGGGTTTGCAACAAGTTAAACCTTAAGCTTCGGTGAAGGCAAATTAATTTACACATAGAATCCTTATATAGCCTTAATGTTTATTCTTTTAGCTTAGGGTTCCTGCCTGGAGAATACTCATTTTCCTTTTTGTTTGATTGAAAGATTGTAACAACCCCCCGCCCCCAATTTACAATAAGATCAAAAATGGCATTTTATTTGCCCATCTGGAGATCACCAAATGCGTAAAGCTTGTCCGTGTGGAGGCCATCTGTTGTGAATGGAGACACACATGGAAACTTAATCCTTGAACTTCTTTTTCAACTTTCTCTTTTCCTTGCCTGAGTAGAAGGCAATTCAGAGCAGTCACTTGCAATACAAACTGTGGGCAGGGACAGGTTGCTGCCTTTTAATGTCACAGACACTTTCATTTGCCCAACTGTAAACATCTTTCTGTAAAGATCTAAAGAGTGAAAAGCTCTTGGCACTGACTTTCCCCAACATCATGACATAAACTGAAAGTCAGAGTCAGAGCTCTCCTTAATGATCTGTGGCTTGGGCTGTACTGAGAAGAAAGGAAGAGTCTCTGGGAATCATACCCAGTTCCTTTTCTTTGAAGGTATCCATGGTCTCGCCAAGCAATTCTGAATAACCTGAACATGGAATAAACACTACTTGGCTCAATAACACTTTTAAATATTTTTTTTTTACTTTGCATCCTCACATGTTCTCATTTCAAGTTGGAGAAAATCCTTCTCTGGAATAAAAATCATTTTAAATAATGTTAATTATGGAGTAGGACAAATGAGTTATAAGGGTCTGGGCTTCCCGGAGACACCTTGGATACAAATAACATTTTGCAGACTTCTACTCTTCTTGTCCTACTTAGCTTCTCTGCAGGTACAATATCATGTCCATAAATACCAAAAGTCAGCATGTGACCTGCACTGGCTTGATGCTAAGACCCAGCGCACAGCTGTAAGCACGGAGGCCGGAGCTGTTGTCTGGAAGCTGTCTGCATCACACTATATTGTGC
>NW_017731530.1:1407665-1409577 GCF_001890085.2 Hipposideros armiger
GAACCGGGGCCCTCTGGCATCCCAAGCGAGTTCTTAACCATCGCGCCACTCGGCCGGCCCCCAGCCTTTTTAGAAATAACAGAGTATATGGTATTTCCTCCTCTCCACATAAGGCCACTGGCAACATCTTTCATCAGGGAACATATTCAAGATCATTAGCCTCTCTGTGAAAATTCCTCAGCAGAGCCCATCTCCTTCCATTTCTTTAATATCCCATTTTGGTCCCTTTCCTTGTTCGATATCCCTTTTATTTGTTCATCTCATGTTAATCTCAAATCCTTGTCCATAGCCATATCATATGCAGAAATATATTTCTTGTCCTTTAAGAACATGTTAAGACATTTCCATTGCACTGCCCACCATTCTTCAGCTCTTAGACCAAGCCATGTGAGTGTATTAGTCCACCCTACTTATAGCCCAGCTGGCATGAGGAAAATGGATAGAAAAGGCATTGTTAGGCATCTACAGGCAGAGTACAGCCTGTAGCTGCCTACAGCCTGAAACAACCACCGAGCGCTCCTTCACATTCCTGTGTGGTGGTGGGGTGGGGAAGGAGGAAGAGGATCAGTGTTTGAGAGCAGTGCAGACATGGCAGAGGAAGCTGATGGGACTGTAGAGGCATCCCAGGCTGCATGGGGAAAACATAGCAGCGATCTGCCAGATGATGGAGGAGGCCCATTAGCATCGAGATGATTCCGTGAGTGCCCACTGAAGGTATGGCAATCAGACATGAGTTTCTCCCCACCACTTCCTGACACTTTGGCTCTCTATAGTTGCTTGGAACTTAAATGCAGACCAAGGGATTCTGATTAACTGAAAAACCCAGAACTGAAGAAAAACGAAATCAACTCAGAATAATTTCCTTCCTGTGAAAGTGGAGTTGGGAATAGAAAGTAAGTTGAATTATGGTAAAACAAAGAAAATTTTTATACATGCCTGAGCCTGTGGCCTGAGAATTACACCTGCTATACTTAGGGCAGGAATTATGCTTAGCTATTTATTTCATATATGTATAATAAAAATATGTGCATAGTAAACATAGATTATAGATGATAGCTAGCTCGATGATAGGTAGGTAGATGATAGATAGATAGATAGATAGATAGATAGATAGATAGATAGATAGATTTCCATGTCTGAATTATTTATATATCATTTTCTGGCCATTTCCAATCCATCTCTTTGAGCAGTACCCAGAACTATGCCATCTATAAAGATTTCATCAAAGCCTTTAAGAGGAAAAGCAGAAAATGCTAAGTATATATCTGAATTATTTAGAACCCAAAAGGAGAGAATGGAATTCAGCATTTTCTTTTATTAAATGGAGCTTATCATTATTCCTATAGAGCCCCAAAATTAATATCTGAATTTATTTGCCTCAAACAAAAAGTCAAATCAGACGAGCACCATGCTACGAAGCTTCTGTCAAATCCTCCCTAAATTGCAAATAAAAGAACCTTAGGATATCATTGAGTTTAGCCCCCCTTAGTCAGTCTCAGGGTTCAAAAGCCTTTGGATCCTGGTTGGTGACATAAATGAGTAAAGGTGTGGAGGGTATAAAAGTTGTGGTGGGAGCTCTGGCAAAGTGGTGTGCGATAAATCCTGCAGGCTACGTAGCAGTCAGCCAAGTGAAGATGCCAAGAAAGAGCTTTCAGGAAGAGGGAAGAAGTGCATATGTAGGCCAAAGTCAAGTGGTAGCTTGGTACATTCCAAGGAGTCAAAGAAAAAGAGCAGGAGGATATGGCGAGCAAAATCAGATAGGCAAGCCAGGGGCAATGTATGTAATACAGGATCCTGCTCTACTGTGTAAAATAAAAAGACAGATAAATTAAAAACTACCTCATTCCCAAATCCCCTCCTGTGTCCCCATCCATAGGTCTTGAAACTACAATTGTCTTCTTTTTTTTTTTAA
>NW_017731530.1:1409762-1462003 GCF_001890085.2 Hipposideros armiger
CCGAGACTATATGTATATATATAATTATAGTTGACATACAGTATTATTCAACATCAGTTTCAGAAATACAATGCGGTGGTCAGGCCTCTACATCGACTATGAAGTGGACTCCCCAAAAGGACATGGGTCCATCTGGCCCCGAGATTTATCTTAACTTGTATCCCTCTCTTTGTGACAGATACAGTTTTTTTTTTCTCAACTACGTATGATGTGGCCTCTCATATACAGCTTTTAACAACTCACCTAAATCGGTTAAATATTTTTAATATTCATGTTGTCTTAAATCTGCCTAGCACAAAAGTTCAAATTATCTTTAATTTTTCCCACAAACTTTGGTCTCATCAACTGCATAGGCTCTGCCCACGTAAGTTAATAAGGTCCTTAGCTCCCTTGTACCTATTTTCTCCCTCCCACTTAACCACAGCGAATGTGAGTGTGATCTCAACATCAAATCAATTCAAAGTCTGTGGTGAAACCACTTTAAATCTATATTGGTTTTCTGTTTAAATGTTAACTTACACATGCGATGACAGTAATGTGATAGAATCTATTTGCTGGATTTTGTTGAGCCTTATAACCATGACCAAAGCCACCCTATAAAACATTAATCTTATAATTCCTCCCTACTCTCTCTATCCATTAGTGTCTTACTTACTTTTTAAGGCTTGACTCTAAATTCAGTGTCTTTAAGTCTTCACTCCCTATCTCAGGCGCTAGCGCTCTGATGTCTCCTCTGATCTCCTGGTTCAATCATTCTTTCAAAAATATTTATAGAGCAAATATTTATTAACACGTGTATCTGTGATAAAGCAGTGAAAAAACAGACCGCCATTCTTGCTTTCTTGGAACATGTAGTCAACTGAGATCATTTAAATGAGGGAAAAGTAGAAGGTATGTTGAAAAAAGATAATGGCAGACCATTGGAGAAGGAAGGACCATAGAAGTCCTCCTTGAGGCAGTGATATGGAATTTATGTCTTGATTGACAGATAAGATGAAGTGGGAGGGGAAGAAGAGCAGCGGGTTCTATACGTGCGGAGCAGTGCTGTCCCTCACGTCCTGAAACCAGGAAGAACTTGGAGCATTCCAGGAAGGATGCAAAGCCCAGAACATGTGGAGTGGGGTGAGTGAGGCAGAGAGATCTGGAAAATGAGGTTGAGAGGAAGAGAGGGGCCAGATTACAGAAGGACAAATAGGCCATGTTTAAGGGTGTTGAGCTGCACCTTGAACGCCATGAGAAGCCTTTAATGGATTTCAAGCAGCTGCATGTGACAGTCAGATTTGGATTTTTTAAAAGACCCCTTTGACTCCCGTGAGGAGAATAAATTGCAGGAGGCAAGGGAAAATGAAGGAAGGTCAGTTAGGAAGCTTCTACATCAGTCAAGGCAAGAGATGACAATGGCTGGTAATAGGGAGGTGGCAGTGGAGATAAAAACATGGCATATTTGAGATATAACTGATTATCTCTGTCACCCATTTGATACTTATAGCATATTGCTCTGAAATGTAAAATTGTTGCATGACTCCTTCCCACTTCCACCTTTCTTCTTTGAAGGTAGGGGTTGTAATTATATCTCTTATCCCCCATGGTGACTTGAACACACTAGACATTCTATAAAGATTTGTGGGTTGATTAAAATTATATTTATATCGCTGGTATTACAACCACCTGGTTTCTTTTAAACCCAGGCTGGATTTCTTTTAGGGTCCTATAGTATTTAATTTCTTATGGTCCCATCCTCATCCTCACTGGTATTTCCTTCCATTGGCAGCACTTAAAAAATATGGCTTGACTGACGAGCGATCTGATTCACCTGGGAGGAGCGCAAGATGGTGCCAACATGGGCCAGTGAAGCGACATCCTCCACAACTAGACTGAAGAACGAAAGGAAAGCAACTTGTCTGTTCCCCTTCCCCGATTCCCTAGCGCTGTTCCCCTCCCCCAACGCTGTTCCCCTCCCCCCAATTCTCCAATAAAATCTTTAAAATATATATATTATATATATATATATATATATATATATATATATGGCTTGAAAGAAAGGGAAATCAATTTAAACATGGCAGCAGCTAAAGGTGTCAATAAATTGTCATTAATCTGTACTTCCATACATTTAATAATATATTTATTTAAACTCTCTTGGAATAAAAGAATGCCTTCTTCGGAGGTTTTCTCCCAGAAAAGCCACAACAGACCAGTACATCACAAGCAGAGCACAGACCACCATCCATTTGTTCCTTTTTTTTTTTTTCCTATAGCAAGAGAATATGTGAGTTATGCCACTGTGATAGTTAATTTTATGTGCCGACTTGACTGGATTACAGGATGCCCAGCTATGTAGTTACATTTCATCTCTGGGTGTGTGGTTGCTGAGGGAGTTTCTGGGAGATTAGCATTTGAATCGGTAAACTGAGTAAAGCAGATTACCCTCCTCACTGTGGGTGGTCATCATCCAGTCCATTGAGGGCCTGAATGTAACAGAAAGATGGAGGGAGGAAGGACTCGCTGGCTCTCGACTGACTGATGAGCTGGGACATTGATCTTTTGCCCTCAGCGCTCCTTGTTCTCAGGCCTCCAGACCCAAGAAATCTACACCATCAACTCTCCAGCATCCAGGCCTTCAAACTACAACTAGCAGCTTTCCTGGGTCTCCAGCTTGTAGCTCATGGGACTTCTCAGCATCCATAATTGCATGAGTTAATATCAATCAATCAATCAATCAATCAATCCTATTGGTTCTACTTGTATTTCTCTGGAAAACCCTGACTAATACAGCCACATATGTTGTTCCAGCAAGGGCACCTTCTGGGGAGGGTTTTCTGGAATGGGCAACGTCTACGTGGTACAATCCGAGAAGCATCCAAATACCCTCCTCTACTAAAGGCCTCCTCGGCCATCCTGCCAGGCTTCTGGGGTCTTCCACTCCCACTCATTTCTCCTTTGGGCTAGAGCCCTGAGTATTCAATTGGAACACAAATACTACCAACGTCCCAAGGTTCTGCCGTAATCAGTGTGACCTTGTAAAACTCTCTGTCTTCATGTTCCAGTTTTTCCATCTCTAAAAAGAGGTATGTGCTAGGTCAAGTCTAAGGCCCCTTTAACTGTAATCTTTTATGATTACATTTTACTGCTGTTATCTATGTATTAATCTAGTGAAGTAGCTTCAGAAATCCAGGTAAATTTTTGAGGGCTCAGGGCACTGCAAGGAGCACACCTGCTCTACTCCATCACCACTGTCCCTTGGTGCCTTCGGCCTGCCCACCTTTCAGGGACAAACTCCTGCATTGTCTGCTAACTTGGATGATGCTCAGCATCAATGAGGTTTTCAGTCATAAAGATAGGGATATCAGATCTAATAAAACCTCAGAAAAGGGACAAGGATTTCTAAATATAGGCATGCACTGGCAAAATTATGGAAAAGTTCTTATTCCAAGGCCTCAAACTGAAATAAGTGAGCAAATAAAACCCAGAAAGGCAAAGGAATGGTTATATGTACAGCAGGCTAAGCTCTGGGCAGGCATGAATTTTCTGATTCTTTTCTTAATCTCTGGCACCCAGCACAGCCTGGCATATACAAGTACACTATAAATGTTTATGGAATGAATGAAAGGTGCATTCCAGTGCCAGCAGTGCCTTACTGTGCACACTCTGCTAGCCTGAGTAAGGAGTAGCCCTAGCTAGGCTTTAAATGTAACACCTTTCTAAGGTGGCTTGGCAAGGAATGGAGAGTGAGGGTTCAGAAGGAGGGATGTCACCATGGGTTTCCCAAAGGCTCTTGCTGGCCTTTATTTGACACTAGGAGTGCAGCTAACAAATGAGGGGCGTGGGGACAAGCTGATTTAAGCTTCAGGGAAACACACCCTTTTCAGCAGAAGTTGTCAAAAACAAGGCTCCGACATAGAAGAAAATGAAATCTGCCGTTTTTCTTCTTGTGAGTGTCTGGCCGTCTAGAAAATCCCAAAGCCTGTACTTTGAGCATTAGCTGTGCCCAGGTGCAGCCTCGTCTTTCATCCCCATTAAAACCACAAAGGGGACTTGTAAGGTGCCGCAGAAAGAATATAGTTGTAAGGTGGAATTCACACATCTGGAGGGCTTTTAATGAATGGGAAAAAGGGGATGGTTACCTGGCAACCCTGAGTAAGTGCAAATTAATCCATTTTTATGTAATGTTAGCAGGACAGCCCAAGTCTTCCACTTGGTTGGGATAGAATTAAAGCTGATGATGCTCTAGTGGAGTTTTGAGATTTTGTTTAATTTTAATTTCACCCTCATCTCTGCATTTGACATTCACGCCACCAGCACAAAATTGCACCGCATTGACTCCACTGTAGGCTTTTTTCTGAAGCAGTTTTTCTAACGCATGAATCCTTAACAAAATATGAGTGAGGTGAGCTAGCTGAGCCCTGTTTCCCAATTTGAAGCTTGTGAAGATTAAGGAGTTCAGTGTTAAGTTACCCTTCTGGCATTGGCCCGAAGGAAAGCAGCATTGTCAGGCTGGTAACTTTGTTTATGGCTCCTATTAATTGTGCCCTGTCTATGCAGGCGGTAGTAGTTTCTTGGTGTCCGGGCTTTGATCTGAAGATAATTGATACCAAAGTGTTAACAATGCAGTGGTATTTGTTTTAATTCAAATAAAAAAAAAGCGTTTTTGTTAAATGCCATTGCATTTTTTTGTTACATTGAGTTTTTGTTACAATGGAGGAAAATGATAGTTTCACTTTGATTTGTAAGGAAGAAATGATAGTTATAAGCAAAGTTAACATCTCTGTTGAATATATTAGTTTTTAATAAGGAAGGCTTTTGTTAGCACAATTACATAAATGTACCTTAATTCAGTTTTTTAAGGTAGCATTGGTGACCATAGCTAATTCTAGGGAATTGTCATATTTTGGGGGAGTAGTCATATTGCACAGCATAAGGCAGTGCACTAACTTGGGTGGGTGGCAGCCCTGATTCTCATCCCAGTTGCTCTTTCTTCACCATCCTTAGTTTCACTGTAAAATGAGATGGTTCTCTTGATAAGCACAAAAGTCCAACCCAAGTTTAAATTTTATGACTCCATGATTATGTTTAAACTGATATTAGGGAATAACTGTATCTCTGAACTAAAAGAACTAAGTACATGCATGTGTTCTCTAATAGCCTTTTTACTTTTTTAAATGTTCTCTTTTTTGGTATTTTTTACTCCTTTGGTGTTTTCTATTTATTGGAGGCAGCCTGGAGGTCTTTAACCCCCTGACTTAATTCTTTTTTCTAACTTTGAACATTGCTTGGCTGTTTTGATTCCAACAGCCACCTGACCAGTCCTGCCTCTTGGCACCACGCCCCCCACTTCCTTAGTAGGCTTGCCAATCAAACCTGTAAATTGGGACAAGACACGTAGGAGAGCAATATTTTCCAATATGAACCCTAACATAATTTTCCTGGCTAGAGATTTTTTTTCCCATCAGAATAATGAAGTATTTAATATAATTTTTCTAATTCCTCTATTGTTATCATGGTTTCAAAACAAGGATGCTTGTTTCCAGATGTCTTGTTTGACAGTACCCAGGAACACATGGGAATATTTTGTAGTGGCTGACAGAGTGGGTTGCAGAAAAATAAAAACAGATGGACATAGATTAACTCTATCTGTCCCTGTTCTATGCTTCTCTAAGGATCCTGGTCATGGGGTTTTTCTCGCCTAATTTCATATCACTAGGCCAGTCACAAACCTGTCAATGAAACAGAAGAAACCATTCTGAGTTGGTTCAAGTGTTCTGTGTATAAAGTCATGTTACACTGTATATAGCCTCGTGTTGGGAAGTATTGCATGTAAGTTGACCTCTAGATGTCCAGAGGGAGCTCTAGCTAGAAATCGGAACAACAGACTCTGACCAGCCACCCCTTCTGTTCAATAATTACAGGGAGAATTAGTACTCAAAGATCCTCTGGGCAAACTTATATTACTTCCTATTAGCCAGACCTAGCTGAAGTAGTCTCCTTCTTGTGTATTGAACTAAGAGGGACCATAAAAAAGCCCCTTTTTTGTTTCTGGCATAACATCTAAAGACAGATCAAGTTATACCGACACCCATATTTATCACAGCACTATTCACAATAGCCAAGATATGGGTAAAAATGAATATCATTCAGCCATGACAAAGGAGGCTATCCTGCCACTTGCAACAACGTGGATGGACCTTGAGCACATTATGCTAAGCAAGATAAGTCAGACAGAGAAAGACAATCACTTCTATGTGGAATCCAAAAAAGTAAAATGTTTTAAAAAAATAAAATCGTGGCTACCAGAAAATGGGGGTGGGACAGATAAGGTTGATGGTATTAAGGGTATAAATTTTAACAAGTAGTAAATAAGACACAGAGATCTAATGCACAGTATAATGAATATAGTATTATACTATAATAATATAATGTGGTAAATATCCTTTCAATGGCAATCATATTACAATATGTAAATGTATCAAAGTAACATGATGCACAACTTAAATTTACAAAATGTAATGTCAAATTTATAAAATAAAATAAAAATTAAATAAGGTGTGTAAAATAAAAATAAATAAATAAAAATAGGTATTTCGTGTGGTCTTCTTGCCCTATTTCTTTGTGTTCACATCCTGATCTCACTCTTTCAGACCATTATTCTGATTATGAGAAGAAGCCTGAGAAGGAAACAGAAACAGACGCATTTCCACACAGGGGCAGAGCCTCAGGCATTCTTCCCTTGAGCATCTCTGGTCCAGTGACATTGCTGAGGCAAATAGGCCTCCTCTACTCTTTACTTGGAGATGGTTCCAAGCCTGCCTGACATTACCAGTCTCATGGGTGTGTCTTAGAGTGAGTTCCCAACACAGAGTCTGAATTGAGGATTCTTTTCCCGTGATTTATTGAGTGAGTACTCTCAGAAGAAGAAAGGTAGAGCAAGGAAGAAAGCTATGTGAGGAAGTTGTTCAGCTTAGGCACTAGCTTCAACCTGGTTTCACTGGGAATCTCTGGGACACAAAGTACCCTGCAGAGTTGTTTTCAACATGAGGCAGAGGGCAGGTCTGGTCTTTTGTAACCTCAGGTCAGTCAGTGAGTCATTGGCCACTGGCTAGATATGGTAATCTTCCACTCCTGTTTGGCCAAGGGAAATTCTCTCCACGAGGGGACAGCTGTGAACCCTTTAAGGACAATAGCAGCTAGGGCATGGGTGCACCAGTACCAAGGGGATCTTGGCAGGACACCAAGAGCACCCATCATGGGTGAGAAAAGAGAGAAGCAAGTCATCTCAAAGTTACTGCAATAAAAGGAGGGAAGAGGATTTTATTTCTTCACTCCTATAATCCAAAGCTCTGCCCTCTGCAATGGAATATTCTTAGTATGTATCAGTACGTCTTCTTCTTGGGGGTAGAGTTGATGAGAAGGGAAATGTTGAACTCTCCCCCGGGATGAGATAGTATGTTCAGCATTTAGATCCAAAGCCTTCTGCATAGAATCTCTCTGGCAATATAGAATAACAGTAACATTTTGCTAGTTGTCAAGTCTGTTTTTAACATGAAGAATTGTGATGTTTCTGGACTTGTCTACTTATGTTTAGTTACATCACTTTTGTGTGTTTGTACATCTTGGAAGATTGTTTCCATTCTTAGCTTGGATTCAATAACAACTTCCTAAAAAGAGGCACTAGGCTCCTGCTTATTGCATTAGTTTCTTCAGGGTATATTACATGGATTGTCAAGTCATTCTTAGTTATAGTTGGAAAACCATAAACTCTTAGAACTCAATTATTAGTTTACAAAATTCTTTCATTTCAAAAATGATATTCTAAAGCACAAAATTTAAATAACTTGATCAGGTCATAAAATTAATTTGTCTCAGAGGAATAGGGAACTGGATTCTACTATTGGTCTTAATTTGCCATACAGCTACCCATTGGGTTTTTGTTACCCAAGTATTTTTTTCTTATCAGTGATGACTGTGAAGGCATCATTTTTTATAATATTACAGGCTTTTTAGGAAGAGGGGAGACTTTTCAACATCCTCTTCTAACAAGTGGCCATCCCTCCTCCCTTCTTTTTTTCTCTATCCAAAGAGAAGGAATTGCAGTCCAATTGTTCAGATAACAGAGAACATTAAACTATGTTTCCATGAATGGGAGTCACTGTGTGTTAAGTGGTCATGTATCAACATGTCTCAATACCTTTGACTTCTTTTCTCCTCATGATCAATAAGTAGATTTTTGCTTGGGACAGGCCATGCATCTTTCTCTCTTCCCATGCATGCTAGTTCCTTGCTTTAGATTTTATATCACAAGGCTGGGGAGTCCTGAGAACCCAAGACTGAGATTCTGGCATAAAGGAGACAGAGGCTTTACTTAGAATTAAAGTTTAAGCTCCATGTTCCAACCCAACTTTATCAGAATTCAGCACTGTAGGATTTGGTACATGAGCACATCAAATAAGAAAGTAATACTTTGATTCTTACTTCCTTGTGTGAATAAGTCCTTTGGGAACTTTGTGGATGAAGGGGATGATTTTCTGGGTAAGATTCAGAAATTCCTGTGTCCTCTGGTCAAATATTATCAAATAATATAAAAATCACCCCTATTATTATTATAGTAGTGCTCTCATTGATGCACATTATGTATTAAAGTTTAGAATTTCATAATAGATAACCTGTATCTCTCTGATCCAGAACATTGTTACAATGAATAATACAATAAATATTTGTTAATTAATTGAGTTGATGCACTTATGAAAGGCACTAAAGCATAGTACAGTAAGCCTCATCCCCCTCAGTTAGCTAATGGATTCAAATCTAGTTCCGCATCTTACTAATTATAAGAAAGACCTTGAGCAAGTAAACCACCTTCTTTTTGACTCAATACCCTTTTCTATGAAATTATAGTATTTACTTTAGAGGACTGTTATGAAGATTAAATAATATGCACACTTGTAAGCATCTAGCATAAATGTTATCTATCATTATTATGATTCTAAGGGCTGTACACTTCTCTCAGGCTGGCCTCTATACCATGATTTCAGTATATATGTACCCACTTTTGGGGGGAGTTCTGGATTAAAGGATAAACAGGGCATCATGAACTTGACAACCATCAGCTATTGTGGCTTTTCAGGCTTCACAGTGGATCAAGTATAAATTTTTTTTTTTAGATTTGTCAAAACAATTACTACTCAGGTAGACCTGGGGTTATGCAGCTGCTTTGGGAGTAAGTCTGACCTTAGAAGTGCATGAATTTCCTGAGTCTACCCTTTTGTGATAATGGCTGGTCCTCATTGTCTACCATTTGTGAGACAAGAAGAGCTTCAAGTTGCATAAAAGCTGATTTTGAGTGAATCTCTTTGTGTGACAATCTCTGATCTATTAATGAGCAACCTGGATGTTGGGAGCAGTCTATGCTTTAAGGATGCCAAAATACTATATTCAGTTTGACTGGAAATCAAGTAATTATTTAAAGTTTTATTTAAAGCTTGGGAGAAAAGGGAATGCTAACCAATTCTTTATATAGACCAATGACTGTTAAATTAATACACATTCCATAAGGGCTGTTAAATTAATAAACAGAATGTTTGCTGAATGGAAATCTTTCCATTTTGAGAATGTTTGAGTGTTGAATCACATAAATTAATATATTCAACTCATTGAAAACGTCTTGAGCAAAAAATTTCCCCCCAAAGCCATATAAAAAAAAACCCTCAAATAATTGTGAAATTATTAAGTGTCATTTTTTCCAGTCAAATGAATGTTTTAAATAGCATGTTTAAAAATCCCCAAAGCCTAGATCTACAAAAACAATAATACTAGACTTTAAAAGTGTGATTTAATGCAGTGGTCATTGCCTAAAAAACATGCATGTGAAATCATACTTCCTTTTATTGTTTGGAAAGTTATTGTTCTAAAACTTTTGTTCAGAAAACTTTTTAAGAAGTCACCAAGAACATTAGATGCCATGTTTTGAAATCAGACAAATCTGGGTTCAGATTCAGTGAAGGAAAAGACTTTTGCTTTCTTCTCAGTTCTTAAGATTAAATAAAATAGACCCCAAGTCCTCAATAATTGTAAAATACTGTATTATTTTTTACATATGTAATTTTAGATGTAATTAATCAGTGAAAGTTTATGTCCCATTGGACCTATAATGTTAGTGGACCCCATGCCAGTTCTTGGCCATTTGACTCTCAGATCCAGTCCTCACCCACCCTCTGCTCTTAACGGGGATTGATTATATTGTATTTTACAGGAGGACTGATCCTCACAAGCTGCCTTTTCTGGGCTCCCATGTCTTCTGTGTTTGCGGTGGGAGGCATTGGCTAGGTATTAGAGGGTATTTGTTTAAGCTTTTTACAATGTTGGTGGAAATAATTTCTTTTGAGAAAGAAAAGAAAAAGTAAATGAAAATAAAAAAGTAATTGTATTTGTAAGTAATACTGCATTCAGAGGCAATAATGGTGTATTTGGTTAATGTATGTCTCCCTGGTAGTTTGTAACCATCATGAAGACAAGAATCATGTCTGTGCTAATGGTAACTATATGTCTAGCACAATGTCTGGCATGTGATAGATGATCAAACATATTGTTGAATGAGTGACTGAGTAATGAATAAGTATTTACTCAAAGTAATTTAACCAGTTATTCTAGTGCTGGGATTCAAAACCCAAGATGGTCAAACTTCAACATTGTGAGTGTTCCATGAAGTTATACTGTATCTGATAACCTCAAGATAAATTTTGAAGAACTATATTGTAAAGTGGGAAGTTAATTTCATATTCAACCAGAAAGCAATATATTCAGTCTTATCTAAACTTTCTTTATAAATACATATTACACAAGAGAAATATACCAAAATATTCATTCCTACCTAGGGGAAGTTGTGGTTTTTTATTTTTTCTTTATATTATTGTGTATTTTCTCAGGTTTCTGCAATAACCTACATTGTTTTTGTAACCTAAAATATATGTTTAGAGATTCCTAAATTTCTGCTTGAAATGTAGAAACCTAGAATGAGCATAGGTCCCACTCATACAATGAAAAAAAATAATAAATAAGCCAGAAAAACTGCAACTTTCTTTGACCCATTAGGAAATTGAGTTCCCAGAGATGTCAAGGAGCAATGAGACATAAACACTTACTTGTGTGAGGAAGGCATAGCTGGACACTGGTAAGAAGAAATTAGCAAAAGTTATTAAATTAGTAAAGGCAAAATGTGGGCTAAAGATAGAAACCCTTGGGGAGGTGGATATAAAAGAAATTTTCTTTCACTTGCAGGCCGTTCACCACAGAGCCCACAGGTACAGTTAGAAATGACTGACAAGTGTCTTGAGGAAGTTGTCCCTCATGACACAGGGTGGGGTGGGAAAGAGCAACCAACTGTAGAAAAGGCACAAAACCTCACCCAAATCCTTCTTCCTTATAGAAAAAAAAAAAAAACTTATACAATGTGTGAATGTGGGGAAAAGTATGAAGTATAACAAACTCTGTCCTACTTAGGATGCGATTGAAAATCTGTTACAGTTAGAGAAAAGTGAATAGGAAAAAAAAGGAAGGAAGGAAGGAAAGAAGGAAGGAAGGAAAAAAGGAAGGAAGGCAGGCAAGAATGAAAAAGAAAGAAAGAAACAAAGAAAGAAAGAAAGGAAGGAAGGAAGAAAGAGAGAAAGAAAACCTCTTGCCCTAAAAGGGCAGGAATAAAGTGTAGCCCAGAGCTACAGCTGGTAGAGGGACAGGAGCATGGAGAAGGCCACACACCCAAAATACATGGATGCAGTGCCTGACTAAGACTGTGGCTTAATTGGATCAACACAGAAAGCTCCCCACCACTAGACTAATAAATATCAGTAAGAAGTACCACTGGTGTACTGTTGGAGAGTTACAATGGCATAAAGAGAGACCCTCTCTGAAATGTAGTGCAAGGGAATAACTTAAACCTGAGGGTGGAGCAAAGTTGGAAAAAACAAACAAACAAACAAGCAAACAAAAAACAATCCTGGGAAACCAGAGTATGCTTCACCCCAAAACAAGGTATCACTTGAGGAATTTTAAGCTTGTGATGCATTAAGGGAAGCAATAGGAACAACAAACCCAAACCTACCTAGTTCATGACAAGGTTGCCACAAATCCCTCACATTAAAAATCTAGCAAAAGAAAAGTATGCTCATTTTCAGGCATAAAAACTGTTTACTTCAGTTTCTACTAACCTACACAACATGTCTGGCTTTAAACAAAAACTTATAAGACTTTTGCAAAAGCAAGAATAAGGAGCACACTGATAAAGCAATTAAGAGAAGCATAACAAATATGACACAGATATTGAATCTATCAGATGAAGAAATTAAAAGAGCTTTAATAAAATATGTTAAAGGCTTTAATAGAAAACATGAACAACATGCAAGACCTGGTGGGAAATGCCAGCAAAGAAATGAAAACTATAAGAAAGAATGAAATGGAAATACTAGAAGTGAGAAAAAGTATCAGATGTGAGGAATGCCTTTTGATGGGCTTTTTAGTAGACTCAACACAGCTGAGGCAGAAATCAGCAAACTTAAACAGAGGTCAACAGAAATTTCCCAAAATAAAACAAAAAGAGAAGAAACAGTAAAAGAAACAAAACAAAATAGAGCATTCAGACCTGTGGGACAATATCAAATGATCTAACATAGTATAATTAGAATCCCTGAAGAAAAAGACAGAGCGAGAACAGAGTAGAAGAAAGATTTGAAAAAACAATGCCTAATAATTTTCCAAAATTAATGACACATGATACATTCATTTCCTATTTCTGCTGTAACAAATTACCACAAATTTAGTATCTTATAGTTCTGGACATATTTGGTGGGGGTGATATTTATTATTCATCTTACCACACACACAAAAGGATAGGTCCAAGAAGCTCAGAGAATATCAAGAAGGTTCAAACAAAAACAAGATTCACATTATACAAATAGCTGAAGCCCAAAGACAATGAAAAAAAATCTTGAAAGAAGCTAGAAAAAATACGACACATTATACACAGGGGAACAAATATAAGAATTTTAGCAGACTGCTTGTCAGAAACTGTGCAAGACAAAAATAATGGAGGGACATCTTTCAAGTGCTAAAAGAAAAAAAAGCTGTCAACTCAGAATTCTATCCCCAGCAAATATATCTTTCAAAAAATGAAAGGAAAAATGAAGACTTTGTCAGACAAACAAAAACATAGGCTTCATCACCAGCAGACTTGCACTACAAGAAAAAAAAAAGTTAAAGGAAATTATCTAGGCAGAAGGACTATTATACCAGACAGTAACTTGGATCTACACAAAGAAACAAAAGTAAAAATATCTTTTTTTTTTTACTTTTACTTGCTGTAAAAGATAACTGCCTAACATAAAAACAACAGCAAGTATATAATAATAAAATTAAGAAAACAATTTACAAAAGAGGGAGAAAGATATTTTTAGTTATACAATTGTAAGGTTCTAACATTGCATGTGAAGTAGTATAATAGCATTTGAAGGTAAAATCTGGCTAATTAAAAATGTGTATCAACCCAGAAATAAAGCAGGCTGGTTTGCAGATACAGCTATATAGCCTCCACCTCTAATGTATCTTTCTCACCCCCTCCTAACTCATACTGAGTACCATCTAGTTCCTTTCCTAGAGTTGACTGATATTTCTTCTTGGTTTATAGTATGATATAGTTCTGTTTGCCCAAATTTCAACTGATCGTAGAGTTTAAAATCATGTGTCTCCTTAAAAAGACCCTAATAATGTGATATGTTAGGAAACAGTTTCAATTTAGTAAAATAAATGTGACACCCTCCCAGGGAGAATTATAACCTTGGAGAGAGCCAGTCCTGGACATTTTGGGATCCCTGTGGTAAGGTGTGAAGAGCCAACATTCAGTGGAGTGGGGGATTCTGGGAGAAAGGAACTTTTAGGGACAGTTGGGGGTGAGGAGGGTTAGATTGAAGTGGACTTCAATTACTTCTGTCAAAGGTCTGGGCTCTACTGCTTCATTGTGGCCACATACTTGACAGCCAGTATAAAAATAGCTAAAAATAAGATAGTCTATAATAAATAAAGAAGGTTGGAGGTGAATAGATGATAAAATAATAATATTAAGGCAGAATGTTAGAATGAATTAAAGTGAGGACAAGACAAAATCAAACTAGAAGAAATGAGCATAAAGTAGGAATTTTTAAATATTCTAATGAAAATCTTAATAAAGACAATAATAATGACATAAAAATACATATTTGAAATAAAAGATAAAAGTATAGAAACTAGTAACATCATAAACTTAATTTTTCAAAGTATAAAAATAAATGGAAGATTAAAATAAAAGTCTAAAACCAGTAAATAGCGAAGTGTAAAAGTATCAGAGAGCAAATTTTCAAAAAGATGTTAAAAACTGGAAGAAGAAAAATAAAACTAATATGACTAAAGAAATTGGTGAAACTGTTTTTTAATTGAAGAGCCGGACATTAAGAAAAGAAGATAAGATGCGAAGCAGAACATTAAGAAACACGAAGGATGGTAATCACAGGCACAGAGAACAGGCAAGCTGTAGGTTACTGTGTAAAACTGTATAATTATTAACTATATTATAATCCATATTACTATTTTGCACTTCCATATAGTTTCTGCATGTAGTATTGTTTTTTTTTTCTTCTGTAATCTCTTTGCCTTCTTCACTTTCTCTTTACCAAGTTCTACTCACGTTTCATGTCTGGGCTTGAATACCGCTTCCTTCCCAGTTTAAATGCAGGATCCCCATCAGCATTGGTTTGCAAACCCTAGATGTGGCATTCCAGATGTAATTCAATAACATTAGAAATCCAAATCTCATTAAGTATGTTTAATCAGTAGCTTACAGCATGACATAGTTTTCATATATTCCTTACGTGAGTATTTCTATTGGTAGTGCCGTAGCTATTTGCACTGGCTCTGAAGCCCAATTACCTTTTTAGAATTCTAGCTCCAGCACTTACTGTCTTAGCACCAAGGGTAAGTAACGTAAGTTCTCTGACTCATCTTTCCCATTTTATAAATGAGGTAAAATTGATACCTATTGCATTAGGTTGTTGTAGGGATTAAGTGAGATGATTCATGTAAAATACTTAGCCCAGTCCCTGGAACAAAGTGAAATCTCAGTAGATAGTTATTAATATTACTCAGTGAGTCTTGAATTATTTTAGGGCTCTGCTAGTGGCTGTAGTTTTAAGCTTCTAAGAGGATATCACATGTTCAAATGTTTCTTTATGGTTGGATTTATAAATGGTATAAAATAGAAAATTTTTTCATGTTTGCTTATTAGCACCACTAACTGAGTTGTCATGATGTAATTCTGGCAAACCACTTGGGTTTGCCACAATGAATAGTGAAGCGAGCTATATCCTATGATTCTACTGAGCTGTAAGGTTAGCAGAAAGCCAATAGAGATTTCTGAGTATTTTTCCTGGTGTCTGATATGCTTCGACTCAATGTCAACTGTGCTGAGTATTTTTGAGTCAATTCTGTGCAGGAACCACTCTGATCTGAGAGAATTCTGGGTAGTAATCTCAGCTAGTGAAATGCTTCTAGGCTTGTCCTACCTGACTTTTCAGACTTCCAGGTGCAGGCTAAGGTGAAGGTCTGTGCAGGACTCAGGATGCCGGTCTGGTACTGATTTCTCTGCATGGGGACAGGAGAGGCTCCTGAATCTGGAGCTGGAATGGGTTTGTTAGGTGGGAGAATACTGCTGAGGGGAGCTGAGAGACTCAGCACCCTCTCCCTCCAGTGGATTTGAGGGTTTCCATCCTCAATCAGACCCATGTCACAGCTCCTTTGATTTGCTCTTTAAGTTACACATAGGATTTTATTTTTTAAAAAGTTGGACCTGAATTAGTTTTGGGGTTTGAAGGTATCTTAAAATTTCAGTCAAATATTAGCAAAAAATAGTATTTAATACCTTTAAAGTTTTCTTAACAATGATAGCAGGTAATACTTATAATGTATTTATTTTCAATCAAAATGTTTCTGTGAGATAGAGGAAAGACTTGACTATTTTGCTTTTTAGAGGAATTTAGCCATAAAGAGGTTCAATGACTTATATATGCCCAGGTCCCTGAGCAATAAACTGTAACATTAAATTCAAGAGAATTTAAACATTGTGTATTTGTTTTCCTCACCTTCTTTTCAAGGTCACTGCAAAAGTTTAAAAGGATGTTGTTTTTATATCTTCATTATCTGAAGGTAAATGTTTTCTCCCTCTCTTTCTGGCCCTGTCTCTCTCCTAGTAATAAAAGTCCTTCTGGAAGAATCCATAATCAAGACTACAGTGACTTGTTTTAACATCTGATTTTCTTTGGAGAGCATTTGTTTTTTTAGAGTACAATGTTCTGAACTACACTTACTCAATTATTTAAATAACCACTTACAAATATAAAACATGGTCATGTTATTCAAGTAATAAGACAAGGGAAAAAAATCCAATCAGTATAAGCTCTCCTATTTTCAAGTGTTAAATGGCTATTTATAACCTTAGTTACAATCACTACCATTATATTACCAGCACTTTTTTATAACACCTTAAAAAGATTGCCTGTTTCCAAGAGTGGTATTATAAGTATAATTCTTTATTCTACTCTCATTATAACAAGAGGAGGTCAATGGTCTAAAGGGTGGTTTCCTATTATGAGAGGATAAAAACTAAAATCAATAAATCTCCAGATCATAAATGTTGCTACAGTCTGGCAAGGTTGAGAAAATTATGAGCCGAGCCTCATGATGTCTGGGTATTGTAGCTTGTAAATTTCTACATACATATGTATGTGGTTATGTATATACTTGCTGCTGGGCCCTTCCTAGAATTTGCTGAGAAATGTGGTGGAATTTTGTTTAGTATTGGTTCTGGGATTATTGAGACAATGTTGGTAGAAATACCGAGTATACAAAACTGAAGATATGCAACTAATTATCTGGGAAAACGTTCCTAAGATTATAAAGTCACATTTTTTTCCCTTTTGAATTCATTACTTTGATCAGGAAACTGAAATAGGAAATCATTTGCTCCCATTATTCAATAAATTATGAATGTTGAGATTAATTGGCAAAGCTTTTGCCTTCGTTACAAAATGTTCACATTGAGTGCTGATATTCTAATAGTTCTACCAGAATAAGAGAGATCACCAAAAACATAATAAATTGACTCAATTGGAGACAATATATTTCAATTATTATGCCATTCAGCATGAACTTTTAGTCAGTGTTACTCCGTGACTCAGTGCAAAGACACTAAAGCCAGATTTTCCACTCAATTCCTGCCTCTGCCATCTAAGAGCAGTGTAATCTTGGGCAAGATACCTAACCTTTCTGTGCCTCATTTTCTTCATCTATAAACTGGGGGTAATCAAAGTTCCTCTGTAGAGAGCTGTTATGGGGGTCAAATGGGTAAATATTATAAAGAGCTTATATACACAGTATGCACTATATAATGTGGTGGCTGTCTTATTTATAATGAAATCTTACAAGTAACTGAAACACCAATAGAAGAGTGGATATTAAATGCATGATCTGAATTTCTCTAAAGCAGAGCATGACAACTCATCTTAGAAGTGGCTTCAGGAATCTGAGTGGTTCATTATAAAAAAAACAAAATGGAGAGCTATGTGCTGGATGTTTAACTAGGTGCTAAGCCTATAGCAGTAAACAAAACAAATATATACTTTACACATCAGGTGGTAGGTGCCCAGAAGAAAAATCAAGCAGGTCAGAGGATGAAGCATGATGAGGAGATATAAACTGAGATCAGGAAAATAACAGAAGCAGCTTCACTAGTTAAAAACATACCAATCTCCATAACCTCCATTAAGCCCCTTATGTCCCCCTAACTAAGTGTCCTGATACTCCAAAAAATATAGTGGGAAATGCCAGGGCAAAACATGAGAGGGTGGAAAAGAAAAAAAGGAAACTCAGACCAACAAGAGTGAAAGGGGTATAACTACACTATAAAAATGTCAAAGTCGCCCTCAGTGAGCATTTTATATCATAGGGCTATGGAAGAGAGAAATAGTAGAATTACAAAGTTTTATAGAACATATTAGGGCTCTGGTAGATGAATCATTTACCTATGCAGAACTGAGCTATATGACAAATTCATCTATCCAAAATCCAGCTGAGATCTAGGAACTCAGCTTCTCACCAAAATGCTTTTGAAAAACAGTGATGAGAACCTCAGAATCCTTACATTAAGGTTCATGCTTATTCTTAAAAGAGTCCATTGACTTTACCTTCCAGAAAACTCTGACTAAACAGAGAAGTTTCTCAATCCATAATATATTACATATAGAATTAAGGATGGGTTGGGAAAGGAGGGTATTATAGTCCAAACTGACAGCATAAAGAGAGACTACTGACAGCAAGAGTTGACAAAGCAAAATAACAAAAAGCAAACCCAGGCATTCCAAAAGCATAACTGTGCAGGTGCAGACAATTCTATATCCTTTGAATGGAATACAGTCTTACTCTATAGCACATTAACTGATAGTCAAATGGCAAAAATCTAAATCCCAAAAAGAAAAAAAAGTTGAATGTGGTCAAAACTCTTTGCTTTGGTGCTGAGCCTATAGCAGACTCATTTAAGCAGACTGCTTAAAAAGGTAGACAAACAAGTGCATTAAGCAATAAAGGCACATATTCTTCTATCTAGATAGAAATCATGCAACATGACTTCTGAATACGCAAGGCTTACATGTAACAATCAACAGAAATATTGCAAACACCTATAATTTCATTGGGGCCTTTGCAGATATTGTTATGCACATGCCAAATTATGACTACTAAATACAAAATGAGGAAAGGTGGAGAGATCTTTAATAACACCCTCAAGAAAACCTACTGTTTTAATGGGAAAACATTTTGCATATTGTGGGAAGTTTGGGATGGCTTCTTTGGTTTGGAAACTACTAGTCAATGATCAAGTTTCTACTCCATACCCCATCTTCTACCTTCATCACTGACCCTGATTTCCACCAGACCATTTTTAGAAGGTCAGATAAGGTAGGGACTGCTAAAGCAGGAACATTGTAACCAGAAACAGCCATCCTGTTCCCAGGGATTTGCCACCATTATCCACTAAATGGTCAGCCCCATAATTTATAGGCAGCATTATTTTCAAAGTGTCCCTCTTCCTAGGACAACAAAAGTGATCAATTTTGGAAAGATTGCTGAAGACAGGGGTGCTCATCTTCTTTACAACCAGAATGCACCTTTTATGATCATATGGAGGTCCAAAAACATTGAGGATTCACAGAAACCTTCAACATTACAAAGGACGTGTACTGTTGCAATGTTATTGCCACTCTGTTTCTCTATCCCATAAATACATTAAGAACATTGCTTCCTATGTCCTCATCCACATGTCTAGCCACTGTTTTTCCAAATATATGGAGGAAATCTCAGAATTTATTTTTATAAGTATGGACTGTGGTCAGCGGTACTTTGATAAAACACAGTGGGCAGCCAGAACTCAGGTCAAGGCCACGTTGGGCCTGTAAGTTGGGCCATGCCTTGCTAGAATATAACTGACTTATTAAGTATCTGGTAGCAGGGGGTAACAGTGCAATCCAGTGTCAAATTTAGGCAAGTGGTCCAGAAATTCAACACATAGGTTTTGGGGGCCTGGAAACAGATGTGGAGCTTAATTTGGAGACAATTCAGGTACTAGTTGGAAAAAGCAAGGAGTGGATCTAAATTAGATAATAGCCAAGGGACAAACAGAAGTTAGAGGTCAAAGTAATGTAGCAGGTCTTTCTCTTTCAACCAGACAAATACCTCATTTCAATGGCTGGCAGATACATTTCTTGTTTCGGTTCTTTTCTCCACTTACTCCCCCCTTTTTTTGGCATGAAAAATAAGTCTTCTGTGAGATGATATAGTTGGCAAGTGGGAGTGGGCAGACATCTCATGGGGACTTTTCAGAAGATTATCCATTTTCATAAATTATTCTCAAATTGCTCTATCCATTTTAAGGAGTGAAGAGTCATTTGGGAATGTATTTGATCATCAAAAAAATTTTTTCTAGTGCTTTGTGTTTAGAACGAATAAAAGTTAATGGAAAATTTATTAAGGTTGACAGTCCACTATGAACTTCACTGTACTGCAAGCTGAGCTGGCAAAATACTCTTTAACAGGAAAGAGAAATGGGACAATGGAACTAGCTTATCACATCATTTCTCAATGGCAGGTCTTCTGGGAGAGGCTTTGTCAAAACCTGTTTGTCATGTGCTCTGGGCTCTTTGATAGTTTTCTTTCTTAGTTTTGGACTCCAGGAATATATTCAAGATATAACTTAACTCTACTACATAACATCTGCTGTGGGGTTTCAAAACCACAAAGCAAGCACATTTAATGATTCAAAGTTCACAGCTTTATCAACAGCAACTGTTCACAATCAGAGTCAACATGCTATCACCACATGTTATTGACGTGATTGTAAATGGTGCTGATGATTACCACATTCACATGGTACCTTCCCCGATGATCTGTTTTTCAAACACTAATTAATGAATCCTCTCTGGACCAGTGTGAAGAAATACTATAGCACTTTAGTTGGTTGGTTTTACAGGCAAGCGTGTTAAATGACTTTGCTAACTTTCTCCACTCACCACTCTTGTTATCTTTCAACTCTCTCCATTGCCCCAGTTCATGTGTTCCCTGAGGCTAACAGTATTTAATGTCAAAAGAAAAAAGCACATGCAGCATGACATTCGGATGCAGCATGACATTCGGATGCAGCATGACATTCGGATGCAGCATTTCTGAAATGTGTATTCAACAGTATAATAAGATGGTCCGTGCAAAGATTTGTCAAACAAAACGTGGGGTTAATGCATCCTATAGGCTCCTTGGAGAGTCACAACTAGCATTTCCATATTAAAGGCTCTAAGTGTTTCTACAGCATGGCTCTCTTTGTGGAGGTTTTCAGAAGGATAAAAGGATTTAAGAAAAATGGAGAAGTGAGACGAAGTATGGAAGAGTAGGTAAACATGGTTCTGTTTGAAATGGCAGGTAAATGCAAGGGAAATACAGAGTCAAATGAAATGCTTAAAGCAACCAGTATTTCCTTGGAGAATATGAATACATTTCATAGGCAGGAGATTCGAAGTCCGCCTCTGACTTTGATCCTAATTAACTGAATGGCATTGAATAAGTCATTTAATCTCTCTGGAATGCCTCTTCCTCATCTTTAAATAAGATAAGGTTTTAATTGTATTTCTGTAAGTTTTTTTTCAAAAAGATACTTGAAAGAATCTTAAATTTTTTTTTGTCATGGCCTAGTATGACTTTTAGTCTTGCGTGGAAGCAGGCAATGCTCACATGGACAAAAAACATCTTTATCATGTTGAAATTTCAAAAAATCAAAAAGGCACCTTGGAAACTTGGAAGAGCATGGTGTTGTCATTTCTCTTATTGACTCTATCTGTAGTCCTCAAGCTAGCAGCCCTAAAATGGTGCTAGTGTGTCCACTTGCAGGAGCATACACAAATCCACAGAACTTACAGAGATGGGTGTATAAATAAGGCACTAACTTATTGTTTTACAACACTATCTACAAGCACCCACAGCAGTGAGTGTGTCCTCCCCTGCAGCCTCTGGGAGAGAAGCCACATCTTCATCAGAAGAGGTCTTGGGGGTCCATGGAATCAGAAGGTATGGGGTTTGTTTTGGTAACTCAGGTGTTTAATAGTGAATCATGGTAACCCCAAAAGAGTAAGCTTAGTCTTGGGACTGGCTAAGTCACATCCTGGAGCCAGCAACTACTTCCCATTGAATATGCACCTCAGTGAGTCTTCTCTTCTGAGGATGCATGGCTCACCAATCTCCATTTAAAAAATTTTTGCATATAAATCCCTGAAATGGTGTCTTGTTTTGGCTCTGGTTTGGGAGACAGTCTATCTTCCTTAAAGTCTTTTCCTTTTTTTAATATCTCTAAGCTATTCCATTATTTTTCTGTTTTTATTTAACTCTTAGGCGGAAATTCTACCTCCCTCCTTTAAAGCCAAGATATGTGTAAGGGTGTGGACATCTCTGTCACCTTCATGTATCATCCATACTGAAGTTCACATTTGCTGTTTTCTGGAGGAATATAACTGAAGGACTTGTATAAACCCCAATCAAATTCTTCACTTGTCTTACGCTTATATATGATGATATTCATGAAGGGCTTTGCTTCAAGCATAGCACATAGAGTTTAGTAAATGTCAAACTGAAATAAAAAGAAAAATCCAAAATACAAATAAGTAAATGAGAACCACTAGTAGGGGTTTGAAGGGTAAATAAAAAAATTCTTTGTGCAGCACTGCTATACGATTATCAAAGAGAACAGAAGCAGATTAAGACATTTTTTGATCATCAATTATCTTCTCATTAAACTGAGAATAATCCCTACTCTAATGAATTTTTTAAAGAGAAAATGAAATAATGCACATGTCAGTGTGCTTTATAACTTATAAAATGCTTTTCAAGTGTAAGCTACATTACAGTTCTTAAATTTGTTGTATTATGTAAGAAAATATAAACTCTAGATGGTATTGGGGAGTTGTAGATGATACGAAAACTCAATTTGTGTTAGAACAATCCGATGTGTTAAACATTTATTTTGGCCCAATGCACAGTTAATTGGAATATCAAATCAACATTGAGACCTGATTTGGTCTTTCTGGTAAACTCCTAACAGGAGGGTGAAAACAAGTGAACTAAGTTGTCTGTGGGCGGCCTTGTTATTAGATTGTGATGAATGTGGCTGTTAAACATTTAGACAAAAAGATTTGCAGCTTTCAGTGCCATAGGGAACAGCTTTCTCTGTGTCCTTACCCAGTCAAGTGATACAAAGCAAACTTGGCTGCTGAATAATTTCATGTAATTGTACCCTGGAGAGCTGAAATACACAGGAAGGAGGTCTTTTGTGTACAAGTACCCATTTAAGAAACTACAATGGAAAATGAATACATCTGTTGGTAAATGCTTACCTGCAATTATCTTTAGCTGAAATTTCCAAATGTTGAACATAATGAAAATCCCCTGGGTGGAAAAATGTCCCTGGTTAGCTTCAGTAGCTACTCATTACTCTCTAAATGTTCTTACCAGGCAAACTGAGCAAAAAGAAAGCTCTTTTGTGAAAATATTACCTGTAAAGCACAGGGGCAGGTTGGTTGGTCTGTTGAAGGCAGTAATGCCTCCAACGGGCCTTGTGATTTTGTTGGGACAGGGGGAGTTTCCCTCACCTGTCCGAGCCCTTCATAGGCATGTGCTTGATTTGGGGGACCCCTCCTGTCAATCTCCTAAACTGGAATTAATTGGTGTGGGAGACAGTTTCAGGTGAACAATTAGGATTTTCTTTCTTAGGAGAGGTCCTAAATATTTTACACCACACATTACACATATATCATGCTTCACAACTGCTCATTAACCCATACTATGGACCAAGGGAGTGCTCCATGCTTTTACCCTTCTATGATAATTGAGGGGAACTAAATGGGAAAGAGGTTGCCCTTGGCCACACTCTATGTCAAAGGTAGAAGCGGAACTAACTAGCTGTACTCACTGGTGAGCTGAGACCAAAGGCTTTAGACAGCTAACTAAATACTTAAATGCTCACAGAGAGAGCTAGCCTTCATTTCCTTCTCTCGTCCAACTCCTTCCCTCAACGCCTGGTTGGAGCCTCTCCCAGCCATTGCATAGCGCTGGTCCCTCTGTGAAGTTGCCAGGGAACGCCTCATCTCTTACTGCTGTATCTGGCTCTGTTTCCCAAGTTGGATGCCAAGATCCTTCGCTTATCCTACTTTTGTTGTTGTTGCTGGTTTCTCTTCCTTCCTCCCCTGATTCTACGTTTGGTGGCTGTGGGAATCTCCTCATATTTTATCCTCTCTGCTCCCTTTTTGCCATATTGCCTCATCACTTACTACTACATTCCTTCTCAACTATTATATTTCATATTCTTCTGCCTCCCTTACCTTGCTCCTCAGAACTCTTTAGTGATTGGGAGGAACAATTGCCATACCCCTCACTTGTAGACATCCTCTTTTGTATCTATCTATATCTTATCATTGATCATTTGAAAAACTGATCTTAGGATTGGTACTCAAATTATCACAAAAATTGACAAATAACCTAAAAGGACAACAATTAGAGACAGGCTTAATTTAGGATGCTGCAACTCAGTAGAATATTTTAAGTGATTATAACCAAGATAATAGAGAATATAAAAAAATAATTTTGATAAAATGTTAAGTGAAAAAATACAATGCAAATTATGTTTATTATGACTCAATTAATTTGTATGCCTATGGACAAAGATTCAAATAGACTATGTAAAACAAGAATATAGATGATTTTGGTGGTGAGAGTATCAGAACTTTCAAATGTAAAACATTTCTGTAAAGTTCTCATGTTCTTTTGATAATAATCCTCATTTTGACCCAGTTTTTTATTTATCCCTTTTCTCCCAACCAAAATTATAGCACCTTAAGTAACATGACTTTCTCAACTGTAGACTGAGATTCCTTTCTTTCAGTTACAATTTGGAAAAATTATAAATTCCATCTTTGAATGAAAATAATAATCAGGATACAAGGTGAATTACTATAAGAAAAGATTATTTGTTAGGTTAAATTTATGAATAGAATTGCTAATCAGTTCTCATTCCTTTAATAATTCAGACTTAAACATTTTCAGTTCACTTGTCAAATTTAAAAGCTACCTGAAGTAGAAAGAAAAATTGTTTCTCTTATTGCCTTTTCTTCACCTAGAAAACGACATATTCTGTAAATAATGGAAAAGAGCCCAGAAGCATCAGAAAGGCAGGTAGTACCTACCGCTCTCCAAGGAGTACGATGGTCTGCTCTTAGGGTTTATTTGCTCTGTATCTGTGGGATTAGGTGCCCTTCAAAGTAGCTGTTTAAAAAAACAAATACTGCAATTTAGGGCAGTATGAGAAAAAACTTCCTTAGATAAAAGAACTGGTGCCTTGTTTCCCTTATGGAGAAACATGGCATAAAACGCTTTGGGACTAATTTTGTTTAATTTTTGTTTTGATGTTGTCATCTATGTCCCACTATTAGTTTTTTCTGGCCCTGCAGTGTGGTCTCTGGAAGTACCTGAAGGGTGCCCCTAGAATTTGGTCCAGTTCCTCCAGAAGACAGCCCCTGGCCCTAGGTAATAGGTCTCACTTCCTTCAGTTCTGTGACTCCTGCTTGTTGGCCGGAGGCTCAAGGATTCAGGCATTAGAGACGCTGGGTCTGATGCTGAGCATCAAACTGACTGTCTCTGCGCTCAAGATAGGCATAAGGCAGAACTCTCTGGGTTTTAAGATTTCCCAGGGGCTTGGGATTTTAGTGCTGGATTCAGTCTTGTTGGATTGTCAATTCTGAGAATGCAGGAGTGGCTCACATCACAAATGCAGAGCCTCAGTGCCAGAGCTAAGCCTGCCCTGAGCTGAAAATGGAATGGCTCAACGTTGCATGCAGGTTATTAAAGATTCTGCTTACTTTACAATGGTCTGTTAACAGCTCTAATGTCTTTAACATGTGCAGCCTATTGACTTTTAAGTAACATTTTATTGAAGTAACTGCCGCGCTTATTAGCCCGTAAGATTTACGCTTCATTTTCAGTCCTGAATCTGGGGGAGGGGGCAGACTTCCCTTAGATGGTGAGGCAGGAGTATTGTGAGATAAGAGATGCGGTGTGAATGGGAACATCTGTGTGCCGTAGGGTTAGGAAGAGAAGCAACATGTCTCCTAGGATTTGGAGTGTGCTAAAAGGTCACAGAAAAACAATCACATCTTCATTAATGGGACTAAAATTTGGAAGAAAAAAAATATTTGCAGATGTGGCCAGCGTGAATGGCTTATGTCGTGGTTGTACTGTTTTATGGTGTCAAGTGGATAGTTAATTTCAATGAGTGGGAAATTTCACATAAGTGAACATACAGAGAACCATCAGGACTGACACCTAAATGTTCCATGCTGCTTTTATGTAGACATTCTGGAAAAATAAAAGATTTTCCATGTGAAATCTTTTCATTGCTGCGGTTACCTCTTGAAATAAAAAGAATAATGCTACTACATGCATAGATCATCATGCACAAAATAGGTCAATACTCAAATCTACAAAAATCTAGAAAAGAAATGTGAGAAGGACTATTGGCATACCCTTGACCCCAGGAGTTTGGGGTGTATAAAATATTAACTATAGGATATAAAAGGAAACTTTAGTGCATTTAAAATAAAATTTGATATTATATTAAGTATATTAGAAATAAGTTTGTAAACAGCTGAATATCAGTATAGTTTTTCTTTTTTATTTCCTTACTGCTGAGGGAAAAAGTTATCTTATGTACAAATGTGGGTTTATTTAATGAAAGAGAATTTTTCCACATAAGCACACATTAGTGATCTCAGTACGATAGGGTGGAAAATGAAATCTTCAAATAACTCTACCAAAAAGCATAGAATGCAGAGCGCAAAAACCAGTTCGCAAAGGTAGATGTAAACAGGACGCTCACAGTGATCTGAAGTTTCATGGCCTATGGACATGTTTCTGATTTTTCAAGCCATGGCTCAGAAAGCAGCTGAAGAACAGAGCACAAGGCATATGTTTCTCAAAGCTTTTTCAGGCCAGAGATAGAGCTTTCTTGAACATTTATGGAAAAACTCAAAGACAGATAAGAACCCACAGCTAACTAACTCTGGGCCAGTAGTATTTCTTCTGCTTTGAGATATGTCTTTTCCTTTCTGAGAAATCCCATCACCCATGCTTGAACTGGTGGAGGAGAGCTGTCTGTCAGAGTCCCGGAGCTTAAATTACCAGCTTTTCAGGTCTGCCGAGACTTTGAGAAATGTACTAATATATTCACAACAGGAGGAAAGTGCCAACAGAAACAGATCCTGAATTGGTTCCCAAACAGGATGACAAAGAATGTCCAGCAGACCACACACAACTCAGCCCCATTGCAATATACACTTGTTTTGCTTCGCCCACCTATCAGCAGCCGGGAGCACTTCACGTGGGGACTCGATGGCTCCTGCCACTTAATTAAATTTTGCACTTAGCTCAGCAACTCTGAATTTGTGTTGTTAAAAGGTATATATTTCTTCCAAGTAGTTCAGTTTCTAAGGGATGTTTCCTTTAAGAAAAAATAAGGGTATTGGGGAATAGGGACAGTGTTCAAATAAGAGAGTTAAGTTTATGTTCTGAAATTGCACACTGTATATAACTCATCTGTGTATAAATTGCATATACATCTCTCCAACTTTTTTGTTTCAGAGCAGTTTTTTTTTTAATTGTGTGAATGTTGTTTTAGATAACAAAGTGTTAAAGGAGGACTAAGATAAACTCTCTGCTGCAGAAGCCTGGAAAGCCAATACAAATTTAATGAAGTCAGTTTCTAGCTTGCTGTTTTCTGAAAACAGAATCTTTTGAAGAGATTGTGAAATTCCTGGAGCTGGCATAAACGGGGAGGACTTTTTATATTCAGATTATATACACTGAAAACTTTTGATCTTAACCAGGGCAAGCGAGGCAATGCTCCACCTAAAATAACTTAAAAAGTCCCGCAGCTAGCTAGCTGCCTTACCTAAAATCTAAGCACTACAGACACAAAAAATGAAATGCTCCGTACTGGAAAACATCTGTGATGTCCTATTTAACTTCTGATTAACTGTAGATATGCCCCATGTGAAAACAATCGATATAAGACTGAAAAAGATTGTTGATTATAAATTCCAAACATTTCAGAACCTTTATATGAGTTTTTTTCAACTTTGGTTAATGCTTCAGTCCCAACACCTTTAATAAAATCAAGGTGACAGACCATGAAAACATTTACTTCAGAACTACAAGCAAATCTGATACTATTGTTGAAAGATGCCTGGGGGCACGTGGACTAGCGCTCAGCAGAAGAGAAGGCCAGAGAGGTGGTGGAGGTGTGCAGTAGCGCTGCCTGGGACCGCGGGATTCTTCAGAACCACACTGCAGGGCTTTGAAATTTTAAACCAGCTAAAAGGGAAGACGCTGGAGAGCAAATCCTACGCCGATCACAGGAAAAACAGTGTTATCCAAAGGCAAATTTATTTTCTCATAAAAATCAAGGTTTTTTTTTCTCAGATTTTAAGTAAAATGTGGTTTCATAAATTAATGCCTGTGCAACATGAAGGAGGCTGAGATGTGACCATAAAATATTTTCACACCGCAGTTCACAACTCACGCTTCATCCAGCATCAAGCCCAGACCCTGAAAACGCAAAAGGGCAATTTCACAGCTAACTGAAATGTTGACTGTTAAAAACATAACCATTTTAGACTTCCAAATAGTGTATTTCATAAAACAACAAGAAGTAGTTTTGTAATTCCCTGGATGGGCATCAGGGAATAATAAAACTTAGATCATTTTAGGGACCTGAGAGATTTCTATTTAGCAATCCTAGTGTTATCTAAGAAAAGAATCGGTTGTGATCCATAGCCATTATCATGTCTCCCTTGTTTTTATTGGCTAATAAAACTAGAAAAAAAATCAGAGCATATTTATTTCATAATGTTGGGATCAGTGTTTATTTCTGAAAAAAAATTTTTTCTCTTCTGTGTTGTGATAGCTTTCTGAGAAAGTCCCTATATGTAATGAAGGTTGAAGATACTGCATACACCCCAGGGATTTCAGAATGCCAAATATATGGATATTTCCCAAAGAATGATTACTTTGGAGAGAGAATTGAGGTCTGATGTTGCACAAGTAAAAGTAAAGTGATTGCATAGGGGGAAAAAATGCTGTTTCTTGAGAAAGTGACCGACCAGAGTTTCCTATTTTGCTGCATAAAATTAAGTCTAAAAAGTGATGGTTGCCTTTGTTCTCACATGACAAGAAAAGTCATTTTTTCTTATAATATGATTATGGTAAAATTTAGTCAAATTGTATAATATGGGCTATATCTGAAAAATAAATGAATTACATACAAATGAAAATGTCACTTGAAACAAATAAAAACAGTTGTTTTACAGTGATGCTTATTTTTTAAATTTTAAACAGTCAAAATGTGGGAGATTATTTCTAATTTTAAGTCTATGCAGATGCTGAGGAACTCTTAAAGAAATATGAACGACTACGTATGTTCATAGACCTATTCCTATCCCTTCCTCTCTCACAGTATTTAATAGCATAAAATGTAATTCTACTGGGAAGCTGGATCTCCATTACTGAGAAGCATAAATGTTCTCTCCAATTAAAAGTGTCTTAATTTAAAGCAGTAGTATATTAAGCAAATCCCATATTAGATGAGTAATTTCATTAATAAAATTATGTACTACCATCTCCTCTCTTGTCAAATTCTGTGAAAATTTTGTCAAAACTGTAATCAAATATTTACTTTCTATAAAATCATGTTTTCCATTTATGTTGTGATTTGCAATTATAATAGGTACTATTAATTAAAGAAAATCTGTTCTTTCATCATTATCCTCTAATTTGAAGATTATTTTAAAAATCCATTTCTGTGTGTGTATATGTGTACATATGAAATCATGCTATTCTGTGTAGGTAAGGAAAAAGCATTTCATTTAATTTATCTATGAAATCACATGTGTGTTGGCTTTAAGTTCAAAATAGATGAGAATAAAGAATGATTTGGCGTATTGGAAAAAATAACTAATAAAAATAAATTTCTTATACAACCTACTAGAATCATGATAATTCCTTTTTAAATAAGTTTATTTTTATTGTTAATCATATTAAGGCAATTATATGTATCTCTCTAGAGATTGGATCCTTAGAAAGACTTTATGACTCTGCAGATTGCAATGTGTTTTTTACCATTTCAACACCCAGTTCTTAATTTTAAAAAGATATTCTATTACTACACCCTCCATAGTTACTTAAATCACAGAGCCTATATGGCTTTCAGCAGTATCCATGACAAAGTCACAAAGTAAATCTGTAGAGGGCTTTATCATTTTCAAGGCATTTTCACACCCAACACCTTGAGAAGTGGGCAGAGTTTCCATACTGTTCTATAGATGAGAACACTGAGATACAGAAGACTCCAGTGGTCTCCACTAAATCCCAGATCTTAGTAACTGAATTGGAAATACAATTCAAGTTTTAAGAACCTAACCTAGATTTAGTGGTTTTAAAGACCACTAAACATGCATAGATGTGGCAGCTCCCCAAGGCCTGAAGATTTTTCATAGCAAGCAATAGTTAAATGAATTTTAACATCCTTCTTCCCAGATATCTAATTGCAACTGTATATTTTAATGTTCAGGAACTGAGGAGAATCATTCACATAAACTCTCTAAAAATTTTAAAGATGGAGCGCATTGACTTTGGGGGTGAGATGTGGAGCTGGAACCAGGAAGTTTGGACGTATTGAATCCAAGTCAAAGTGGCCATCGATATTCTGGAAGTCCCATGTTCTGAGTGTTATCCTACCCGGTATGGCTCTGACCAAGTTTAAATGCTAAGTAGGCCACTGCCAGCTCTGCATCTGGAGCAAGCTATTCAGTCTTAGCATTTGCTTCCTCATCTCTAAAATGAGGGTCATGATACCTCACTTGTAAGAATTTTTGTGAGCATTAAATGAGTTAATGTGAGGAAAGCAGTTGAACAGTCTACTAATGTCCCAGGACTGCCATTACATATTATCTCAAACTGGGTGACTTAAAACAACACATTTATTCTCACAGCCCTGGATACCAGAAGTCTGAAATTAAAGTATCATCAGGGCCACGCTCTCTCTTAGGCTTTAGGGGATAATCCTTCCTTATTTCTTCCAGCTTCTGGTGGCCCCCAAGTATTCCTTGGCTTGTGGCTACAACACTCCAATTTCTGGCTCTTTTTTTTTTTCAGATGGCTTTCCCCTCTGTCTCCATTTCAAATTTTCCTCTGCCTTTCATTTACAAACACATTTGTCACTGAGTTTAGGCCCACACAGACAATCTAAAATAATCTCAATTTTGAGAATTTTAGCTTAATTACATCTGCAAAGACCATTTTCACAGGTTCTAGGGATTAAGATATGGACATATCTTTTTGGGCGGTCACCATTCAAACCATTACAGTGCCTGGAAACAAACCTTTGTGCCCCCCTACCTCTTATTATCTTTGAGTCAGACCATAAAATGTGATCAATTCTAGAGTGAGTGGCCCAGTGGTCCTCAGTCTTGACTGCACATTAGAATCACCTGGGGCATCTTTTAAAACCCCAATACATGAGCTGTGTTATAGACCAATTAAGTCAGAATATCTGGGGTAGAACACAAGCTTCTGTATTTTTAAAAGCTCTTCAGGTAATGCCAATGTACAAAGTTAGAAACTGCTGGACAAGGGCACATCTGGAGACTGGTCATAGAGACCCTGGGTTTTCCGAATTAAACCAGAATCTTTGGGTTTTATCTGTTCAACAAATTCAGTATTCTGGGGATAGGAACATAGAAGAATTAATTATTTCATCAGCTCACCCCATGCAAATCATGTTGCTTGCCTCCTACGCACCATTTCCGCCTGTGCTTTGTGCCTGTGCTTTGAGAGAGAATACTCATCTGTAGGAGTAGAGTTTAACAGAAGGGTTTAAAGCACGATTTGATGGAAACTTACAAGATAAAATAAATCAAGATCCATCTTCATGGCCTTGTTGATTCAAGAGCACTCTTTGTAATGGGGCTGGATCTAGACATAACCTCTCGTCTCCAAATCTTAATTAAGTGAAGGCTTTGGGCAATGTTGGGAACACTGTATTGACAGAAGAACACCTTTTAAAGTCCCTAAGTACATCTTCCTAATTGAAACACCATCCTGTTTTTTTTGCAACAGCTCTTGGGGTATTAATTTGTGTAGGAGATAGTTGCTGGGTTGGATTGTCCAAAGAGTTAGCAAGCTCAATTCTTTCAGCTATTCTCTGTCAATGCTGTTTCACATGCTGACCTTCTCCACGGATTACAGGTTTCCTTTCACAGCAAAATGCCACAAGAAACTTGGGAAGGAAAGCTAATACAGTGCCACTTGCCTCAGGAAGCCCATGTATATCACAATCAAACACCACCACAAGGCACAGACCTCTGCTGACATGTGCATCATATTCAACTGCTCTTTTCTACCTGTGTTGGCTATTCACTCATCAAATGCAAGTCTTCAAGAGGTCCCATCAGTGATCCCTTCTGTCCTTATGGCCTCAACTTGTCCTGTCTGAAAACATGATCCCAGAAGCCATGATCTTAAGCCCTTCTTATCCTATAAAGACTGTATACTCGATAAAGCAGACTAGCGTGGCTATCCCAGGGTTATTTGCTTTCAGAACACACCTTTAGGTCAAAGCAATAAAGTCCCAAATTTTAACATTTGGGCATTAACCTGATTTTGAGACATATTCTGGTAAGAATGGTGGGTCTGATGCCTTGAAATCACACAACATAACTGTCCACTTCCTCTTCCTACACATCAGCCTATACCCAGACCTGGCAGTTTTGGAGCATCCATCAACTGCACTGATTATAAGCTATCCATCTACAGCATAAGACTCTCAGAGAGTAAACTGGAATTCAGGAGACTGAAGTCCGCTTGGGAAGGGGACATAGATCCTGGGAAACTTGAGTCTTTTGGCCAGGAGAAAGAGGTGGGAGTATATGAACAATCTAAAATTTCCATCCTCCGGGAGATGAATAAAAACATGCAAAATCATTCAGTTTAAACTTACATGGATAGTAAAATTATATTTAAAAAAACACGAGGATGAATATCACAGAAGTCAGGATAAAGGTTGCCTCTGTGGGAGGAAATTACTATCATGAAGAAGTGGCAGTAGAGGGCTTCTAAGATAGAGCAGTGTTCTATTTCTTAATTGATAGATGGTTCCACATGTGTTTATTTTATTATTATTTATACAATAAATGTTTTATATATTCTTCTCTATGTAAACTATATTCCACAATTTAAAAAGATAGCAGGGTTCACCTAAACTATGAAATATAAAAAAGACTATTTTTTTCTTCCATTTATTTTATATTATCTTTTATTTTGACAGTACCCTTGATTTGTACATTTATGTCAATCATTAAACAACAGTTCCATTAACATGTAACATCTTTAAGTTGAAAAGTTTTCATACTCCATGTTTAAGACACAAGGAAATTCCTCTTCAGGAGTGAGGACAGAGCAGGACAAACAATGGCTCTGCTCGTTAAAAATGCTTTATCATCACCATTTCTGAAGAAGAAAAATCCTAAGAGATAAGTAAAGTGACTTCTTCTATCGACACAAAAGAAGCCATTGGAAGAGAGGGCTAGAGCACAGGCAGAAAAATGCCATTTAACTAGTCTTCCTGTCCAATTTTCCAAGTGTTTTTCCTGGGAAGTTTTCCATTATTTAACTTTTTCTTTCCTTTACAGAGTTTATATATTTCCCCCCCAACTGTTGCTGGTTTTTACCCCATTATGCCTGCAAAAGCCATTTGTGAAGTTGGCTCGAAGATTTTTTTATTTTTTTGGAGGAAGAGGGTGTGTGGATCCAGAAATGCTGGACTAGGTTCCTGAATCTGGCCCCTTATCCCAATTTGCTTCCTTGGGAATGACCTGAAGAAATGCCTCTGCCAGGGCTCGCTACATTTGTAAATTGATTTTTTTCCATTGCGAGTGGGAGTCGAGGCCTTACTAATCTTGAAAAATGTAACAATGGTAAAAAAATTTTAAATCGTTAACACAAACAAATAGTTTTCGAGTCAGAGTTATTAAAACACTTTTATTCTGTTACTGTGGATATAAAAGTGGCAAGTAGAATTTCAATTACATTCTTCCTTTTACTCTAAAAAAATAATTTTGGAATGAACATAGGAAAGGTAATGTTCTTTTTACTTTATATAACAGAGATCACTGTGGTGAAAATTGAAGGGATGTGTAACTATAAAAAAATTGTTTTTAATCCATGTAAGAACTTAATTGTGATTTCACAGTAGTTTGCTTTTGTTCCTAATTTTCTTATCCATAAATGTAATGACTCTCACCTTCAAATTCTGTTTTAATATCCCAGAAGGTTTAACTGCATGTATTCTTGTTTATTGATTTGGGCAATTTTAGCAAACCTTACGATTCCTTTGCAAACTAACAATATTGAAATATTATGAATAATGATTTTAGGTATGGGAATTGATAATTAAACTAGAATTGTTGTGGGAGTGAATTTGGTAACACAGGCTTGCAGGCTTTCTTTGTTGTGCCAGTATTTACTTAGATCCTCACACATTTTCTACTCTAAAAAAAAAGGCTGTTTGTGAAGTTACAGTACAAAGTATTCAAAGATGTTCCTAAATTCAGCAATTGCTTAGCCTCCAGTGCAGAGAAATTAAGTTATTTAGAACTGCTGACGCTTTGAATAAACCAAGTGAATAAATGCTCTCGTTTAGTTTTACCATGATTAAGTAGAGAATTTTGAGTGCAAGAACAGAGTATACCCCGGCGGTGCCCTTCGCCCATTTGACCATGGGGTGGCGCTCTAAGGCCCAGATTTGCCCACCCTCCTCCTCATCGCGTTGTAGGCCGCAGAGAATGAAACTTTGTCAAGCTCTCTGTCTTGTAGCTCCTTCTCACTGTACATGTAAAATAGTTACAGTAAAAACCGACGGGTTGTCCAGCACTGATGAAAATCACAAAGTAATTAGAAATCAGTTGGACATTTGTATACTTAGCTATCCCAAGTATGTTTATACAGGTGATACAAATGAAGGTTTTGGATAAAAGAAACAGTAGCACTATAATTTCCAAGTTTGAATTAAACTTTTTTTTCTTAAAATATTTTAGTAGGTTGAAGAAAAGAAACTCTCATATCTAACTGCCCAGGGATCTATTTTTAACTTTTTAATAAATTATGCCATAGGACACAGTTTTAAAATCCAATGTCTCAAAGTGATTTAAAGTTATTGAAGTTAGAGTTACTGTGTGTATTTTTTCATGATAAAAGATTTCAAACGAGCATCTTTATTTTAGTTTAGCACCTTGGACTATGCCCTATGAGAAGTATTAAAGAAATATGCAAAGTCTTGGAATAAAATACAAATTAAATTATGTTCCCCTAATAATCTCAATCATTTTTACTGTTCAACTGGGCAAGACATATTGCTCTGTGCAAAGGGAAAAAAGAGAGCACTCCATTTTCAAAGAGAAAGGAGCATAGAGGATAAGGTTCACAGCTACAGAAATACATATGATTCATTTTAAAATGAAGCCTTTTTAAAGACAGTAGTCTGGTCAACCATCAGCACCTTGTATCGCCAAGAAGAAAATATTCTTCCGTATACATAGTTTGAATCATTCCATATCTACCTTTTTTTATGTTACTTGTTTTATTTAAGATTATATTATGGGCACTTGCCCAAATTATTACAAGCTCTAAAAAAATCTAATTGTTGATAACTGTCTCATAATTGTTTTTAACAATTTGCTTATTAATCATTGTGCAGGCTATTTTCTAGTTATCTAAATAAGGCTTAATAAGTATTGTAAATAACATTGTCATGATATATATTGTGTGTATATATACACACATAAATTCTTATCAAGCAACTGTCTTTACATTTTTAAAGAAAGTTTTTTTACTATAAGAATAACATATCTGATCTTAACTTTAAAAATCATTTTTTAAAAAGAAGGCATTCATTATACAAAATTAGATCAATATAAGCTTTTATGATATAAAATTAATTGCACGCAGACATGGGTTTCTTTTTGTCTAGTTGTTAAACTCCCTAATAGGAGTAAACTGATACCAAATCTACTTCGATCAATTTTGAGATCTACATTTTTAGAAATAGAAAAGCCACTTCTGGAGCTATTTGTTATTATCTCAATTAATGTAAAGTTTAAATGCTCAAATGAGCTAAAATATTAAACCTAATTTAATTTTTAAATGTTGATGTTTTGTGTTATTTTCTACAGAAATATTTGGATTTGAAAGGGAAACCAAGAGCTATGCTGGAAAAAACTTTGATGGCCCAACCTTAAGAAAGAGTCTTATTTTTGAGAGGCTCATGTACTTAATATTGTACATTAACATGAGTTTCCCAAATGAAGACTACTAAAAAAAAAAAAAAGAAGACATTTTTCTATGATCTTAAAAGAACGGGTGAAAACCTGAAGATATAAAGGGTTATGCTTGACTATAAAGTTAAGCATATGGTGTCTGCTTTGAAATTCTCTGTTTGGATATGAACTTTTTCAAAAGTTTTCAAGCAGTCTCTTTTCTTTGACTTTCTGTTTATACACATCAAAATTTCCTACTGAAGAAAACCTTTTCCTTTTTAAAAATTTTGAAAGTGAGAAAATAAAAGCATTTTCATAGCATAAAACTAAAATTTCACACTTAAACTGTGAGAACTAACAATACAGTTTAAAGCAGATGTCTCAAAATCCTACAACTGTTTTCATCGAACCAAATTTCATCTTTAACTTTTTTTTCCACTGTTACTTAAACAACTTTTAAAGTCATTCAGATAACAACTCGGAAAATTGAAGTAGTATATTCCCACATCACAAAAGGCATTTCTTCAACAGGGCAATTTTTAAGGGTTCCGTATTAAAGAGAACAAGACCCTTTTAACTGAAATCTCTCCTGAAGGTAAGAAAAGTTAAGTACTGGGCGCGCTTTCTTTTCACAGTCATGGCCAAAGAAAGACATGCAAAGAGAAATGATCTAAACTTCTAGAGGACAGTGACCACGATGAACGTGTTTTTTTGTAGTACCCAGGCCAGAGCGGGTGCAGGTGGGTGTCTTCCTCACAGAATTCGCCTGATGGAATGAGCAGCACTGGGGAAGTCAAATCCTCCCGCTTCCCATCTGTGGATGTCTGTCATTTGGGGACAACGACCAGCACTATATTTTCTTAACCCAATATGGACAGAGAACGTGTTTGGATTGGATTGTGTGACATCCCCTTCTCTATCGAAAAGGCCCAAGAGGGGAAAGGGGGTGGGGCCTGGCTTTTTAAGGATGGGTCTAATGCGTTCAGCTGTTATCACACTTTGCTGATTGTAATCACTCGTTTTATGGTTTCTTTTCCAGCTGCTCAAAAAATTCATTGCAATGTCTTCTAGGTTTATTTTTAATATCCTGTAATTCAAAGATCTAAGAAAGAAGAGTTGAAATAGAAATCCATGTCCCGATTTCCTCTCCATTTTTTTTTTTTTTTCTCATGGGGAAGACGGGATTTAGGATTTGGACACATTCTTCAAAATCTTTTCTGGAGAAACGTGTTCTTTTCTGTAGGGAAGGAGCCAGCCTGGAGCATATTCACAGGCTTATTCAATTGATGGAGAAGTTGGGAAAAGATCCTATGTAAACATACAAAAATGTTTTTAAAAGTTAATTCTTTCTTCAGAGCATTTATAATTAAAATGTTTCCTTTTTGAGAGTGGTAGCAAAACAGTAGTACTCTGTTGGCATCTTAGGATTTCTAGATTCCGTAAGTATGTTCTCTAAATCCTGTTGTTGTAAAACTTGTTTAGTAAAGGTTAAAAGTGAGTAGCTCTGTAAGCTGCAAAACCCTTTCCTACTTATGTACGCTCAAAGATGGTGTGTGTGTGTATGTGTGTGTGTGTGTGTGTGTGTCTGTGTGTGTGTGTATGGTTCCCCACATGTCCTGTCTCTGAAAATATCTTGACTTACATTGTAAAATCGAGGTACTTCAGGAAAAGTATAAGGTATCAGTTTTCTCTGTTTTCTCCTGTAACAGTAATCCTATGAAAAGCGGGACCTGAGAAATGATTCAGCTAGAATTATAGGTTGCCATTTCTACATTTTCCACTATGTGCCAATCCTTTCAGTCATTTTTAAGTCTTTTACAAGCCCGTACAAAAAAAAAAGAAGAAAAAAAAAAACCCCCAAAACCCAAAAACAAAAAAACTGCCTGTGAATCAGAAAGACCCAGTTTCTTGTTTTCAGTGAGAGGTAGTTTTACTGTCCGTCCACTGTCACCACAGCTGTCAGCAAGATGTCTTAAACATCCTAATTGTCACCAGGGATCAGATTGTTCCTTAATTAATTGTTTAGATCAGCTAATCTACATCCATCATCTGTAAAGCCTGGTAGTTCCCAGCATCCTGTAATTTAGATAAAACTCCTATCCAGGGTGTAAACACAATTGTTTGGGTGACCAAGGGTCAGCGGACCAAAAAGCCTACCTATGGGTGCAACAAGAGTGTGAATTGTTAAGTGAAGACTGGATGAGCCTCCAAGCTTACAAGCCCAGACCACCTGCATGTGTCCCATTCGAACAACTACAAATCAGTAGAAGATTCTGTTGCATTGATTTCAATATGCCAAGAACCCAAAGAGAGCAAACAGCCAAGATCACTGCTTAAATCAGCTCTTCAGTCGGTCCTTGTACAGGCTTTGAAAAGGGTACTCTATGACACAAAGGTGCCACTGGATTTCTGAGTTATTTGCAAACCTTTCTTGAGTTAAATTTCTAAAAGCATGCAATAGTATAATGTAAATTATATACATGACACACACATTTCATCTCAGCACACAGCCTTCCTTTCCCAGAACTACTGCTGTAGTCAGCCCTCCAAAACAATTAGTTAATTCATTATTTTACACTGTGGGATAGTTTTTCTTGTATTCATCTGCTCATTGTTGTATTCAATAGAAATTTATTTCAAACCTGTATGATCCAAGCAAGAAAGTTTTCATGCCTCAGAAATGCAAACCATTTGGAAAGGAGCCATCACCTTACATTTATATAGTTCTTGTTTCAAAGTGCTTTCAAAAGAACTAATGCATCTATATAAAATTAAACAAAAATAAAAGCCGCCAGGTCTTTGTCCTCAGTTTATTGAACAGAAGTGAATAAGGGGACCAGAACAAATCTATTTATGGTAAATGAGAAACAAACAAACAAACACACTAGCCTTTCCAAAAGAACCATTCTTTAAGATGCTTTAAGAAAAGGGATCCAGAGATTTTTTTTTTAAATAGAAGTTTGGGAAACTTGCCACACTGGATGAGGGAGACCTCATTCAGACTTAGTAAGATCCTATTAATTTTTGCAGTAAAGAGCTCTACTCATTTTGTTTATCTGGTGCTTCCCTCACTTACTTGGATGTATTTTTATAATCTTATCCTATTAATAATATCTTATAGAACCAGGGTGCTATGGAACAGACCCTGGAAAAACAATAAAATAAGAGCAATTGCTAAATAATAAGAATAACCAGCTTTGACAGTGGCTCGCCTGTTTGCCAGACATGATTTTAAGTATTTTACACATATTGACTCATTTCATCACCACAACCCTATGATATAAGTACTCTTATTATTCCCATTTCGCAGGAAGACTGATTCACAGAGAGGTTAATTAATTTGCCCAAGATCACAAATTGTTCCAGTGGATTAGCTCAGGTTAAGCAAACTCAGGAAAACCTTTCAGAGGAAATAGGCTTTGAAATGGGAATTAAAGGCAAGCAGGAGAGTGGGGAGGGCTTGTTGATCTGCAGAGGTAGATGGACAAGGAGCACAGATGCTGGAGGCTTCTGTAAAATGGAATTTGAGAGAACCAGAGGCCCAGCCTGGGGCAGAAGAGAAATGAGAGAAATAGGGTGGATGGGGACTCGAGGGCAGCTCTAGGCTGTGATGAGTGGCCATAACGACGCTTCTAGCATTTACTAACTTGATTTTGTCACTTTCACCTATTGCACTGATTAAAATTGATAAATATGTAGACTGTTTTTTCCCCCTGCCCCCCACTCAGGCCATTTTTCAAGAATTATCCTTTCTGATTACAAAAGTACTTTGTATTTATTGTAGAAAGTATGAAACACATAAACAAACATACATGCAAGGAAAAAAGAAAATCAAAACATTTATAATTCTACCTCCCACAGATAACCACTTTCAGCATTTGACATACAGAATTCCAGACTTTTAAATAAGAAAATGGGCTCGTTATGCACACAGGGCTTTGTCACTTTCTTTTCCTCGCCATAGCTTAGTTTGGTGTAGTAAATATTTCCCACTTTTTAAATGCATCCCCTGTTTTAGTGAATGCATCAAATTGAATTTATTCATTTAACACATCTGCTCTTGATAGCACATAGAGTCTTTCCTTTTTTTTCTTTCTTTTTTTTTATGCAATGCTTCAATGGACCTACTTTCATATTAATATTTTCCCCTATTTCAGATAATTCTTTAATTATAATTTCATACAGACTGACTCACATAAATCAAAATATGTGCATAGACTTAAAATATATGTAAATATATATATATATGTATATTTTACACATACACACACACACACACACACACACACACACACGGTGCCAAAAAAACATACACACATTTTAAGAGAGGAAAAAAACTATTAAAACTGTAATATTCAATACACCGGGGGTGCTAAAAAAATGGATACAAGTGGACACTTTGGTCAACGTTGCTCAAGCAGTAGTTCGCCATAATCAGAAGTGTCTGGACACTGACGGTAACCACTTTGAGCACCTCTTGTAATTGCAGAAGTCAAACGTGACATGTATTCATCTTTTGTTATCAGTATATATTGAGTATTACAATTTTAATACATTTAATTACAATTTAATTACATTTTAATATAATGATTTTTATATGTATTGCTAAATGCCCTTCATAATTGTACCATTTTATACACTTCACTGCACAGAATGAGAAGGCCATTTTCCCAAACACCAAACCCACAGGTACAGACATTCCTATACTTCTAAACTTTTGATTTACAAACTTCCATGCAGAGCAACAAAGCCATGCCTCAGTGCAAACATGGGTCACCTCTGCTTGCCACCAACAGATGGCGATGGATGCCACTTGGATGGTGTCACTTGCATTTAGGAATCAATTAATTTAAAACAGTCTTTTAGAAGTTAAACCTTAAAAATCATTATCAATTTGATAAATAAAAGTGGCCTCTACCAACAATGCTGGCCACTACCCAATAATGCTGCTATGAACATTTCTGTACACAAATCCTTTCATATTGCTAATTTTATTTGTGGCAAATAGTTCCTCAAAACTGATACTGCTGTATCTAATGGCATATGTAATTTTATTTTAATAGATACCACCAGATTATTTTTCATGATGGGCATCCTAATAGATATTCCCAGATATGCAACTTTCCCACAAACACTCCTTTCACTCTCTTCCTTTTCGAAGCTCCACAATATGCCCAGCACTGTGATGGTGGACACAGCAGACACAGTTTCTGCTCTTGAGTGGGGATGGCTTTGCCTCACACTGGTCACCACCTTTCTTTCCCCATCCCCTAAAGAGCACCACAACATAACACAACAGAGAGCATATCACAGAAAGCAATCTAAAGCTGAATACAAGACAATCCTCTGTCCACATGGCTTGCGCTCTCCCAAGAGTCCTTTGCAGCATCTCCAGAACCTCCCATCTCTAGGGCCTCCAGGGAACAACTCTACAAAAGAAGAATGATTTACCTTTCTCTCTATTCATGGCTTTCCTTTCAGACCCCACCAGGAAAACCTCCTTTCAATAGTAGAACAACAACAAACACCGTCCATGATTCCCTCCTTCGCTTCCTGGCTGCTACCTTCCTTCCTTCCCTTCTTTCCTTTTCAATGAAACACTTCTTTCCAAAGGGTCATTCTTAATACATTCCAGGGATCCAACTCAAACGTCTATTAAAACAATTTTTCCCCCTCATTATATCAGTTTGTATTGTCCAAGATTGCACTACAAGCTGGTGCAGACTGGATTTGAAATGGCGTCGCCCATGCATGGTGTGTCTTCGTACCTCAGTGTCATATTTACCATGACGTGGGCTAATGGTCTTGTTAACTAATGATAACTAATCTAAGCCACTCCTGTGGCTCTTAGAAAATAAGTAGGTTTCCCCTATCCTTTTTAAAAGCAGCTGGAGATAAGGCCATTTGCTTTACTTAATTCGGTGGGGCGGTAAGGGATGGAGGGAGTTTTTCCCTTCCCCTATAAAGAATAGTCTATCTAAAGAGATGGTAACTATCCTTCAAGGCCCAGGTCAAAGGTCCCTGTTTCTATGAAGATTTTTAAGCCTCCACTAGATCAACTGTTTGGCCCTTTGTGTTCTCATCTAACATGATTCCTTTTTTATATTTTGGCCCTTGCCACAAGTGTTAATTGCCTTTAAATTTGTCCCCCTCTCATCAGCTTATAGCTACCTGGGGGCAGGGACATTTCTCAATTATCTTTGAACCCAAGAATCTAGAATGTACTCAGTATATAGTCAATACAGCACATTTTGTTTTTTGAGTGAGCTGTAAATAGGTGGATGGATGGATGGATAAATATCCATTATTTTCCCTAACCACATCATGAGGTTGGTTAACTTTGAAATTATTAAAATTTGACAACTGTGAGTTGACTCTCTTTATATGTTTATTTATTATATCACATCAAAGAATAAAGGGAGTGTTAACAAATTAGTGCACTTACAGTTCAGTGAATGACCCAGTCAAAGGCAATTTACCCTTTCACTGTCTTATGAACAGGGAAACCCATTATGTCCACCCCACCGGAGATACAATATCCTGGTATCACTGGTTGCATACAGTAACATTCACTTTTTACTTGTCGATGCTTTTGTTAATGAGGAGGTTTCCTCAAGCACTGCTGATATGGGGTACTAAGCTTTAAAATAAATTGGACTAGCCTTGAAAAAACAATATTGGAAGTCTTGAAAGATTTTTACACATGATGGCTTTTCCCTGCCATGCAACACTAGGAAGTAAGTGGGCTTTAATCTCAACACTTTGGGTATTTTCAGCACTTGCAACATTTTTATTAGCATCATCTCCTCTTTAGCTTCAGAGAGGCAGTGTGGCTTAGTGGTTAAGACCATAAATCCTCAAGCCAGGCAGCTGGGTTTGAATCCCAGTCTATTCCCTTAGGAAAACGCATTTCACCCGGTGTGCTAAAATCACACAAGTTCAGGGGATGCGACTCTCACTGAACACAACATCGGATGATGCACGTAGAGTATTTAGGCCACGTAAACCTAGCAAGCAGAATATATTACGTGAGCAAATACTATCACTTTTGTCTTCCCAGCACCCCTATTAGTAGATGTTATTAACCCCATCTCCAAGATGGAGAAATTGTGGCCGAAGGAGATTAAATGACTCCTTTAAAGTTAAACAGGAAATCGGAAGCAGACTGCTCACTTCCCGATCTCCAGACTCCCAGGTTGGAGCATTTATTTCCACCTATACTGAGTACCCCGTCTAGGCAAAGGAAGTACGTACTCTTCCTGAAAAATAAAAATATCTCATAATTGATGAGCAAGCCTTTGAATTCATGCTCCTAACAAATTCTACCATATTAAATTATCAAGGGAGGTGAAAATCAAATTTGTGTCTCAGAATAATAACTAGGGTTAGAATGATTTCTGATATCATGCATTCCAGTCAACATTTTAATAACTAAAATGAATCTAAATTAAGATCTGTAAATCTACTAAAGTTGCAGCTTTCATATCTACGAGGCTATATTTTAAGAGCTATATTTCAGTAAGGCACTACTTTTGGCTAACTGATTTGTCTCATAAATAAAATCATTTGGTCATAAAAGAAAACTTACCCATGGAATAAAAAGAAGCTTATCTTAATTAAGACTATCATGCTTGTATTATAATGTCCAAGTGCATCAGGATATTCTTGATAGCTGCCTTTTTGAGTGCATTTATGGCTGCAAAGATTTGCACATTTCTTCTTTTCACAGTCAATGTGCTTCCCATGCAAGCCAGCAGACATCCTCTCTTGGCAGTCCTTGATTCTTGCAATTTCTCTTTAATGTTAAGTCCTACAAGCTGTTGGGAATAAATAATCATGCCTATTTCTTGGCATGAAAATGCCCATTCATTCACTAAATATTCAATTTCACTTCCACCATTAGCAGATTTTCTTTGTGAGTAAAAAGGTAGCTTCCATGTCTCCTCAACTTCAGCTGCATCCCAGCTGTGTTTATTAAACAGAGATTTAACATTGTCTGCTCTTTTGTTTTCTGTTCATCGTTTTCCCCATCTGGCTCCCCCCACCAATATCCTAGTGAATATATCCATATTTTTACTGACAGTAGGATTCTTTTTTTTTTTTTTGATATCTTTCCCTGATGATAGCAGTTAACATTCCTTTAAAAGCTTACATTTCACCTCCGTTCCCCTGTTCACATTTCAACTATGTGAAATTGGGTGATTTGAAACAATTTTAGCAGCTTCTCACTCAAATATAATCCCTTATGACTTGTGATGGTTTTGAATTCTTGGCAACCATTTTCTATGTCACTTAGAGTCTCTGTAAAGGAAGAATTGTTAAGAATTACAAGCACAGAGGCAGTGCCTTAAAGAACAAAGAAGACACATTTTATTTCAAGAAAAATAAAATGGAATTTCACAGTCACTTGCCCAGTTTCCCCTCCTTCCCCAGGTGGAAATGGAAGGGGTAGAGAAAACATACCCCAACTTTTAAGGAGAAATACAGCCATGGAACTTTCTTGGGTTGAGCATTTCTTTTCTTAAAAATGCAAAGATATTAAGCTCCAAATGTTTCTGCCACTAGTCATAATGTTTTCAATTGTATTTTCTTTAAAGCTTGCCCAACTAGGAGAGAATAAATCAAATTCTCTCTCTCTTTGTATATTACCCCAATAGCTAAATCACAAGTAAGGAAAGGACTGTTTCATTTCTGCAAACAAGATAAGTTTGCACAAAGGTATTCCACAGAATTTAAAAATTATTAATCTCTCAGTTTTCAGAATCAAATAATAGTTTTTAAAAGTTGTTAAATAGAAAATGCTCATTCATTTGTGAAACATTATATGGACAAATAGATTCCAAAAGAAAATTTTAAATTAATTCCAAATTCAATCATGTAATTTTTTTTTTACACATTTTCTAATCATGAAAAGATTATAATGGTCCTCAGCACGCTATGGTTAAGAGACTGAAATCAGGTGACCTGGGCTCAAATCCTAGCTCTGGCACTTAGATGCTTGATTTTGGACAAATTGTTCAACTTTTCTGTGCCTCAGTTTTCTTTTCTGAAAGTGCAGCTGATAACAACAGTACTTATAGGGTGGTTTAAGGATTGAATTTTCTAAGCCAGGTTAAGATCTTAGAACAGTGCCTGGCACAGAGTAACCTTCTACCACTGTAAGACGTTATTAGTAGCAGTTATGGTATCTATCAGTCTGGTGCCTGCGTTATGTAGGTAAAGGGATAATGGATTTACACGTTGCTCCAGCAAAAGGAAATTTTTATTCTGATCCAAGAAGTATTTGCTGAACACTAACCATGTGTTTAGCAGTGTAAGACAGAGAAATGGATAACTAATTTTTCTAGGAATTAAACCATACTTTAGGCACCTATAGATTTACTGAATAATAGCAAATAAAGAAATAAGAAAACTAAGTAGAGCAAATGAAAAAGAAAAACTCTTTGTGGAAAAAAATTCAACTCCTAAAGAGTGAAAGAAATGAGATAAAGATTATGCTTATAATGTTGTCATTAGTTAGTTTAATGATATGAAAAAAAGCAGCACTCTGATTGGTACCATGAGTGGTGAGCTGTTTTGAAGAAGGGCAAAAACGTCAGAGATAGAAGAATATACCACAGAAAAATTGTTAGGGGGAAATGCCCTGCAGATGAACAACCTGGTTTGGACATCTCAAACTTGTTTGGCTTGAGTTCAGAATTCTTTTTGACATATTTCAAAGTTTATTCTCAGTCTTAAGCATTGTGTTATTGGTATAGGACCCTCCTCACCTCCCCCAGGTCCACCTTTCAGGGGAGGGGGACATGCCCAATGGAAGCAGTAGCAGCAGGTGGACATGTTAATCGGAACAATAGAGGGGAACAGAGAGCCATGGATGAAGAGGAGGGAAAACAGAGGTTACAGAGATCCCTTAATAAGAGAAGCCCTGTGAGACCCCTTCTTAGGTTTTGATTTACTCATCTCTTTGTACCATATTATTTGTATTAGTCGAGTCTTAATTTCCTCATTCATAAAATGTATATATTTCATCAGGAAACTTCTAAGCTATTCAGCATTACTGTTTCTTAACATCCATTTTTAGAAATCTAGTGTTATCACATGAATGGTTGGTTCCTTGTTACAAAGAAAAAGTCTAATTACCTTCCATGCATTTTTTTTAAGAAATAGTTGTTGAATGTTGATTCTCCCATATATTGCCAGAACAATCTGTGAATAATGGAAAGCTGAGTTTATTGCTTGTCAACAAGTCTCACTAGCATCTCAGAAGGGCAAGGGTAAGGCTGCAATTTTTATAGACATTTTGCTGGTTTAGTATGGGAGGTAGGGCTTGGTTACAGTTGGGGAAGGATCATAATATAGGTTTGGTGGACACAGCAAGGCAAGGATTTTGAACCCAGGGGTTCAAATGTCAATTTTCCGTAGTCTTCCAAAGTTTTCTCACTGTAGCCTTCACCATAGACGGTTGATCTAATCTCTCTCTCTCTCTCTCTCTCTCTCTCTCTCTCTCTCTCTCTCTCTCTCTCTCTCTCTCTCTCTCAATGGATGACCTGATTTTCTATTTACTGGGACAAAGCCACTTGGCATATGCTCCTTGATTTCTTATTTGTCCATCAAAAGTTCTTGATTTTATCCATTCTTTAATTCTTTGTTTTCCACTCAGGGAACAATCCATTCTTCCTCTTAAAATTCTATCTGTAGCTTGGTCTTACCCTATTTACATCCTCACAGCCACTCACCCATTAATTATCTGCTCTTTCTTACATGTTAACCTTCTCATTCCTCATGATTCCTTCCCCTTGGCCTAAAAAACATGATTACATATCCTTTAGTATAAAATAATATCTAGTAGGTCTTTGGGCTTCAAGTCATAGTCTTCTCCTGTTCGTTCTCTTCTGCCTGAGTCTCTATCCCTTATTTCCTTGACAACTCCTCACAGCCTTAATCAGGGACTTGAAAAAAAAGCTTTCCCTCAACTCCAAATCCCCCTGTAAGTATCATCTTCTCACTGCCCAATCCTTTCCTTCTCTGCCAAGGTTTTAGAAAATGTAGCTAAAGCTGCATGTCTATACTTTTTCACTCCCATTTACTTTCCATTTCAGTAATCTAGCTATTTTGGTAAGGTTGCAAGTGATTTCCTAAGTGCTAATTTCAAGAGAAAATTCATCCTTATCTTTGTGGCATTTGACACTGCTAATCACTCCCTCTTCATTGAAAACCATATTTCTTTGGCTTCTGACACCATCCTTTTTTGTTTTTTTTCTCACCTCCAAAACTCCTCTCCCCCCCGCCTCTCATTGGTTCCTCTTTCTACATCTTCTCTTTAAGTGTTATTATTATTTGAGGTTTTGCTCTTGGTTCCTCGTGTTTATGTTTTTATCATAAAATCTGGTACTATGGGGTGATTTCGCCCATTAACACTCACCCATGAATAATTTCCTAAATTAAAATTTAAAAATTTCCAGTATGGCTCTTTCAGTTTCAGATGCCCAGTTACCTGGTAAACATTTCCACTTGGATCAAATTTATTATTTACAAAATGAATTTATATTTTTTATAAAAGCTCTTCCTTTTATCCTTGACTCTATTAATGGAACCATTATCCACTATCCAGTCTCCCTAGCTTCTCAGAGGATAAATATCATTGGCAACACTTGTTAATCAGATTACAAGGCCTGTCACCTAGAAGTTCTGGTCCATTTAGCTGCAGTCAGTAGTGTGGGAAGCACAGATGTAACTGAACATCATTCTTGCCCTCTCCATTTGGCTTCACTCCTATCCCACCCAGTTGCTCACTGGGATATGTCTATTGTATCTACCAAATATTTCTCAATCCCCACCTCTCCTCTCATTCTTCACTGTTACAGCTTTAGTTCTGGCCCTTATGAACTGTTTAGTGTCTTCAGTTTAATGTCTTCAGTTCTCTGCTTACAGTAGTCCCCCCCTTATCTGCGGTTTTGCTTTCTGAGGTTTCAGTTACCCATGGTAAACCACAGTCTGAAAATATTAAAGGGAAAATTCCAGAAATAAACAAATTCATAAGTTTTCAATTGCAGCTGTTCTGAGTAGGGTGATGAAACCTCACGCCATCCCACTCCTTCCCAGCTTGGACATGAATCAACCTTTGTCCAGCATGTCCATGTTGTGTATGCTGTCCACTCGTTATTCACTTAGCAGTGGTCTCAGTTATCAGAGAGAGACTACATTGGCATATCTTTTATTGCAGTATATTGTTGTAGTTGTTCTACTTTATAATTAATTCCTGTTGTGAATCTCTTACTGTACCTAATTTATAAATTCAACTTTATCATAGGTATGTGTGTATAGGAAAAAACATAGTATACATAGGGTTTGGTGCTATCCATGGTGTCAGGCATCCGCTGGAGGTCTTGGAGTTTACCCCCATGGATAAGGAGGGGACTACTGTATTCTATAAACCTGAACCTTCTAATCTCATTTTGCTGAACATTCAGTTCTTTCTTAGGCTATGTTTTTTCTCGTCTCTGTTTCCTCTTTTTGAAATACAATTCCCCATGCTAGCCTACTTTTACTGTCATTTTTTGAGACCCAACTAAAGTAAGTAGAACATGGTTAGTTGGAACATGGCAGATACACAGTGCTTTTGAATAACTTAATCTTCATGTATTTCTTTATCTCATTTCATCCTGGATGTAGCTTTTCCTGTTCTTGCCAAGGGAGCAATGTTTCACTGTAGAAACATAGGAAAACTGTAGCCCACATTTTTGGCTTCAAGTAGGTTTGAGTTCAATTCCCATTATTTCTGTTTAATGATTGCAGGATTTGGGGAAAGCTCCTTAAACTTTCTAAGCCTCAAGTCCTCATTTGTAAAAACAGAGATGATAGCAGTGAGGATTACATAACATAGTGGAAACAATATGCCCAGTTCCTGGCACAATTGGGGGATCTTTGATAGGGTGATAATTTATAGTCTAAATGAGACCTCTTTTGAGAATTAAAGAGGGTACTATTACTAAGTTTTCTGGAAACAGGTGTCCATGGCAAAGGAGGGACTCTACCTGCAGGGGGGACTTTCAGACCACCATCCCATTGGAAGGGTGACAACTGCTAAAGGATTTGCCTTGATGTGTGTTGGCAAAGCAATCCCACTATTATTACCTATATTATATGTTTGGGGTGAGATTGGGGTGGACTAAAGACCACCCTTTGCAACATTATTTACGGACACATAACAGACGCATAATATTCGTATGTGTGGTCTTTATAGTTATTGACCCGGGAACCTTCTCTGGCCATCCCTGTTTCTGTTTTCACTTCAAATCTAGACTTTGAGACCTTGTCTGCATTCTCTCTGACTCAGCCATTAGTCTTTCACCATGCTAGTCTCTCTAGGTTGGGCATCCAACACTGGCTCTCTTGTAGCGCACATCTATTGTTCTTTGGGCAATGGAAAGTAGGCCTCACTACACTTTCCTGGGGATGAGAGATTTGGTGAAGCTACTACTTCCTCATCTCATTAGCCTCAACTAGGCAGGAGGAGGTACATTCTACATATGTGGTTTCTAAGTAGCTCTCTCACCTACCAGAGAACGCTTTTGAGGCTACTGACAAAGCAAATTAAATCCCTGTAATGTTCCATGGTATTCAAAAATGATGGAAATTTACAGTGCCCTTCTGGCACTTTCTAACACCATAATCATTCATGCCCCATCCTTCACACTCCAGCTTCACACATATGCCGGTGCTGTGACTTACTAATTTATAGAAAGAGACATTGCCAGTCCTCAATCTAGTCATTTCCAATCTTTTCTTAAGGGGAGCAAGGCTTAGAGGGGGAGATTAGTTGCTTTTTCCTACCGCTCCCATCCTTCACATTAGGTTCTCTGCTCATATGCTCTCACAAAACCCTGTGCTTCCAGAAACCTACCCAGCCTTATCATGATTTACTATAACTATGTCCTTTTTTGCCGGTCTCATTCATTAAATTATGTTTCTTGAGTGCAAAACCTATTTCTTATTTATTTTTTAATCTCCAGAATGTGGCACAGTGTCTGGCATATGTGGATTCTCAAGAAATGTTTAAATGGGTGACAATTAATACATGCAAATAACCCCAAGAAATACTAAGAGCCATGCTCTTGGTCATATTTCAAAGCAGTACTCTGGTGAGCTAAGTATCTATATGCAATCTAGGAAATGTCATTAGCATGGTAAAAAAAAAATCTAATTTTGTTTTGGCCTTCCTTGCTTATTTTTATCCCAAAGCCACCTTTGCATCTGAGTTTCCCCACTTCAGCTTGAAGGAAGTCCAGTCCAGAGCCCACCTGCCAAAGAGAGATTCCAGAAGAAAAGCACCAGGGTGGGCAGGCCTCTGGGCTTCCAAGAACACAGTGGTTATTTTTCCTAATATTACCTGTAACTCTAGAAACTGGAGAAAAGTCATAACACTTCCCAATGGCATGAGGGCATCTAAAGAATGTATTAGGCTCGGGAAACCTGTTATAAATTGATATATTGGCTTTAATTTTGAATGATCTTATTTTCAATTCAAACACTTAAACTGTTTGTCATGTTGTCAGTCTCTGCAAGCAACTAGGGCTGGGTACAAGCAGATGTTTAACAAATACTTGCTAAATGATCCATGCAAGCTTTGTTCATTCCTTTCCTTATAGATATGCATGTTTAGTCTCTTCATAAACACCACATGGCGCTTTATTTTCAGTTTCTCTTTATGTCTATTTGCATGTTAAAAAAAATAATTAAATTTATACTTTTTTCCAATTACCAAACTAGGTGCTAGAGAATCTCAGATCAGTTGTGTGCCATCACAGCCCTCAAGGAGAAAATGATTCTAGTGGGAGGGGCAGAGACATGAACATAATAAATAGTGGAACAAAAGAAACAAATGATGGAAATATGCACCAGTTGTTATGGAAGCACAAAGAAAGGTTGCACTAACTAGCCAACTTTGGGGATAGCAATTGGTGGCAGAGATATTATGGAAGGCTTGCTGGAGAGGGACACTGAGCTAAATCTTATGGAATAAACAGGAACTAGGAGGTGGGTTGTTAGAAACTGGGAGGGCATTTCAGGCAAGATGACAACATGAGGACATCTGTAAGACAAGCACAATGTTGTGTTCCAAAGGAATGAGAAAAGTTTAGCATCCTGTTCAAACGGAATGGGAAGGGGTAAAGCTGGAGGAACAGGGCAGAGTCAGATCATATAAAGAAGTCATGACTTTGTTCTCTGTGTTGGGGAATTATTGAAGAATTCTGAGTAGCTATGCAGAAATGCAATACTGTGTCTGAGAGGAGGAGGATGAATTTGATAAAGACAAGACTGTTGAGAGAAATGAGGAGGAAAGGTAATAGAGCTAATCCACACATGTACTATTGTGGTAACTGGGTAATTAGTGTGAGAATGAGAAGCATAGTGGTTAAAAGTATTGTCTCTGGAGCCTGCGTTCAAATCTCAGCTTTGCCATTGCTGTGTGACCTTGGGCAGGTGACCTGATCTCTCTGTGTGTCACTTCCTTTATCTATAAATTGGAGATGATATTAAAAATAATTACCTCTTAAGACTGTTGTGAGGATCAAATGAGTAAATAGGTATAAAGCACTCAGAACCATTCTTGGCACATTGAAAGTACTACAGAAGTGTTTACCACCTTTATTATAGGAAAGAAACAAGTTTTAAAGGGGGAGAGGCTGAATTCAGTTTTAGACATTTTGGTATTGGAAATCCATGTGAAGATATCCAGTAGTTGGTTGATATGTTAATCCAGAGTTCAAGAGAAAAGGCTTGAAATTTCAGCATATAAATAAGCCTGATTAAAAACATGAGGGTGAAGTCAGCAGAAAGAAGGAAATGATAAAGATTATAGCTGAGATAAATGAAATAGAGAATAGAAAAGCAATACAAAAAATCAACAAAACCAAGAATTGGTTTTTCAGAAAGATCAACAAAATTGATAAGCTCTTAGCTAGATGGAGAAAAAAAAGAAGACTCAAGTAGCTAAAATTAGGAATGAAAGAAGAGACATTATAACTGATGTCACAGAATAAAAATGATTATAAAAAACTACTAAGAACAATTATATACCACCAAATCAGTTAACCCAGAATAAATAGATAAATTCTTAGAAACAAGCAACCTACTGAGACTGAGTCATGAAGAAATAAAAATCTGAACAGACCTACAACTAGCAAGGAGATTGAAGCAGAAGGAAGTAAGGAAGGAAGGAAGGAAGGAAGG
>NW_017731530.1:1462048-1502625 GCF_001890085.2 Hipposideros armiger
AAAGAAAGAAAGAGAGAAAGAAAGAAAGAAAGAAAGAAAGAAAGAAAGAAAGAAAGAAAGAAAGAAAGAAAGAAAGAAAGAAAGAAAGAAAGAAACCTCCCGATAAATAAAAGGCCAGGACCAGATGGCTTCACTAGGGAAACATTTAAAGAAGATTTAACACCAATCCTTCTCAAGCTCTTCCAACGAATCAAAGAGGAAAGAACACTCCCAAACTCATTCGTTGAGGCCAACATTATCCTGATACCAAAACCAGATGAAGACAAAAAAAGAAAATCAAAAATAAAAACAATGTCCCTGATGAATACTGATGTAAAAATCCTAAACGAAATACTGGTGAACCAAATTCAGCAGCACATTAAAGTGCATACACCATGATCAAGTAAAATTTATACCTGGGATGCAAGGAGGATTTAACATGAAAACCAATCAATGCGATACCCACATAAACAATATGAAGGAAAAAAAATCACATGACCATCTCAATTGATGCAGAAAAAAACATTTGACAAAATTTAATACCCTTTGATGATAAAAACACTTAACAAACTAGGAACTGAAAAAAACTACCTCAACATAATAAAAGCCCTATATGAAAACTCCACAGCAATCATGCTCAACAAGAAAATACTGAAAGCTTTTCCTCTAAGATCAGGAACAAGGCAAGGATACCCATTTCCACCACTACTAATTATCATAGTACTGGAACTTCTAGCTAGAGAAATTAGATGGGAAAGAGAAATACAAGGCATATAAACTGGAAAAGAAGAGGTAAAATTATCTCTGTTCACAGACATTATCATATATGCAGAAAACCCTAAAGATTCCATCAAACCTTATTAACCGATTCAGCAAAGTTGCAGGATACAAAATCAACACTCAAAAGTAAATTGTGTTTTTGTACACTAACAATGGCCAATCTGAATAGGAAATAAAGAAAACAATCATATTTACTATAGCATCAGAAAGAATAAAATACTTAGGAATAAACTTAACCAAACAGGTAAAAGACTTGTACACTGAACACTATACAACATTGCTAGGTGAGAGACATAAAGGCATATATAAATGGAAAGACATCCTGTGTTTGGGCATTGGGAGATTTAATATTGTTTAAATGTTCACACTACCCAAAATTGATCTACATATTAAATTCAATCTCTATCAACATCCTAATTGCAGTTTTTGCATAAATAGAAAAAACATCCTAAAATTCACATGGACTTTCTCATGAATAGCCCAAACAACCCTGACAAAAAAGAACAAAGTTGGAGGCCTCACACTCCCTGATTTCAAAACATACTACAAAGCAACAGTAATTAAGATAGTATGTTACTGGCATGAAGACAGATATACAGAAAAATGGAACAGAATGGAGAGCCCAGAAATAAATGATAGCATATATGGCCAAATAGTTTTTGACAAGGGAGCCAGAAAAGTAGTTTTTGGCAAGGGTACCAGAACTACACAGCGGGGAAAATAGGCTCTTTAACAAATGGTGCTAGAAAAACTAGATATCTATATGCAAAACAATGAAGTTGGACCCTTGATTTACAATATATACAAAAATTAACTCAAAATAGATTAAAAACCTAAATTTTCATACTGTTAAACTCCTAGAAGAAAACTTAAGGGAACAGCTTCATGACATTGGATTTGGCAATGTTTTCTTGCATATAACACCAAACACATAAGCAACAAAATAAAAAGTGGACAAATGAGACTATACTAAATATAAAAACTTCTGTGTATCAAAGGAAACAATCAACAGAGAGTGAAAAGGCAACCTATGGAATGGGAGAAAATATTGGCAAATCACATTTCCAATAAGGAGTTAATATCCATAATATATAAGAAACTTCTACAACTCAGCAACAACAACAACAACAAAAACCAAATAACCCAATTTAAAAAGTGGGCAAAGGACTTGAAAGACATATCTCTTAAGGAGAAATATAAATGGCTAATAATCACATTCAAAGATGTTCAACATAACTCATCATTAGGGAAATGCAAATCAAAACCATGAGATACCATCTCACCATCAGGATGGACCCTAGCAAAAGAACAGAAGATAACAAGCGTTGGAGAAGAGGTGGAGAAGTTGAAACCCTTATGCAATGTTGGTGAGAATGTAAATTGATGCAGACACTATGGAAAATGTTCCTCAAAAAATTAAAATATAATCTGGCAATCTCACTTTAGGGTATGTATCCAAAAGAACTCAAAGCATGATCTCAGAGATTTTGCATTCCTATGTTTATTGAAGCATTACTCACAATAGCCAGAGGTTGAAGCAACCTAAACGTCTACTGGCAGGTGAATGGCAGATGAATGGATAAAGAAAACGTGGTCTAGACATACAACAGAATACTGTGAAGTCTTAAAAAAGAAGACAGTCCTGTCACATGCTACAACATGGATGAACTTCAAGAATGTTATGCTAAGCAAAATAAGTCAGTCACAAAGGGAAAAATGCTGTATGATTTCACTCATATGAAGTACCTAAAGTAGTCAAAATCATAGGAACAGAAGGTAGAAAGATGGTTATTAAGAGCTGGGGGGAGGGAAAATTAGTGTTTAGTGGGTGCAGAGATTCAGTGATGCAAAATGCAAAAGTTCTGGAGATTTGTTGCACAAAAATATAAACACACTTATGTTAAAATTGTACACTTACAAATAGTTCAGAAGGTAAATTTAATGTTATGTGAATTTTTAATCACAATAAAGAAAAGTTAAAAAACAAAACAACTCAAAATAGGAAGGTAGTTAGAATTCCTTAGGAAACATGACAAATGAGAAGAGCAGGCCAAGGATGGAACAGAGGTTCCTTGAAGAATCCTCAGTATCCCTTGGGAATGTGTTAGGAATGGGCAGACACCGTACACAATCACTAACAAAGCCTGCTTCTTACATTGTGCTATAAATGTTCTTTTTCTTTCTAGAAGCCTTGGGGATCTCAATAGTGGATTATTTCCAAACTTGAATCTTATTACTGTAAGGACTTCAGTAAGAGAAATTAGCAAATAACAGAAATGCAATATGAAAATAAGTGATGGGATGATGCTTAAGAAACATTACTAATAGGCCGGCCAAGAAATGAGAAAGCCAACTCTGGAAAGTGAAGACGCAAAAACTCAGCAAGGATAAAATTATGGGTCTGGAGTCACTCTAGGAGATGTCTGCTGGCTACGTGGTGAGGCGAGAACAACAAGCTAAGCTGGAAAATCTGAAGCACAACTGAAGTCAGTGGGAAAACTAAGGTTAGCAACACACTACTATGGTAACTCAGTAGGTTTTCTAAACCAAAGTTAGGATACAGGTCTGACATGGTGAAACCACAGTTGTGGTGGAAAATCTAGGATATTTGGCAGCCATTCCCAAGACACTCCTTCTTGGAATATGCAGTGCCTCAAACTACCTGCAGATATTCTGGGGAAAAAAAGAAAAGCCACCATTGATAAAATGTGACAGGCAAGGTATGAGCAGAGTGACCAGAGAAAGATGACAGGCAGGAGAAGGTAGCATTTAAGTTGGGTTTACTTGTAAACAAGTGAGTTGACTTGTCACTCTATCTACTCCCCTTCCCACAGCCTATACCTCCAGTGGCCCAGTGGGATGACCTGGTATCCTTGCATCTTCATGAAGGATTCTAAGGAGCGGGACTAAAGGAGAGAACACAAGCTCCTTTTTATCAACCATGCCCTGCTTTGTGGCCCATCAACTTAGCTCCTTTACAGGCACGGATTTCTTCAGCAAAACATTAGTTAAACCTTCAATTCAGACATTATAGCTAAGAAGGAATGGGGGTGGGTAACCCAGGCCCTACATAATAGAGACCAGATTCTAGGTAACACCAATGGCTCTGCATGTATTTATACTTCTAAGGAGGTAAGTAATCCACATACATCCTGCACCTGAGGACTTGATGTTACAGTATTTGGTATAAATAGTGTCTCTCTGTAGGGCAGCTTTAAAATAAAAGGAACTTTTCTCCTTCCCGAAGTTCTATTATTGGCCAAAACAACTCCATCTCTCTCCCTTCTCTTTCCCATTTCTCTCTCTCTCTCTCTCTCTCTCTCTCTCTCTCTCTCTCTCTCTCTCCCCCCCCCACACACACACACACACATTCAAAAAATGCAGGGACTTAAACTAACGTCCTTTTTAATGGGAAAGTTAGTCGCTCTAAGTGATAGAAGTTGGTAGAGATGAAAGGAATCATTGGCTCAGATCACCCGGGACTCCAATAGGCTATATCTTCCTGAGGACATTTTATCTTGAGTCTACCTTCCCAAAAGAAATGCTATTTTCTTTCCCACCAACATCTCTGAAAAAAACTTATAGCAAGCATTGATTCATCTCTCTGGGCTCTTGAACAAGCATTTAATTGAGAGCTTCTTTTTGATAATCTTTCAGATGTGAGCATGTCACCTGGGCCATTCAGGCCCCCATGCCTTAGTAGCACAACCCTTTGCAAATAAACAAAGCTTTGAGATCCTGGGGAAAAATGCAGCTTACACAGCACTTAGGAGTGCTCAAAGGGCCTCTGTTCCCTCTCCATACTAATGTGGTTTCACAAGAAGACCAAGATTATTTTATTGCCCCAGGATGCCAGGAAATTTTCATTTGGCTCCCTCAGATCTTTGGGATAAAAGTGGGACAGTAAGGAAAAGAATTCCCCTTGCTGTCTTAGATTTCTGTTCTCCAGGAAAATATGTTATGTTTTCTAAGATCAGATACTCTGTCATTTATTTTTAGCTTTAGTAACTGTATTATTTTACATCCCCCAGTCCCCCTTTTTTTCAAAGGAATATCTCCCCCTCTGCTCCTTCCTGTTTTGGATCCTTTCATGGGATTCCACTTTTGGCTAAAATACAGGTAGTGTCTTTCACACATCATAGGCTTATTGACTGATGTAGGAATGAAGGACACAAGTATTTCCTAAGTAGAAATTATAATCACCATTAAAAACTAACAAAGTACGCTTTCTAGCATATCCCGAAAGAGTTCATACTAGTTTTTAGGTGTGGACTGTCAGAATGAGGTTGAAGTTACCCATTTGATAGCTTATGAGAAAGTGCCTCTCTGACCACCCTTTATAACATTGTGCCCACCTTGATCTATCACCTTTACTCTGCTTAATTTTTCTTCACAGCACTCAACACCTAACATCATATTTGTTTATTTATGGTTTGTCTCTCTCCACTAGACAGGACCTCCATAAATGAAAAGGTTGGGTTTTATCTCTGTAGTACTTCTGGTGCTCAAAAGCTATACGATGAATGACTTACCCTCAGGGTAGGGAGGAGTAGCTTATTTATATATTAAAAAACAAAAACAAAAGCACAATGCTGACTTAAAACCTTAAATCAGTTTCAAAAACTCTTATTCCATTTCTTAAGCAATCACCTTGAATAATTATGGCTCAGCATTGCAATATAATATTTCATAAATTCTACAAGCAATGAGAAAGATGAAAAAATCTTTAACCTCACGTTTTTACTGAAATAAGAAAATAGCTTCTCTTTCTCTTCCCTCCCCCACCACCACCCCCCACTCCCACTTCTCATGAGTAGGGAGCTCTAGTGTTCAGTTTCTCACACACAAGGGCTTGGTTCTCTGTACTTTTGATATCCTGGCACCGGTGCTTAGCTTTGTTTCCCTGGAATTCTGCAAGAGCATCTCATCTTGCAAAGTATATCAGCATTTGATGAAACCAAAATCCAAAGCTCTCTACCATTTGTGAAATTTAAAATGTTACCTAAAAATTTCCAAAATAGGAATTAAAAATATAATTACATTGCCATGTTGAATCCATTTGGGAAGCAAATGGAGGTACAAATAATAAAATAAGAAAATTAACATAGATACATTTTCCACACACATTTTCTCTTGAGTTATTAGGTATTCCCTCTCCTTTTCAACTCTGTTTTCCAAACACCCAAACAAAAAGTTGCGCACTGAATAAACATGTTCTATAGGGGATGTTTATAATAAATCTTATTAGAAAGGAAATTTCCACTAACCTGATTTCCTCCTCGATTGCTTTCAAATGATTTTCTCCAAACGCTTTTGACCATACATTTAATAAATTGCTTTTTTGATTTTGAAAATTTTCTCCTCAAATATTTGAATTTTATTGGTTCTTCATCTTGTACTGGGCAGCTCCATTTACATTGTTAAATTTGACGCTCACACTTAACTCACAAAATAGATGCCACTTACCAAACGAGGGGTTCTAAAGTTCAAAAACGTTAAGATGCACACTCAGGGTCACAGAGAGCAAGACACAGAACCAGGACTGAAACCAAGATTGTCTCGACCTGAAATCCCATGTTCCTCCCCTTCTCTATTAAACTTACCATCTGACCTTCTACAGAATCACATATTTCTCCTTCTATTGGAGGTGGGGGAACTCCCATAAGACTAGAAAACATGGCTTAGTTAAAAGAGCACTGGTTTATGGGAGGTAGTATTGTTTAGGGCCTGATTTTCTTTCCTGTAGCATGGACAAGAAAGTCCTCGAGGTTTCTTTCATTCCTGAAATTTTTTGGTAATAAAATGGTCTTAATTGGAATCAATAAGAGTAAAATAACTTAAAAATATAAGTGGTTCAGTGCTAGGAGCAATATTCCAACCTCTTCCATTGTTCAAAAAGAAGAAATATATAAAAACATTAAATTTTAAAAAGTGTTTATATCTAGTATAGTTATAAATTTAAAATCTGGATTAAAATATTTTGTTAATTTATCTAGTTAGAACAGTTATAACTGCAAATTGCTATACCGTATTTCCCCATGTATAAGATGCTCCCATGTATAAAACGCACCTAATTTTGGGGCCCAAAATTTGAAAAAAAAAATCTATTACATAAAATTATTGAACTCAAGTTGTATATATCATAAAATTCATACAACTCCTCATCACTGTCAAAACTCCCAACAATTGGCTTGTCCTCATCTGTGTCTGATGACGAATCACTGTCTTCATATATTGCCTTGTCCTCAGCGGGAAATGCAAGTAAAAAAATCTACAATCACTACATAAGAAGCACCCAGTTTTTAGACCCCAAATTTTTCGAAAAAGGGTGGATCTTATACATGGGGAAATAAGGTATATATATATATATATATATATATATATATATATATATATATATATATATATATGTTACTATCTATATCTACATCTTATACATAGATAGATATATACATATATACTATATGTAATATATAATATATTTATATTTAAAATATATATAGTTTTTAAGTCTGACTAGATGGTTCTGATTTTTATTGTTTCCCAAAAGGCACAAAGTAATTCTCAGGCTGGGCTTTAGGAAAGGAGGCAAACACTGTTGTTTGTGAGAAGGGGCATGTGACAGAGCATGTGACCAGAACGTCCCCAACACAAGCACCACCCTGGGCTCTCGGGAGCTGAGCCGGGATCCTGAAAGCCATCTCCTTGTTGTCATTTTATTCTCCAAGGTTTGACAAACAACCGTCCCTCCCCCTAACTCCTGACACTTTAAAACTGGTGAAGAGGGTACTGGTCTTTCTCAAAGTAAAAAGGCTGGTTCCAAAGCCTTCCTGATAATTCATCTATGGTAAAATGTAGGTTTAGTATCAGAGTCTCATTTTCATTTTGAGGCTAATGTTCATGATCTGAAGTTTTGCCTTTTCCTTTGAGTGGTCAATAATTTTTTAATGTCTTTTGATTGCCCTATTCCATAAATCACATTGGTACTTTCTTTTAAGAATGTTTATATGCATTAGCATGTTTTCCACTAAATGTATCTACATATTCATAACAGCTTCCTTAGAGTACTAAAAATCTCTTAAAGTGCTAGTATCCCAAAGTACAACTGCCTAAGGACATTATATCAATCCAAGTTAAGAAAAAAAAGTTGAAACACATTTTGAGTACATTTTCTTTGAGAATGTTGCTATTTTTGTCCAGTGGAACTTTCACTTTTGAGGGGAGTGGTAGAAGAAAGATCTCAGCAGACTTTTACCATAAACATAGCTTTATGGACACAATGTGTAGTGCAAGGAATGAGAAAAACAGGAGAACCATTTCATTGGCAAGATATATAAGTCAGTATCTGGATTTGCCAAGAAGCACTGTCATTGTGAAAGCTGACATTCAGAATTGCTAAGATCTGAATGCACTCTTCAAATGTTGTTTAAAGATGGTCCTCACTTTCAAAGAGCACCTACCCAAGTTCTATCTTTCATCCAGAAATTCTACTATCTAAACATTCCAACGACTTTGAAATGGAAATTGTCTCCATAAAGCAATATTTTTTTAGGGGTGAGGCCAAAATTTCAGGGTAAAACATCCATTAAAATCTTTATCAAAGTGAATAAAACTTCAAATTGAAATTCCCCATGCATTTGATGTTAACGTCTGTTCATGTTTTGCATATATATTTTAATGAAATGATTTTAAGTCAGGATGCAGCATATATCTCATCATTTGTTTGAAGAATTAAGTCCAGAAGGAAGTCAGAGAGGTTCACTGAACAGGTGAACAAAGTATATCTGAGACAAATAATCCCACCTTCAGAACATAGCCTGCAGTTTCTAATGTGGTTGGTAAAGAAAAACTACATATGAAAAATACAATAGTGGGCAGTTAAATATTTTAATAACAGCTTCATTTTAAAGTAACAATCAAAGGAGAAGTAATTTACACAAATTTCCCCATGCGTGCATATACATACTGACATATACACATAGACACACACACACACACACACACACACACACACACACACACACACACACACACCTTTCAACCATGCCAGATTTACCTATGGTCTGGAGGGTAAGATTTTCATCAGGTTATGGAATTAAGCTTAACTTTACTTTCTCATGTTAAGCGTTTGTTCTGACATATGTTTTTTTTTTCTTCCAACCTTGTTGGTTTTTGTTTTTTTTTATTCCATTTTTATAGGACAGCTTTGACTCTGTGCTAAACCATGCCACTAACACGTTACTTAATCTAACTGGCACATTGTAAAATTTTACACATGCGCTCATCCAGATAATTACACAATTAATTTTCACTTAGTTCAGCTGAAACGGGGATAATGAAATTTCCACTGGTGTAATGTTACGTCCAGGGGCCAAGGGTCAGTTTCCTGTTTGGATAAGGGTGAGTTTAAAGAGGATTTCTGACAGTCTCCTTACTTCAACTGGTTCTAAAAACATTGCAATGGAATTTCAATTTACAGCTCAGTTCAATGAAAGGAGCAGATGTTGGGAGTGTGCCACTGCCATGCAAGAGCCTCCTTCCACACAGGTGTGCGAAAGAAATCATCAGCTCTTGCTTTAAAGAATTGTCTCTTCTACCTTCCATTCTGGAGTGAAAAAGTGGCTGACAGACACTTGGAATTCATTTTTCCCCTAAGATTTAGACATCTGCTGAGCTGTGATATTAAAGCAAAGGTTTCAGTTCCCATTGCCCTTCATTCTAAAGGAAAATAGTAGAACCTCAATGACTAAATTGTCCGTGAATTTAGAGGACACTTGAAATCATATTCTTGTGAAATGACCTCACAGAGCAAAAGTGGCTCAGAATCAGGGTTTTCCTGGTGGTAAAAGTGAAGAAATTTTACTTCTAAAGAAAGTATAAATCTTAATCTTTCCTTGAAAGTTTGCTTGTTTGCTGTAATTTCAGGGTTTAAATGTCTAATCCTTAGCACTAGTTGGGTATATTACAAACAGCAGTGAAATTTCCAGCAAGGAAATTATGGATATCTTGACTAACCCATTTTTTTTTCTTTAAAACATTCCTTTCACTGAAGAATCAGACATAGTGCTAAAACGAAATATGGTTGAAAGAGTAACTTCTTCTTAACACAAGTCCACTTCATATTAAATCAGCATGCATATAAAATGCTCATTGTGTTGTGGGCGATAAAATTGCCTGACCAAAGCTATATCTGTTCATTAACAAAGTCCCTATGGGTGCTAGGTTTTGATGTCAATCCCTGTCTAGGCTAACATTAGGGGTGGAGAATTGCTTTTATAGCTGAATCCAAATGTCTTTGATATTACCATGTTAAGGAAGAGATGGTTACCTATAGAGATGATAAGAAAAATTACTAAAGGGAAATATGGAAAGTACAGTATATTCCTATTAATAGCCAACTATGTTTCTTCTAACTGCGTTGGACAACTCACATGTTAAAACTCAAGAAAAAAAAGATTTTCGATTATAGTAGCATATTGAGTTCATATTTTCTGAAGAAATAATTTCACCTTCTAATATAAGTCAATCTTAGATACTCGTAGGTCAAAAATAATTTAGGATAAAAGATCTTGTACTTATAGGTAGGAGTTTACAAAAATGTATGCAGGTAGAGTGCATATTTCTCTTCCATTTGCAAGGTAATAAGCTTGACCCTCCTCTTCAACATGCCAGACATGCATCTGCCTTCAGGTCTTTGGGCTGGCTATTTTCTCTGCCTGGAATCCTTGTGTTCTAGATATCTGTGAGATAAAGTCTCTTGCTTCTTTGAAGTGTTTGCCTACATCTACCTTTTTCAATGAAGCCTACCCTGACCATCGTAATTGAAATTGAAATTCACACAGTCTTACCCACTCCCTTGGCCCTTGCTCTTCCAGATTTCCTTTACCCTGATCTACTTTTCTGTCTTCATAACACTTATCATATTCAAACACACTGTAAAATATATATATATTTATTGTACATTAGTGCTTATTGTCCTCCAATGGAATGTAAGCTCTGGAATGGCAGGGATCTTTGTTTTGTTCACTGCCATACCCCCAGCACCTAGAATGGTGCTTGATGGACGCTCAGTAAATATGCACTGAATGACTGACTGAATGAATACTCTGTGAGGCTACACACTATTTCTCTTTTACTCCTTGCTGCAATCACAGAAACTGACACGATCCTTAACAGACACGAGAGGCTCACTATTATTGAGTGAATAACCAGGTGTAGTCATTCTACTTTTATATGCTGGAGATGCAGAGCATTCTGGGAAGGCTAGCCACTCTAAGACCAATAAGTGCCTCAAGAGTATAGCATGTCATCGGAAACAACTTTCCAATCTACAGGTCACTAAATCTCTGGGTTAACAGAACACATACATCTGCCCTGCTCTTGGCTTATTCCCTATCTTGAGCCAGTCATTCAATTGGCTTTGAGTTCACAGTTTTTCACCCTCTTATTCTCACAAACATTCAGAGGGATCAATTTTTATGCTATGGCAGATACTATGGATCAGAAGAATATTTATCTTACCTCTAGGCTGGACTTGGAGGACAATTTAACATAAATTATTAAACACACATAACATACTTCCATACTATTAAGAAAAACATCATAAAACCTTCGTTGTGCTTAGTGCATACAAGAACAGAATGAACACATTTCTGGAAATAATAGGGCTGCAAACCTGTCCCTCTTTGTAGGGGTGAGGGGTAGCTTTTGCCTTGAATGATCCTGAAGCATCCACTGTAATTGTTATGATACTTGGGCTGCTGATGGACAAGTCACCGCTTGGGCTTGAGCTATGGTCATTCAAAAGGCAGCTATTAAAGGATAGTGGTGGTGGTGGTGGTGGTGGTGGTGTGTGTGTGTGTGTCTGTTAACTTTCCATTTGAATATAATGAAGGCGCTCTTATGATATTTTTTTTCTAGGAGTATAGAATACAAATATGCTATATGTCACATTTTTAAAGGACATGGTTTCTTGTAAGTTCTTTCTAATTAATCATGTTGTTTTTACTGAACTCTGCTGTGTAGCATTTGAAATAAATTAAAGAGGAAGTGGATGATTTTGATGCCAGTGTCCCACCTTGCATCATTATCCCACATTGAATGATTTGCATTTCATAGCAATGCCACTTCTCTAGAGAAGATCAGGCCAAACTTGAGGTTAGCCAGCTCCACAGTGAGGAAGTACAGAGGCTAATAAAAGCCATTCTGTCACTAGACTATGATTATTAGCACTTCTGTGACAACTGCTAGCACTTTTCTCCCTCTACCATGTAGGCCTTCTGAGACACATGCACCTACTGAGTTCATCTCTCCGTCCATCGTCAAGTAAACCCAACCATATTTACCTTCATGTATTGTCTAGATCCCAGACTGATAACCAATTCCCCTGGCAAGATCTGTCCAGAAAATTTTCAGCTGTTTGACACCCACACTTTTCTCAATTGGTGTCCTAAGCACCAATTTTTCCTTTTGTCCACTCCCTAAATTCATTGAATTTTCTGAGATCACACATTTAATTTCCATTGACATTCTGTACTTTTAGCCAAGATCCTCAGGGAATTTAGACAAAGAGAAAAACATCACTTATAAATGAACAGTGTTTTAGGGTCTCTGTTCTTTATATACCATTGAAAACTGGGTGATGGATTTGCAATCCCCATGGCCTTTATCTGTCACTTCTTAATAGAATCACTACATTGCTTCCATATGTTCAGTTATTGCATTTCCTCTGTTTCATTTTGGCCCTTCTCCATGCACTGTGACTGAGTATCTAGTGACTTTGCAATGGAATGCTGGGCACCTCACTGAAAACTGCCATGTTGTACATTAAGTTGCTCTTTGTTTGAAATTGTACCATCTCTACTAATAAAAAGCCTTTACAGAATAGAAACATGATATCTCTAATGTATATCTCTATCTTTCCTCTCCCTCTCTCTCTCCCTCTCTCTCTCTCTCTCTCTCTCTCTCTCTCCAAGATATCAAACCATAAATTTAGTCAATTTGCTGATTTGAACCAAAGGTGATAATCAGTAGTTTTTTAAATCACCTAATGCCTGAGAATCATCATAGGGCATCAGGTACACATGAGGTTCTCAAAAACCTCTTCCTCCTTGTAGTAGCTTCAACAGTGTCCGTCCCCCCAGTCCTATCCCGCTGCCCACACACACCAACTTCATGTCTACCTGGAACCTCAGAATGGGGCCTTATTTGGAAATAGGGTTACTGCAGATATAATTAGTTAAGAATCAAGATGAGATCATACTGGACTAGGTGGTACTTCAATCCAATAAGAGTTCTTATAAGAGACAAAAAAGAACCCATAGAGACACAGAGAAAATGGTGACGTAAAGATGGAGGCAGAGATTAGAGGGATGTGTCTACAAGCCAAGAGGCACCAAGGATTGCCTACAAGCATTAGAAGCTAAGGGAGAAGTATGGAACTATTTCTCTGTTAGAACTTCTAGAAGGAAACCACAACTTAATTTTAGATGTCTGGCCTCCAGAACTTTGAGAGAATAAATTTCTGTGTTGTAAATCACCCACTTTGTGGTAATTTGTTATGGCAACCACAGGAAACTAATATACTAATATACTCCTTTACCTCCTTTCCCCACTCCCTATATATGATCAACCAACTCTGTCCCTCTTCTTACTGTTTCTACTCTGCTCAAAGTGCTTCTGTAATATTATCCCTGTAGCTGAAACAATATTTTAAAAGATGGGTAAGCTGGAGTCCATCTAGAGAGGAATGAAGAGTCTGGATACGTGAGAAAGTTAAGGAATACATGAGAGACACCTGTCCATTTTTTAAAAAACGTTCCTCTGTGAAAGCAGAAATTATAATCTCATGTGTTATAATTTAGGTAATATGTATTAAAACAAATTGAAAACAGTAAAAGGACACATAAATGTTTTTTATGGTTATTATTGATCCAGAATATCATATTAGAATCTGTAAGGACTAGATATTAAAAAAATATATCACAAGAACATTTTTGTACAAAACTTTTTCATCAGTGAAGTGAGTTTCCCCAAGATATCTATCGTGCAATGTTCCTATTGGAGGCACTTAAATAGAGATGAGATGGCCATTGGTCAGATAATCTATAAATGCTTCAGGCATTAGTTAGATAATCTAGCCTCTCTGAACCTGTACCTTAATATGGAAAATAAAATATAAATATCACTCACTTGTGGTGGTTGCTGTGAGAATATTAAAGCACTTCCTGAGCTAGAAAGCAAAATACAAGCAAAAGGAACTAAAGTTTCTTTTTCACTCTAAATTTAAATGGCTCTGCATAAACTTACTTTCTCAAGTTCTCTTAGAATCCAATATCACTGGCTGCTGCCTTTCTTGCTAAGGACACAGGGGAGTTCCCATGACTCCTTGTGGCATCTTCAATAATGTCTCAGTAACCTGCTGTCCTGACCAGAACAACTTCATTTAACGACCCTTCAAGTGACCATTCTGTACGCTTAATCCTGTAAACAACATGCTTTATACTTTTGTCTTTCTATACACTAGCCTTTTTCTTTCATTAATTGCCTTTTGCATTTCTGTTTTTTTCACATTTTAAAAGCGATAAGTTAATTAAACATTGTTTTTCTTATCACTTTACCATTGTTCACTATGTTGTCTAGGTTTGTAAAGATTATCATTTCTGAAGTTTTTATGAAGTATCCTCACTTGCTTATGTTTTTAGGTATTCTTCATTTGTCTTGGCTTTTAATAAATGGACACTTAACATTCAAGATGCTCTATGCTTTGTTTCTATTGTCCTCAAAATTAGTGGGTTTTTTCTTTTATCTTTTTCAGAATTTGTAACTAATGCTTCAACAAAATCTCTAAAACCAGATGAAAATACATTCTTCATAATAAATTATGAAAATTGGAAGAAATAAAATAAGCCAACTTTACATTTATGTTTGTCTACACATTCTTAAACTATCTAAATATCCAGATTTCCTTTCATCTTTAGCATTTAACTAATTCCATCAATTCAACTTCTTGAATAGATATTCCTAATAAGAGACTCTGTAACACTTAATAATTAACCTCCAAGGGACCAGTATGCCTACTCTTCAGAAATAGAAACCTCGTAATGCTCTTTTTCTATCATTCTCCTATAAGAAGGAGGTCTTTCACATTTTAAATATCGGTTTTTGCTGCTTCTACACATGGCAAATTAATTTGGCTTTTATAATGAGGTGGAATGTTTCAAATCTAAATTAACACCTTTGGCTTTACTTTGTGAGAAGACCTACTCATTACTCTCTGGTAACTTAATGGCTGTGCTATTCTATGAACCAAAATAGTTTAACGTAATCTGACATTTATGACTTCCACATAATATCGACTGCTAAGGCTTGAAAAAAGGTTTCTATTCAGAAAAAAACTCAAACTAATAAGCATGCACCCAATATTAAAATCGGGTCAGAGATCCTTTTCACTTTCATTACATATAATTTATGCCACTTGAATGTAGTTTAATAAGGTCATAAAAATGCCAGTTGTGGTATCTCATAATACTTTTTATAAACTGGTTTTACAGTCTCTCCTTTGTTCCAAAGTTCAAAGTGACAATTGAAATGCACAGGTTGCTTAGGAGTTCTTGAAGTTTCTCCTGGAAAAACTGAATGGTGAATATATAAATTTTATATATATATCATATATATGATATATAGCCTTTATGAATATTTCTATAGTATATATATACTTATAGGTAGGTTAAATTATGCTCGTTACTTAAGATATGTTTTTAAAATATAAAACTGTTTTCCAAAATCTTCACAATTTACTAAAAAACATTCCTGATTTTCAGGTGCATTTAAGTTTATACTTCTCAATTAAAAGGAAAAAACAGAATTCAAGAAAAGGTTCATTTTGTATTATTACTCTGGCCCTACCTTTTTTTATTAAGATGAAATAAAAACTTCCCAATACTTACTCCTCACTTGGTCAGTCAAACAATACTCAGAGGTGCTCCTACAATAGTGTCATTGTCAGCTTTCCCTGACTTCATTCACTTGCTGGCCATTGCCTTACTTCCTGGCTGAGGTAAATAGGGCTTTGTGAGAACTTCCTTTAAGTCATTTCAGGGGAGATAAATTAAATAATAATTGCAATGTAATATTGTGATAGTGCTAAAATATTTCCTTCAAGTTTCAACTTTGAGCACAAGTTTCCAATAATATGTAATTTTTCATTTGCCAGCTCAAACTTTTGGGTTTATTAAATTCTACAGCTGCACTCAATATTTATGTATTTGGTGACCAACCTTGATATATTATAATAATATGAAGCTAAGACTTTTATATAAGAATACAAAATGTTTTAAAAATTACTATTGAATCAAACATGGATATTCAACACAATTTGCTTGAATACCAATTGAACAAAAGCATAGCAAGTGTTTTAGTTTTTGAACCAACATTAAAATTGATATTCATACAGCTTGCTCTATTTATCTAAAGTATTTCATAGGTTTATTTCTATTATCAGTTTAGAGAATTATTCTGGAAGATTACGAGGGGTTCCTATTCAGTACTCAACCACTCTAGAAGTTTCAGTTAAATTGATGCTTGGTGAATATTCCTTAGCAATGTTCATCTCAGTCTGCTAAAAACAGCAACAAAAGAGTACAGTATTTATATTGCTTTTGTCAGGAGGAAAAACACAACAGCTGCAGTTAGAGCTGGGTTCAGCTCAGTTATTGTATTGAATAGTTATGTGACCCTGGACATGCCACTTAAGCTATCTGAGCTTCCCCATCTGTTAAGAGGAACTAGTTACAGCATTCTGTAAGATTAAAATTAAAACAAGATATACAGTAAATTAAACTAGATTGTATATTATAAAAATAACACATCATCATCAGAGGGAAATGCATATGACATATTAAGTGGTGGATGTGGTTTGCTCCTGTTTTCTGCAGGATTCAGTAAAGAACCCTGGCTTCTCAAGTCAGACCCTCTTGATTATTGAATATATTAATGTTAGTATCTAGGAAAGGCTCACTCTGGCATAACTGGGGCCCAGGAGCAAAGATGACTGGAGAGAATCATCAAGAAATTACCAGGATTTGGGGCCAATAGGGTAGAAGATGTGACTCTGGGCAGAGGAGCAGCAACCAAAATACACTTGTTCTAAGATAGGATCAGGGCTACTAATAGCACATTGTGGTTGGGTGGATTTGGGACAAGAAACAATGTTCCCATTGGTCCAGCTACGCTAAATACAGTCTTTTTCTCCACCCTCGGTCATGTGCCTTTGGATTTAAGACACAGTCCTTATTTCACAGCAACTCTGGTCTTGAACTTGAAAGGGGTGGAACACACTTTTTCTAACTTCATATAAACTTTTGGTTGAAAACAGCTTCTTGGTTTACAGTAGTCAGTTAGTCTCCCAGTGGGGAATATTGAAAGTAACCTAATAAATTTTCATGGGAAAATACACTTTGAGTTACTAGATGAAACCAAGACCAATAGTTATGTAAAGTATATGATGTGTGTTAAATATAAACCATTTGTTCTTGCAAATCCTATGACCGAAAGGGAAGTTTCACTTGATCCTTAAGAAAATTTTGTAACATTTCAGATATGGCTTTCTTCTTTCTTTGTAAAATAATCTGCATACTTGATGTCATCATGGTATTCAATGTTTTATTTTTCATTCTCATTCTCTCTCTTCCTCCATCACTCCCTCCAAGGGATATAGACACTAGAGAGAAGGAAATCTGGCCTTGAACTCCACTCAGTGCCACTCTACCTTGAGTCTTGATCATCACAGTATCAGGATGTGCATTCCACCTTACTAATACCACACTGAGTTGCCAGGCAACACCCTTAGTATGGTCTTCAAAAGTTACAATTAGGGACAGAAGTACCATTATCAAGACCAACCACAGCTGCATTATTAGAAGCTCTTTGCCATATTATTATGTTTTCTGAAAAATCAAAGTGTACACAATACTCAGAGAGAAAACGTTATTAGGTGTGTATGGTGAGGGCTAAGTGGAAGGAATTATTGTGAATACTGACTAGGCAGGATTGTAGTAAAGCCAATTTGTGGCTCAGACAAGATCCTTAGAAGTTTACTTGTATTTCAAGAACTGAACAAGAAGGAAACAACCCTGTATGATTAGTGACCAGTGAAATAATGTCTTGCTGCTTTCAATTAGGCCTTGGTACCTGTTACAATTTCATCATAGTGTAGGAGACTCTGAAGACTTAGTGTTTTGATATAAAAACTGTCTGAAAATCCTGATCAGTAATTCTCTAGCCACACGTTTGAGTAACTTACTGGCTTGGTCTTCAAGGTTACATGTTTGGGTTGTTCTTTCAGGGGCTTGTGTGAAGACACATGAAATACTGAAATTTTGGGCACCCTCAAGCTTCAAATGTTACAACGCTAAAGAAAAATTTTGAGGAAGAATCACGGGATCTATCCAAGAAATTAGAAACTTGATAGAAGCAGATTCTCCCCTGTGCACCATCCAGATTTTTTTCTACCTGGCTTTGTTTGAAAGTTTCATTACGTACCTACCTCACAGTTCACATATGAAAATGGAAATAAGAAATACTCAGGGAAAACCTTATTACCATGAATCTTACTCATTTATGGTTTAGAGGGCAGTATACCATAGTTTAAGCAACTCTAGATTTAGAATCAGGAACATGTGGATCACACCTGAGCTTTGATGCTTACTACATGGTACATGAGCATGACAATTAACCTTTCTGAATCTTAATTTCTTTATCTGTAAAGTGGAGAAATAGCCCATTAATCACAATGATATGAGGTATATTAAGCATCCAGTAGAGCAGTTATTTAACAGTAGGCTTTCAACAATTTGTAACTATAATCTGTAGGAGCTGAAATGCTACATGTTTTTTTATGTGGTACAGGACAGACATCATGCCCCACCAACTGCCTTAGCTTCCTCCCCACACAAAATTTTCTTTTCGCGTGACTAAATACCTCTAAGTTAATTGTGAAAGATTTTACTCCTACATCTTGCAAAACCCATCCTAATTCTCAGATGGCTTTGAAATCTCAAGTACTGATAGAGGTTCTCATGCCCAAATATTTTCCTTAACTTATTAGAAACTTGGCTAAGTTTGTGATATTTGGAGAAAAACAAAGGAAAAAATATTAAATCCCAATTATGGGAAAATTACATAGACAATTAATCTAATCTTTCTTCCCTACAGAAAATATTTATGTAATGTCCATTCTTCCTTACATAAGATAACTATCCTTAAAAGATTTCTAATTGTTTGAAGTCAAACTGAAAGTAGGCAGTAAAATAAGACATTATCTAAAATATCTGAGCTTGAATTTGAAAAGCAATCTTGAGTACATGTTTTCTCTGCTTTAGAATAATAGACTCACAGAATTTTCTAGTTGACTGTCCCTTAAAGATAACAGGACATTTATTTATGTTTGTTGGAGCTATGACTTACCATCAAAAAACATCCACTTGATTCAGAATGCTTACAAAACACGATGGTCCACCACAGCAAAAGGAGGTTTCACGCTCTTCATAAATGGATGAGCATGGAGAGGACTTCAGTGACAATCTCATGGTAGCTGAGCTTCTCTTACCAAGTCATTGAGTAATGACGGACAATCCATTTTTTGGTAGAATTTGGTCTCATGCTCATTTTTATTCAATCACTGAAATATTTATGCCTAGTAGAAGAGAGATTAACTGGGGTTTTATAAACTTAAGACCTAATAGTAGATGTGGTCTGCAAACATAGCCACCAACTCCTTCCTATCGCTGTCCATGTATTCCACTCTTCCCTTCGGTCTCCTTGCATCTGGGCTGGCCTTCATCAAAAGAATGCAACAAACGTGATGGGGCTTACAATTTAAGAAGCCTGGTGGCTTTTACTTCTTCACACTTGAAATCATACTACCTTATACAAAGTTTGGGTTTCTTAATGAATAATGGGAAACCATATAGAAAGAGAGAGCCCATGTTGAGAAGAAATTAAGAACCTCCATTGATAACCAGTACCAAAGTCCCAGACATATAAGTGCAGCATCTTTCTGTTCCAATCCAGATGAGCTCCCAATGCATGCAGACACATGAGTGGCCTCAGTCAACACCACATGGAACAGAACCACCCAGCTCAGTCCAGCCATTCACAGAAGGGGGAATGTTTTGGGGGTTTTTTGTTTGTTTTCGGCCACTAAGTTTTGGCGTGGTTTGTTATACAGTCAAGAACAGTGGATATCAGAATCACTATCAAAATCAGAAAATGGAAGATAGCAATTCTTGAAATTGGAGCTTTGTTAATTGCATAGTCTTAAATGTGGTAATCCTAATATCAAGCATCAGTAATTTAGGCTTATTTTTCAAAGGAAGAGTTATTTAATTGAGTTGCGCTAGCCTTCTTCTCAACAGGACTTGGAATATTAGACACATCCCCAACTTTTGCTGCAACAATTCCTCATGACTGAGATTGTCAGTCAGGAGCTTCTCCAACAGAAGATCTGGTTTTCCTCAGTTACATTTAAAAAATGTATAGAGAGCAAACATATACCCCTACTGTATATCTCAACACTGGCAAGCAAATAATTAGGCTGAAGAGGCGATGTCCTCCAGCAGATTTGTTGGAGGAGCTTAGCAAGAATTTCAAGTCCCTCAGAAAGAAGGGTTCCTGCAATGAATAAATACTATGCACTCTGGCATGAGCACGCTACTCAGAATGCTTTATACATTAGAAGACATTTCAGGACACGGTGTCTAGTCAGGTTAGAGGTAGTGAGGGTCTGATCTGGAGTCATGATAGTGGAGGACAAAAAGGGAAGAATAATGACACAGGATTTGAGAACATTTAATATATGGAGGGTGAGAGATTTAAAGAGAGAAGCAAGAAGAAATTCTAACATGCAGATATTAAATGTATGTTGTACAACATGTTCCTCCTTTCTTTCCCCAGTTTTGAGAAATAATTGACATAATCACTGTATAAGTGAGGGACTATAAGTTTAAGTCATACAACATGATGATTTGATATACATATATTATGAAATGATTACCACAATAGGTTTAGCTAACATTCATCATCTTACGTAGACACAATAAAAGGAAGAAAATAAATTTTTTTTCTCCTTTTGATGAGAACGCTTAGGATTTACTCTAACTTTCCTATGTATAATACAGCAGTGTTAACCATAGTCATCATGTTGTACATTACATCCCTAGTACTTTTTTTATCTTAGAACTGGAAGTTTGTATCATATGACGATATTCCTTCAATCTTCCCCTTCCGCACCTTCTACCTCTGATAACCACATATTTGATCTCTTTTTCTATAAGGTTTCTTTTGGTTTTTTTTTTTTTTAGATTCCACAAAAAATGAAATCATCAGTATTTTTCTTTCTGTCTTATTTCACTTAGTGTAATGCCTTCAAAGTCTATGTTGTCATAAATGGTGGGATGTCCTCATATTTCATTTTTTAATAATATTCTAGTGCACATGCATGCATGTGTGTGTATGAAAATTTCATTATCTAGTCATCCATTGATGGACACTTAAGTTGTTTCCATGGCTATTGTAAATATGAGCACTGCTATGAACATGAGAGTGTAGATATCTTTTCAAGTTAGAGTTTTTGTTTCCTTTGGATGAATACCCAGAAGTAGATTTGCTGAGTCATATGGTAGTTCTACTTTTAATTTTTTGAGGAACCTCCATACTGTTTTCCATAGAGGCTGTGCCAATTTACAATCCCACCAACAGTGCACAAAGGTTCCCTTTCCCTACATCCATACTAGCATTTGTTATCTCTTGTCTTTCTGATGATGGCCATTCTAACAGGTGTGAGATGATACTGCATTTTGGTTTTGATTTGCATATCTCTAATGACTACTGATGTTGAGTATCAAATCCTATACCTGTTAGCCTTTTGTATATCTTCTTTAGGAAAATGTCTATTCAGGCCTTTTGACCATTTTTTTAATTGGGTTATTTGTTTTTCTTTTTCTTTTTTATTGACTTATATGAGTTCTTTATATATTTTGGATATTAATCCCTTATCAGATAAATTGTTTGTAAATATTTTTCCTGTTCTGTCGGTGGCTTTTCACTTTGTTGATGGCTTCTTTTGCCATGAAGAAGCTTTTTAGTTTGATGTAGTCCCACTTGTTTATTTTTTATTTTGTTGCTTGTGCTTTAGACATCAATATCAAAAAAATCATTAATAGATCCATGTCAAGGGGCTTTATTCCTATGTTTTCTTCTAGGGGTTTCATGGTTTCAGGTCTTACATTTAAGCCTTTAATCCATTTTGAGTTCATTTTTGTGAGTGCTATATAGAAGGACTCAAGTTTCATTGTTTTATATGGGAATATCTAATTATCCCAGAACCATGTATCGAAGAGACTATCTTTTCTCCATTGAGTATTCTTGGCTCCTATGTCAAATGTTAGTTGACTGCATATGCTTGGGTTTATTTCTGTGCTCTTGATTCTGTTCCCCTGGTCTATTTGTCTGTTTTTACACCAGTACTATGCTGTTTTGATTTCTAAACTCTATCTGGATGCCTAGAACATGTTGCTTCCTTTTTGAGGGGAGACTAGCAGGCCTTCAGCAAACCATCTTTAAACTAATCTCACCCTAAACTCCTGTGATCTACAAGCACAGATACTTTTAGAAAAGATATTTTAAAGTGCTTTCATTGGACTACTGGTCATATATAGCAATTTAAATGAGAAGAGATATAGATTTGGATTTTAAGTAGACCCAATGAAACCAAAACCAAACTAAACAAAAATCTAAGAGGGATTTAATTAAGACCTATCAGGATGGTGGCTTGTACTGGATTGCTGAGGATTGGGAGCACAGTAAAGTTTACCACTGCCCAGTGTCTTATGATTTCTTGCAACAACTTTTCCTGAAAAGTTTATATGTGACTAAAATATTTTCTTTGAAAAGCAACAGGTCCTCTAGCAATTTTCCAGAGCATCCAGTCCCTGTCAAATGCTTAAATAATTTCTTTATTTTTTTACTCTTGGGGTTTATCTAGGTTTAGACACTCTGCTCAGCTCAGTCAGGGAAAATGCTTTTATACTCACTGGTTTTTAGGCATATTTCCTGGGGAAACCCATATTTTCCATTTCATTATTACTACTGGAACATTCAAACATTCTATACAATGTAAAAAACAAGCAAAACCAAAAATCTTCCATGGCCATCATAACTACTCAGGCTACCTCTCTATCTCTTTTCTCATAGTCAAATTCTCCACATCTTTATATCACATTTGTTTCCCAGTCAACTCCAAGTTAATTTCCATTCCCATCACTTCACTAAAGTTGCTTTTGCTAAGATTTCTAGCAACTACTCTGTTGTTAAATCCAAAGGACACTTTCAGTCTTCATCTCTCTTGACTACTTTTTTATTATAACTTGGCTGTTATTATGACTAAATGTTTGTGCCTCCCTAAAATTCATATATTGCAGTCCTAACCCCCAATGTGATATATTTGGAGATGGGGCCTTTGGGGAATAACTAGAGTTAGATGAGGTCATGAGGGTAGAGCCCTTATGCTGGAATTAATGCCCTCATAGGAAGAGACATCAGAGAGTTCTCCCTCTCTCCATGAGCATATACACAAAAGAGGTTATACGAGTACACAGCAAGATGGCAGCCGCCTTCATGCCAAGAGAAGAGGCCTCAGAATAAAAGCTATCTTACCGGTACTTTGATCTTGAACTTCTCAGCCTCAAGGACTATGAGAAAATTAATCTCCAATGCTTAAGCCACACAGTCTGTGGTATTTTGTTATAGCAGCCCAAGCCGACTAATATAGCTGTTCTGGCATCAGAGCATTCTTTCTTTCTGGCCCTATTTACTCAGTCTATTTTTGGACATCTCATTCTACACCTTAATTTTAAATATTGGGGAGCTTTAAGTTCTATACTTGAACTTTTTCTCACTCTATTCACTCTTTTTTGATGACCTCTTCCTCTATCATGGTTTTATATACCACCTACATAAAGTCATACAGCCTGAACACACGCAACTCCAGGAAGCACCATCCACATAGACGGCGGAGGTCATACAAAGGGGCAGCCCTGTTCATATGGTGATAGCTCTCAAATTTATACAGCCAAATTAACTTTCTCCTTTAAGACTCTTGTTTCTATATGCCACCTCAATATCTCTGCATTTTGTTTTTCCATAGGCATTTCAAATTTAATATTTGAGAACATAGCTTGTGATCTTCCTTCCTCTCTAGTGTGACACATATCATTAAATGGCTTTTCCACTCACACAGTTGTTCATGCTGGAAATCTATGGTTATCTCTGACATCCCTCACTCCTATTACTCTCCATGTTTAATCAATCCCTCAAGTCAATACTTCACCCTCACCCCCATGCAAATCTCTTTGGCTTAACACAATAAAACTTGATTTATTATTTATGTAGCCACCTATTATGAATTGGATGTTCTCAGAATACTCCACTCTGTGGACTGCCATCTTCAGCATATGTTTTCCAAGGTCACTGTGGAAGGAGTAAAATAATGGAGGATTTACTGGGAGATTTTTATAGGTCTTGTCTGGAAGTGCTGTTCATAACATTCACATATATATTTCACTGGCCAGAATTCAGCCACATGGCCCCATCTAACTTCAAAAAAGACTATAAGATATAACTTAGCCACATTCCCAAGAAAAAGAGAAGAAACATGGATATTGGCAATTTTGAGCTTTCTCTCCTATAAAAGATTTTGTTGATTATGTCCTCAAAATTGATCTTCTATCCATTTCTCCTTCTCTATTGCCAACAACTTAACCCAAACCACAATCCTCTCCTGTTAAAAATGCTGCAGTAGCATCCTAATAAAGTTCTCTATTTCTACTCTTGCTCCTTGAAGTCCATTCTCCCCCAGTAGAACAAGTATCTTCTTAAACACAAATGTAAACTTGTCAACCCCTTGTCCCCATTTAAACCTTTAAGAACTTTCCCATTCTCTTAGGAAAGACCAAAACCCTTAAGTGGGTCTAAGAGTTTCTGTATGATCAGTCTGTAACCCACCTCTGCCACCTTGCCACTCTGCCAGGAATCAGTGCTAACTCAATGGCACATAACACACAAGTGGAAATTCTATATAATGGTATGCCACTGAGTGTCTTATCCAAACTCTATGTTCAATGATTTCATATTGGTAGCTTGGAGTTGACTGTTGTAGCAGTATTTATACCACCAAAATGAGCAAATGCTATAAATCAGGGCTACCTTCCACCTCTATGTAGCTGGTTGTTAAACCTTTACTAGCACACCACCATATAATAGGTACTCTATAGCTAAATGTTGAAAGAATAAAAGAATGAAATTGTGCTTTCCTCTCTTGTTATTGCAGACATGTGGATTATTGCCTGGCTTAATACAACCTTACCAATCATCCAAATAATTCAAGTCAGATGTCTATAATCTGAGTTTAGACAGAATGTTATTTTGGCTTGAATCACATGGGCAATTTCCTTGGTTTTCCGTTTGTTGTGTATGTATATCAACCTCCGTTCTAGTATTTAAAGGTCATTATTGGTAGCATTTTCCAAGTATTCTGCTCTGTAACAGCTTTTCCCAGTTATGTTTGTCAGTCTGTTAGAGGTCAATGAAATTGATCAGGAACCATGTATAACCCCATTGTTTAGTGTCACACAGAATCTACAAGAACATGTGAGTTAGATGAGCAATTTGGAGTATATTCATGCATTCTCTGACACCCTCATTAATTCCAAATATTTTTCAAGATCTTAGGAGACCTGAATGTAGTGGAGTCAGAGCTACCAGCATGGCAGGGTCATTTAGTTCTCTGCTCTCCTTTGAACCTAATAGCATTTTGTATACACAATAGCAAACTCTCTCTATTGTGGCTTTTGCCATCATCAGCTTTAAAATTGCATTACTTATATGTTGCCTTGTTTTTACCACTAGATAGTCATCCCCTCAAGTAAAGGGACAGCAATTTTAAAACTTCATCACCCCAGAAAGTCCAGATGGTGCTTGCACTTACTAAGTGCACAACTGATGTTGGCTATTTATTTCTTTATCCCCCAGCTTCAAAGTACTTTCATTGAACCTGTAAAACTGTAAAATTGTAAAACTTTGTACTTTTCTGGCTCTTGGATTAATATTGCATAAAGAATGTCTAAGAACTATGAATTAAAGTAAACATCAAGCAAGTGAAAATTTTGAAATCTTATATTAAAAAGTGGCTAAGATACATGGAAATTAAAAATTTTGGATAAATAGTGTATTAGAATTAATTGTGTGAATGGCTATTATCAACAAGACAAGTAATAACAAATGCTGGAGAGGTTGTGGAGAAAAAAAGAACCTTCATACACTGTTGGTGGGAATGTAAATTGGTGCAAGCATGGTAAGGAGTTTCCCAAAAAAATTAAGAATAGAAATACCATGCAACCCAGCAATTCCTCTTCCGGATATCTACCCCAAAAATCTGAAAATCTTTATCCGTATAAATATAGTACCTCTATGTTCATTGCAGCATTATTCATTGTGGCCAAGATATGGAAACAACCAAAGTGTCCTTCGATAGATGACTGGATAAATAAGATGTGGTACATATATACAATGAAAAATTACTTAGTCACAAGGAAAGATGCCATTTGTGACATTATGGATGGATCTTGAGATTATCATGCTAAGTGAAATAAGTCAGACTGAAAAAGTTGAGAACTATATGATTTCACTCATATGTGGGATATAAAACTGAAAGCAACAAATGAACAAGACAAACAAACAAACAAAAACTCACAGACATAGACAACAGTAAAGTGGTTACCAGATGATAGAACCAGGTAAAGCAGGGCAAATATATGGTGATGGAAGGAGAACTGACTCTGGGTGGTGAACATACAATGCATAGATAGATGATGTATTTTAGAATTATACACTTAAAGCCTATATAATTTCACTAACCAATGTCACCCCAATAAATTTAGTAAAAATTAAAAAATGAATTGAGTGATGGGATCTGATTATAGCTCCATGGCTATTTTCTCTTTGCCATGAAAGTAAAATAATGTTCAGTATTTGCCATCAAGTTTTTATAGACTGTGGTTGCTGTTTTAGTGTGGTTCATATCTAGAACGTAGAAAATGAAATGAATCACTAGTGCTGTAGGGATTCAGAAAACCTGTACCTGGCATTTGTTCTGTTCAAAATAAAAATGCTTCTCTTTCAGGGTTCCTTTACATTTCAGGATTCCCTCACATTTTCAGGGTTAAAAACAACAACCAAGAACAACAACAAAAATAACTATAAGCAAACTGACACTTCCATTGTTACAGAGCTTTAAAAAAAGGAGTTATCTTCATAGGCTCTTCATTAAACCCTCTGTAATGTGGTCTTTGTGATTCAGAGAGTGGGCAACGTCCTGTCTGACAAAAGCACTGAAGCATGTTAGCATGTGAGGAAGGCAGGGAGTGAGTTTCTGTGGTACTGCATTTTGTGTTTATCCTGTGCCAGCATCTGCTTGGGCACAGCTGCAGGGCTAGGCTTGAGTCATCAAGGCTAGGTTTAGTCATCAGCTCTGAACATTTATTGAACTCAGTGTCCTATGGCCAATGGCAGGTCTCAGGATATCACTTCCCAGAAGACTCTGATCACCTTTTGGGTTAGGCCCAGGTAAGTTTGACCCACGCTCACTGTGCATCAGTGTGGCCGTGCTCTGTGGGCCCTGCCTCTGGCAGCTCTAGGTCAGGGTGCTGGCTTCAGTGTTTGGGGGGAATGTAACGCTATCCTTTCTAACCTCAGTGGCTGACAACAAGGTTGACAGGTTTCATGAGTTAAAAATTAACTTATAGTCTGACCTTAAAGGACTAAAGGCTGAAAATAACAACAGAGAAGTTCTGAACTGGGGAGTTACCTCAGTTAAAAAGGATCACTTTTACCCTGTTGAAGAGTAGCTTGAGATAAATACTCTTAGAACCAAAGTTACAAATGAGAAGGATTAATTTTCTAATATGACAGCTATGACTAAATAGTATGAGAATAGCAGTTAGGGACATGTAAAATCTATATTATATATAAAAATACAATATAGAGGTTCTGAAAAATAGTTATATAATGAAATAATTTTACTATTTTTGCCTTTTAAATTAAAAATAAGAATAAATAACTAATAGAACATTTTAAATAATGTATAAGTACTTTTATAATAAAATAGTTGAAGATTTTGCAGGAGTAGGTGAAGTTGATTCTCCAGCTATGAGGGAAAACTTTCTGCTCTTCTGTAACTTGGAGATAGGCTGGTAAATAAGCACCTATCTCATGATGCATACTTGGCACAAATACACGAAATGAGTCATTTTTAGTGTACTTATGGAACAAGGATTTGATTATACCTTGCTGTTTACATGGTAAGTCTACCACCATTCCTATTACTTTAGTTTCCTATAGTGACAATGTGTAGCATTTTTCTATTTCCCAGAGTTCATCTTCTTGGCACATATCGGGATGGAATGGCTTTAGTGTTTTCAGTCTACACTCAAGCTGCCAATGGAAAAGGAATGACAGTGTCCTTAAGTCATAGCAACAAGTTGTCCTTAGAAGGAGTAACCCCTCAGTCCCTTCCTTTTCCCTCTCTCCTCACTCTTCCCCATGATGGGAAGAAACCATGTGGTCTATCTGACCAGAAGAAAGGGAACGGAATAATCATATATTAATGTTCTGATACACACCAGGCTACACTAACATTCCATATAACATAGTTAACGGTCTCTCAGATACTTCATATAACCATATAATATTTCATTTAATCCACACCACACATCTTCACAACATGTTATTATTTTTAGATGAGTGAATTGAGGCTCAGAGAGGCTAAACAATTTGATAAAGGTCCCACAGCTGGATGTGAACAAGTGTCTGTCTGCAAGGTCCACACTCTTTCTACTTACATACCTATAATGTTGCAGGCAAGAAAAGACCACATAAAGTTATGCACCTATCCCTAGAAGAATAACTCCACTGACTTGCTAAGGACTACACATAGCAATGATTTTTTTATTAGAGGACACCCATCAGCAGCCTTGGAAAATAAAAATGGGTGAGGAACTCGGTCTCAGTGGCAGTGTTCTCTGTCTTTCTGTTGGCACAGGCAAGAGTAAAGTGCTGTTTTCCCTTCAAGTGACATCACATGACAAATCCCAGTGTGTGTGTGGGAGGGAGTTCCGGGGGGATGAGGGCATTTATTGCTGAGGATAATAGCTTTGTAGTTACCCTACATAGATATCACCATCTCTGACTATAGCCCAGGCATCTTTACTTCTTCACTCTCAGTTTATCATAAGACCATTAGTCCAGCACAAGTGGGTACCTTCGTCTTTGACCAATAGACAAACTCCATTCTCCCTTCTAGTCTATCATGACACTGAGACCCAGATTCTAGAGCCATAAAGTATGAGCATGTTGTTATCTTTTTGATCCTTAAGGAAAGGAGAAGTGACTGGGGAAAGGAAGACATGTAATTACTGATGCCTGCAACTACCATCTTTAAGAACCGGACTGTTTTGTATTCTTTTCTGAGATGGTTATTCAGATATGGCCACAAGAGAAGACAAAGTAGAAACTCAGGTGAAAACAAAGTTTATGTTACTCACAGGTCCTAGAGACAGGAGGCATGACATGCCACTCAGGGCCATATATGAAAACACCAGGGTGGTCCAGAAGCAGAAGACAAGAGTTAGGACTGAGTGGAAGCCATAGCCTTCACTAGGTTTTCATGGGAAAGGTGATGCAGGGAAGGGTGAACAATTTGAAATTCGCTAGTTTGAATAATTTCAGGTAATTTGGGCTACAGGGGTGGCCCCTAGTTGCCTGGTACCTGGCTGTAGGATGATTAAGGCAGAGGAATATTGCTTCTATGTCTCCTAAAAGTGTCCTAGATAGTCAACCTGGGGCGACCATATTTCAAGTACGGTTGAATTGTGTAGACTTGAATAAGTTAATTACCTCCCTGGGCCTCAGTTTCCTAATTTGGTAACAGAACTTGAGCTATATGATAAAGTCCTTTTCACCAATTTACTATAATTCTTACATATAAATAAAGTTAATATTGGTAAAATTTCTGGGCTTCTTCACAGGGATGGGCTCTGGAAGTGCAAATTTTGACTTAACCTATAAGTGCAAATATTTTTCCAGGTTTGCCTCTCTACCCAAAAGATCCTTAAGGTTTACAGTGAGTTAACACCAACCTAGAGAGGTAAGCTGTAAATTACTTAGTTGGCCAAAATCAACTGTATGTCAGTTATTTCAAGTCTTGCTCAATTTTAATGTTTGAAAAACATCAACACCTCCATTATGTTGTTAGTACTGATGGAAAATAAAAGTACAGTGGACCCTCTTCTAAAGAGAAAAGGCTTGGAAGGTAGGAAAACCCTCAGTGAGACATCACACAGAGGGTGTTTTAGTAAAGAGGGTAGAACAAGGCCTTTGAAAGGTAAGTGTTGATTGCAAAGCATGTATAGAGGAATTTGAAAAATAAAGTGGGCCTTATGTGACTAAATGATTAGCGATGTTATTTGAGAGCTAGAAACTTAAAGACTGGCATGAAGAACTTTATTCATGTTAATCTATTCATCAGTTAGCTGTATTTAGAAGTCGTCTCAAATACATTTTGGATGGGCTGTGAGAAATTTACACAGAAAAAGTGCTACTGTGACTTTGCCAATAAATTGTGTATTTCACCATGTGCTAATGATTTTTTTTTTCCAAAAGAGAATACGTTGTGACCTCAATAAACTTTTATATGTCAAAATAATGAAACAGAACCTTATTTTCTGGTGCCAACTTTCTATAAAATCACTCTTTAAAAAATATTAATCTCACTGCAGCATGTAGAATTTTACACACAGCTTCAAAATGGGTCTGGCAGTATACATCTTTATAAAGTGAAAAGCCTTGGAATAGATTCAAGATTCAAATACCAAAGTTTGTATCTGTACCTTTGACTTCTTATTGTTTTTTTAAAAATGTATATAGCAAATGCTTACATTGTATCACATAACACAATCACATCTTAGATAACATCAGTGGACTGATGTTGCTCCTTCATTACAGTTTCCACAGTTGACATTTTTATAGGTCTGTAATGTGGAAGACAGCAAATAAGTATATGTTTCCTTTTGTTCCACCAAAGTTGTCGTTGCCCTAAAAATAACAAAAGTTAACAACATTGTGTTTTTAAAAATCTAAATGTCAACCTTTAGACTGGATAATTTGTCCTCAGTATAGTGTCCTGGTTAAGAGCTAAGAGCTAAGGCTGCTTCAGTTCAAGTCCCAGTTCTGCCTATTACTAGCTGTGTGATCTTGGTGCATTATTTAATCTTTCTATGCCTGGGTTTTTTCACATCTGCAACAGGAATAACCATAACACCTATATCATAAGATTGAGATAGTATTTGTGAAGTGTCTCATACAGTGTTTGGCACAAAATGACTGTTGTAATATCTTATTATTATTATTATCATCCTTAGATGCATGTGGAAGGCCTGAGAGAAAAAGAAAACATGTTCTTTCAGAAAAATATCAAAGAAAAACTTGACAGAAAGGAGAATAATATAATTACCTTGAATGATTATTCAAATTTTTTGTTTGCAAATAATTTTAAAGCTTTGTTGTCAAGGCTTTTCTGAACAATAATTTTAGGTCAAGAATATTCAATTACAAAGCAATGGAGAGTGACATTAGTGGGAATGGTAGAATAAGGACCTCTGAAGAATTGCTACATTATAAAATTAAGTAAAACTTGAGAAACATCATCAAAAACAACCTTTTCAGAACCCTGGAAATCAACCAAAGACTTGCAATAATCCAGAGTGTTTATTTTTTTAAAAATCTGAGTCTGGGTAAAAACAGCAGGCTTTGTGATGTTTGAGCTAACCCTATTCCCATCACCCTCTCCTAAACTCTGAGATAGCCTTGAAAACCAGCAGTCTCAAAACCATGGTACCTGTGAAACAAGCAGCCTATCAGCCACCAAAGAGAAGAGTTTGAGCTCCCCAAAAGCATCAACCTCAGAGAATTATCACTCTTTGAACTGTCTGATATTTCCCTGGAAACCCCCATTCAAAGGTCTTGCTCTCAATCACTGTGAACAACCTTTTCCCTGGGATTATTTTTCAAACACAATCAGCAACAATTGTTTAACATTGCAGCTACCTGAGGCAGTGATAATAGTTGGAACATAAAAGAATCTGACAAACAAACAAACAAACAAAAAACAACAACAATAAAACTTTTAAGTAAAGTTAGAGAATAAGATGTCCATAGGGGGATTTGAACAGATCTGACTATTCCTAGGAATTTAGAAGGCTATATGCATGTGTAGGGCTATGCACATGCCCAGGAAAGATCTGAGAAAGCCCTAAGTTCTCATTTCTGGCTGATTTCAGGTGCTGCATATAGGAAGTGAGGGCCAGGACAGAATTGCAAACTGCCTTCCTGAGCGCTAAATGTGTGCCCCAAATACACACACACTGAAGTCCTAGGCAAAGGGTGGAAGATTACTGTGTCCAGATATTTAAGGAAATATCTGTTCAGTTATTTGCTGACCACTAACTTAACTGAGTAGAGACATCAGTGACCACATTAGAAAAAGAATACAGACTTACAGGATTAGTTTAGGAACTTCACTAGATAAACAACCAGCAGCAACAACAGCAAACAACAACAACAAATCCTCAGAGAGAGGATTTGCTACACTACATTATTTTAAATGTACAATTTTCAACAAAAAATTCAAATGCAAGAAAAAAAACTAGAAAGAGTTACAAATAATGAAATGATTCAGTCAATAGACGCTGTTCTCAAGAAAACACTTAAAAGATAAATATTTTCAAAAAGATAAATATTGGACTTAAAAGATAAATATTTTCAATCAAGTACCTTAAATATGTTTAAGAACTAAAGAAAATAATTTCTACAGAATAAAAGTATGAGAATGATGTCTCACCAAATGGAGAATACTAATAAACAGTAAGAAATAAAAATAGAAATTGTGGCATTGAAAATAACAATACCTCAAATGAAACATTCAACTTAAAGGCTTAAAAGCATATTTGAACTTGCAGAAGAAAGAGTCAATGAACTTAAATATACATCAATTGAGATTATCAAACCTAAGGAACAAAAAGAATTAAAAAATGAAGAAAAATAAACAGAGCATATGGTAAGCCATAACACACCATCTAATGAGACACTAGAAAGCACACAAAACACATAATGGGAGTTCAGGAAGAAAGGAGAGAGGTAAAGAGCAGAAAGAATATTTGAATAAAAAATGGCTGAAAACTCCCAAATTTGTGACAAATTTTAACCTGTACATTCAAGAAGCTCAATAAACTCCAAGTAGGCTAAACTTAAAGAAATGCACTCCTAGACAAAACATAATCAAATTGTCAAAAAGACAAAGACAAAGAGAGATTCTTGAAAATAGCAAGAGAGAAGTAACTCATCAGGCATATGGGATCCTCAATAAGACCAACAGGTGATATCTTAGCCCAAACAATGGCAGCTAGAATGCAATGGGAAACATATTCAAACTGCTGAAAGGAAAAACTGCAACCCAGCGTTCTATATCCAGCAAGCCCATCTTTCAAAAACGAAGAAGAAATTAAGACTCCAAGATAAACAAAAACTAAGGGAAAAAAATCATTGCCAACAGACCTATTATTTGACAAGAAATACTAAATGGAGTCCTTAACCTGATATGAAAGGACAATAGAGAGAAACTTGAACCCACAAGAACAAATAAAGAGCATGAGTAAAAGTAACAAACTACATAAGCAAGTATAGATAACAGTATAAATTTTTGTGTGTGTTTGTAACTCTTATTATTCTCCCACATGATTTAAAAGACAACTGCAAAACTGCAATAATTATATATCTGTGTTGATGGGCATATGATGTATAAAGATGTAATTTGTATAACTATAATAGCACCAGGAAGTGGAAGACAATGAAGATATACAGAAACAAAGTTTTTGAATGTTACTGAAATTACGTTTTTATTAATTCAAACTAGATTGTTATAAGGTAAGATATTAATCACTAATGCAAATACTAAGAAAACTACTCAAAAATATAGTAAAATAATGACAAGGAAATGAAAATGATAAGCTACAAAATATCTATTTAAGGCAAAGAAGGCAATAATAAAAAATAAAGAAACAAAAATACTTAAGATACAGGGAAAACAAATTGCAAATGGCAGATGTAAATCCTGCCTTATCACTAATTACATTAAATGTAAATTAACATTCTAATCAAAAGGCAGAGATTGTCAGAGTAAATTAAAAATTTGACCTAACTATGTGCTGTCTACTAGAGATTTATCTTTGATTCGAAGATATAACAGATTAAAAGTAAAGAGATAAAAAATATATACCATGCAAATAGTAAACAAAAGACAGCGGCAGTGTCTATACTAATAGAGACAAAATAAACTTTGACAAAAATTATTACTAGAGAGAAGGACGTTTTATAATGATAAAAAGAATAATCCATCAAGAAGGTATAATGATGATGAACATATAAACCAAACAACAGAGCCCCAAAATTCATAAAGCAAAAAGTGATAGAGTTTAAGGGAGAAATAGACAATTCAGCAATAAAAGTTGGAGACTTCCACACCCCACTTTAAATAACAGATAAAACAACTAAACAAAAGACTAACAAGGAAATAGATGACCTTAACAGTACTATAAATCAAATAGGCATAACAGGCATTAATAAAATACTCTATCCGACAGCAGCAGAATACACATTTTTCCTGAGCTCACATAGAACATTCTCCAGGGTAGAGCCTATGTTAAGCTATAAAACAGGTCTTATTAAATCTAAAAGGATTGAAATCATACAAAGTGTGTTATTTAACCACGTGAAATGAAATTAGAAGTCAATTACAAATAAAATTTGGAAATTCAAAACTATGTGGAAATTAAATAAAACACATCTAAATAATGAATGAGTCAACGAAGAAACACAAGAGAATGTAGAAAATACTTTGAGATAAATGAAATGAAAACACAACATACAAAAATTTATGGATGTAGCTAAAATAGTGTTTAAGAATATATAGCTATAAATGTATATATTAAAAAAGAAGAAAGATTTCAATTTATAACCTAACTTTCCCCCTTAAGAAATTAAAAAAGAAGAGCAAACTATATCCAAAGCAAGCAGAAGGAAGGAAAGGTTGAAGAGAAGGTTGAAATTACTAAAACCAGAAATGAAAGAGAGAACATTGATATATACCTTACAAAAAAATTTTTTAATTCTATGGAAATACTATGAGTAATTATATACTAACAAATTTGATAACATAGATAAAATGGACAAATTTCTAGAAAAACATAGATTGCTGAAACTGACTCAGGAAGAAATAAAAATTCTAAAGACATACAGCTAGCTAAGAGAGTGAATTAGTAGTCAAAAAGCAAAGAGAATAGATTCATTGATAAATTCTACCAAACATTTAAGAAAGAATTAATACCAAAGCTTCACAATTCTTCCAAAAAATAGAAGAGGCAGGAACACTTACTAACATGAAGCTACTATTACACTGAAGCCAAAATAAGACAAAGACATCACAAGTAAAACAACTAAAGGCCAATATTCCTTATGACTATAACAGGATGTAAAAATCTTCAAAATAATACTACTAAACAAATCCAACAACATATGAAAAGGATTATGTACCTATAACCAGGTGAGAATTATCTCAGAAATATAAGGTTTGCTTAACATTTAAAAATGAATTGATGTAATACATCATATTAGTAAAATAAAATACAAAACTTACATGGTCATCTCAGTAGTTGCAGAAAAAGCATTTACAAATTCCAACACCCTTTCAAAATAAATACTCTCAACAAACAAGGAATAGAAGATAATTTTTTTTTTTTTTTAGCTGAGCCATCCTGCCACCTGTTGGCAGCTCAACAGCTCCTCAGCTCAGGCCGGGAATCAAACTACTGTTGCTCAGAGCTCAAACTTTTGAGCGAGCTCTTAACAAACTGAGCCACTCGCCGGCCCAGAAGAGAACTTTTTATTCTGATAAGTGGCTTCTATCAGGAACTCACATTAACATCATGCTTAATAGTGAAAGACAAAAGCAATTAGGAACAAGACTAGTATATTCACTTTTGCTGCTTCCACTCAATATTGTACTGGATGTTTTCTCCAGGGCAACTGGGGGGGGGGAGGCATCAAAATTAGAAATGGAGAAGTAAAACTACTTTCTATTTACAGATGACAATAATCATGTATATAGAAAATTCTAAAACACACATACACACAAACTATTAGAGTTAACAAATGATATCAGTAAGTTTGCAAGATAGAAGATCAACATACAAAAAGCTATTACATTTCAATACACTAACAATGAACAATCTGAAAATAAAACTAAGAGAACAACTATATAACAGCATCAAAAAGAATAAAATACTTAGAATACATTTAAAAGAAGTGCAAGATGTGTACGCTGAAAACTACAAATCATTGTTAAAGAAATCAAAGACCATCTAAGTAAATGGAAAGACATTCAATGTTCATGGATCAGAAGATTTAATTTGTTAAGATGACAATATTCACAAAATTGATCTATAGATTCAATTTAATCCCTATCAAAATCCCAACGGACATTATGCAGAAATCAGTAAGTCGATCCTACTTCAAACAGATATGCAAAAATCTCAGAATATCCAAAGCAATCTTGAAAAGGAAGAACAAAGTTGGAAAAGACAATTCTAGAGATAAAATTCTATGGTAATCAAGACAATGTGGTATTCCCAGATATATCTGTGAGGATAGACATAGAGCAACAAAACAGAATTTAAAGTATAAAATTAATACTTATATTTATGGCTAATTAGTTTTCAACAAGGGTTACACAACAATTCAATGGGAAAAGAACAGTCTTTTAAACAAATCGTGTTTAGACAACTGGATATTCACACACAAAAGAAAGATGATGGACTCCTACCTCACACCATGCACAAAAATTAACCTAAACTGGATCTATTTAACAACAACAACAACAAAAAAAGGCTTAACATGTAAGAGCTAAAACTACAAAAGTCTTAGAAGAAAGCAAATGAGTAAAATATTTCTGATATTATATTAGGCAATGATTTCATAGACATCAAAAGCATAAGCAATAAAAGAAAAAGTAGATAAAATAGAGTTTATTAAAATGTAAAAGCTTTTGTTCTGCTAAGGATACTATAGGACAGTAAAAAAAACAACAGGAATGAAAATACATTTTCAAAACATATATCTGATAAAGAACTTGTTTTCAAAACACTTATGACTCAACACTAAAAAGACCAATTTACCCAATTAGAATCTAAGGAAATGCTTTGAATAGGTATTAAAAAAAATACACAAATGGCCAATAAGCACATGAAAAGATGTTTAAACATCTTTAGTCATTAGAGAATGAAAATGAAAGTCACAATGTGATACCACTTCACACAAATTAGAATAACTATAGTCAAATAGACAATAACAAGTATCGGAGAAGGAATGGGGATATTGGAGCCCTGATAGTATTGCTGGTGGTTTGTAAAATGGCGCAACATCTTTGGAAAGAAGATTTGCAGTTTCTCAAAAGTTGAACAGTGTTATATGACTCAACAGTTCAACTCCTAGATTTATACTCAAGAGAAAAGGAAACATATGCCCAAATAAAAACTTGTACATGAATATACTATTCCCAAATAGCCAAGATGTGGAAAACAAACCAAATGTCATTCAAATGATTAATGGGTGTTTGTACCCATAAAACAGAATAGTATTTAGCCATAAGAAAGTACTAATACATGCTACAACGTGGATGAGCCTTAGAAACATTACACTAAGTGAAAGAAGCCAGTCACTAACGGCCATATATGTTTCCATTTGTATGACTTGTCCAGAATGGCAAATCTGCAGAGTCACAAAGATGACGAGCAGTTGCCTAGCAACAGAGATGTGAGTGAGGGTATACCAACTGCTAACAGATACAGGGTTTCTTTTTGGGGCAATGAAAATGTTCTGAAATTACATAGGAATGATAGCTGCACAACTCTGTGAATATGCTAAAATCATATACTTCAAACAGGTTAAATGAAATATTTTATAAATTGTAAAACATAAGTGCTCGACACTATCTGACAAATATTAAGCACTCAGCAAATGTTAGTTATTGTTATCACTAATTGGGATAGACTATTCTATCATTATATCATTAAGAATGGGAACACAAAAGGATAAACAAATAAATTTTCTGTGGAGGAAATAACTCATAGAGTATTTTACTGATGTGCATATAATATGGGTGCCTGGAAGAGCGAGCCGACCCAGTGCCAAGTGGGAAGAGAAGGAAAACAGGATGTGCCATGCGGGCTATACTTGTAAAATGCTGGCCCCTCCCTCCATTACTCATGTGAATTAAAAAGCCATCACCAAACAAATAAATCTCTAATGTTAGACTCCTGGTGAGTGCCACATGGAGTTGTACTTGTGAGAAGCAGCCTGATTACAAAGTAATGCCTTATTTTCTGAAACTCTGCCATTGTGACTTTTAGTGAGGGGTTCATGGTGAAGATCTGACTATGATTTATTTCTTTCAAGGGTACCTATAATAGCCTGGCCCCTCAATGAACTCGATTTTCAGCCATCCTGGAGGGTGATGGCATTTCTCTTTGAGGTACATGAGTGTACTCAGAGAGCCAGCTTTCCTAAATTAGGGCAAAACCTGAACAAGCAGGCGAAGAGATGGGCTTTGCTAGTGAACCAGGGATGCAGGGGAAGAAAACATTGGCAGAAGGAGAACAGAAGTTAGGCCAACCAGAAAGAGTTTCTTGAATAGCCAGGGAGGAAAGAATCTGGATGGGAAAAAATAATTTGGTGGCAATTATCCACATAAGACTTCCCATCTTACTTTCATGTAATTCCACATGTGCGGAAAGTCAGACACGTAGAAACCACTTTTCAGCATTCAATACAACTCCCTTGAATGTTTGTGGCCATTGATGCTATTCCTGAGGTCAGGAAGTTATTGGTGAAATCACTTTCTTCCAGCATCAACTTCCTTACAAAGAAAATGCCAAAGCCTTTACTATGGCAGAGAAAGCAGTATTTCATAACAGCCTATTTGTGGGTGTTTCTCTATCACTGTGATTATTAATATGTCTGTTTCCTCTAAGCCTTAAAATTAGAACAGCAGGCCCACGTTTGTTTACAGTTCAGCATGTGCAGGGCCTCAGCCACACAGCACGGCCAACAGGAAGCGTGTGTGCAGGGCACCGCCGTTCTCCACACCAAGAGCATCACCGGTGCTGTGTTTAGACAGGAAAGCCCAGAAAAATGAGCACACCGCAAGCGCTGCCAGTAATTCAGAAACCGAGATATCTGGAAGTGATAAAAACTACGATTGATAAAAGCTTCCCTTGTTAAATTTAGGCCACACATACTCTAAATAAAATATACCACTTAGGAAATGATTTGTGTTGATAAAACTTGATGGAGCTGTTTTTCCAAATGTCTTCTCCCTGCTGGGAATTTCACACTTTGGCAGGCTCTCCCCAGGCCTCCCCAGTTGCCAGACTCCCTCCATGACCTGACCTGGTGTTGTTTATACGGCTGTTTACACATTTCTTAACAACCTTTGCAAAGGGCCTTTAATGACTTTCACTCCTGGCAGTGCTTAGCTTGAGGCAGAACTCCAAAGGCTGCCAGTGTTGTTCTGTTTATTTGTGCAGTGCCCTCCCCCAGCTCCACACCCACTGCCTTAGAGAGGGGCCTGGAAAGCATGTTGCAGGTTAGATTGCTATAGATGAGCTTTAAGATTTGGGCTTGTAGTTATTAGTAATGAAGTATAGTAATGCCATTTAAATAATTAGGAACTGTCATCGTGTTTCAAGGGGGCTCACACAGACAACCAAACATTAATATTCGAGTCTGTTGAAAGAAGTAGGAAGACAATGTCCAAACTCATCAGTTATATAATGGAGGACCAGTCCATTATCTTTCTTGGCTGGGTCTTGTTTCCTTCATCTGCTAAATGGAAGAAGTGAATTAGATGACCACCAAGGTCTAAACACCTTGTCAGGCTGAACTCAATGATTCTTATGTAACCTAGACAAGGGGCTCACGATTTGGCTAAAGACTAGGAAAGATGGAAAACGTCTGCCTGCACATGCCTTGAAGATTATTATGAGAAGAACATGTGACTTTTAGATTACTTTGACATTTTAGAATGTGGAAAGGATCATTGACAATCAACTTACACAATTCAGGACATGAAAATACAAGTAAAATCTAGATTATCTAGATTTTAAAAAAAGGGGGAGGCATTTCAAACTCTTCCTTTCTACTTTGTAAAAACCATGGTAAAGTCACAGAGAAGCCAGGAATCCATCATGAAATGATGGGCCAAGTCAGAAAATACCAGGAGCATCTGGGTGGGCAGAGCAAGAATGTTCTGGAAGAATAGTTGCCCAACGTGTGACAGCCACATTCCAGATGCACATAACAGAGTGGTGCCCTAACTTCTGCAGCTTCACACAGGTTCAACAGGGCAATGCTGAAATCAGCAGACTTCACACTAGCAAGGTTCTGATGCCAAAGAACATACCCCTCATAGAAACAGCAAATAAAAACATCAAAACTGGGTCCATTTGCATATATTTTTTTGGATTAATGTCTTGGGATTTTTTGGATAAATACCTAAGAGTGGGATTGCTGGGTCGTAAGGTAGTTCCATTTTCAGATTT
>NW_017731530.1:1504980-1507708 GCF_001890085.2 Hipposideros armiger
ATGGTGCCAACTTGGGCCAGTGAAGCAACGTCCTCCACAACTAGACTGAAGAACAAAAGGACAGCAACTTGTCTGTTCCCCTTTCCCCAATTCCCCAGCGCTGTTCCCACCCCCCAATTCCCCAATAAAAATCTTTAAAAAGAAAAAAAGTGTTGGGATCATACGTGTTTCAAAACACCATCACTGGTTATTGTGAAAAATAGATTCACATATTTGAAAGATTCAGAACTGTTCTAAATACAAAGAAAATATGTTAACAAATCAATGTAAGTGTGGAAAGCTCTCCATTTCACATATTCACTACTAGAGGGATAATCCCATCTGACTTTTTCTCTCTAAAATCCTCATAGCTCATGGTAGATTAATTAACTTGGTCTGAGTTTCTTAAAATGATGGTATGAGGATGGGTAGAAATATCCCTTTCTTGTGGACTTTTATTTTAATTCCCAGCACATATTTACTAGAAACCTACTTTTGTACTAGGCCTGGGAACACCAAAATGAAGAAGGCATACATATGGGATGTCTCTGCCTCAAAGAGCTTAAAGTCCAAAGACAGGGAATGCTAGAAAATTTTATAATGGAACAGAAACTATAATAGAAAATAATACATGCATTCATGAGTTTTTCTTCATTGAGGAATCTCTTTTTTCTATCACTGGGGACACATGCACTCTGAATATTTTGCCTCAGGACATATACTTGGGCTGTTGGTTAACCAGGATAAAGGAAGCAGCTTCTTTTAAAAGATTTGCTGGTTGATGTTTTTTTACAGCATTACCGAGGGGCGTGATCCCTTCTAGTACTGGGGTTTCTCAGTTACTTGAATTCCTCTCTTCTAGGGATTATCTCTACCCTATCTCACTCTCTGGGTCATTAGTGACCTTGTCATTATCCAAAGCTGCAACCCCTTCTTACTTTCTCCCCAGCAGAATTTATCATTGCCGTGGACCCATGACTGTTATATGTATATATCCCAGGCTTTACTTCCCTTTTCTACATAGGAGTAATTGCAGGTCAACTATCTTTGCCTCACCATTGTATATTGGAGGTGTGTTTGTAGCTGGGTGGGGTAGGGGTTGCAGACACCTTGTCCTTTTGTTCAAAGGTCTATGCTCCACATGGGGACTGCACAGTGTGCTCCAAGAATGGAAGAAAAAATATTTTTTAACTTTGTTGACAGAGTAAGTTAGAAAAAGATGAATGGTTAGGAGAAAAACAAACCAGGAAAGGGAGATTAGTTATTCGGGATGTGAAATTTTCAGGTACCTAGAGAAGACCTCACTAGAATGAGGTGAAAACGTAAGAGAACATACTGATAGAGGAAAATAATTCATAAGGTCCAATATTTGAAGAATAGTATTTCCAGTAGAGAATTGACAGAATGGAGAAATAATGAAAGAAATTTCCTCAGGGGGATCACTTTGTAAATTATATAAATGTTTAACCACATTGCTATACACCAGAAGCCAATATAAAATAATACTGAGAGTCAACTGTAACTGAAAAGAAAAATTCCTATAGCTTAAGGGAGAACCTTAGCCAGGCTACCTTACAAAGGATAAAAATCAAGCTGTTAACAGATTTCCCATAACCAGCAGTGAATGCTAGAAGCAATGCCTTTACAGTTTTGAGGAAAAGTTATTTTTCAATCTAGACAGCTAGCCCAGCCAAAATATCAGTTAACTGTGAAGCCAGAATAAAGGTTTGTAGAACTCAGAAAGCTTACCTCCCAAGAATCCTTTATGGTCTGTTAGTAAACCAGGAAATAGGAAAACATGAGCACCAGTAAACAGCTGATTCTACCCAGTAGGCAATAAAGGAGTCTAGAGATGACTGACTACTACACAGAACTAGAAGGCAATTCGTCCTTAGTACGAGTTAGTCTCAGCAAGAATGAGAAGGCAGTTAGTTAGTAAGAGGATAGAACAATAGATGTCTATGGAGGCAAAACAAAGTGATGTCTAAATTTAGATAACATGCTGGAGACATCAGAAAAAAATGTAAGAATATGATAAAGAATAAGATGTGATAAGAATATAATATAGGGGATTGGGAGAAAGGGACACTAGAAATCCTAGGGAAAACAAAAATAAGTTATTAGAATGAAAACATACTCATAACATTACTTTATATAGTAATTATAATATTTGCATAATTCTAAAACTATAAATGCCATTGATTTTTTACTTTTAGACTTAAGTTGTATGCAAATATAGAGGACATAACTGTAAGTATAGAGCACAATATAAAGATTATTTACTTTGAGAAATAATCTTATTAATTAAATATCTATGTTAGAAACTGAAACTTGAGAAAAGAAATATGAAGGAGTAGAGGATGACATAGAGATGCTAACATCTTCATGAAAATAGGATGCCTAGAGGTTTTGTGGATGGTTGAGGAATAGCATTTTAAAGGATGGAGAGAGAACATGCATGATCTATTTTCAGCATACAATTAATAGGAATTAATAACTAAATGAATAGACGTAAGGGATGTGGAAGATGAACTAAAATAGGATATGGCTCCAAAGTTTTGACCCTGAATAAAGAAGACTGCTGGAATCATTAAGTTTGATGGCCAGGCTCCTCGAGGACCATCTATTATTAAACTTGTAAGTCAAGAAGAGGATCATAGAAATTGTGTGTGTGTGAGAGAGAGAGAGAGGGAGAAAGGGAAAGGGAAAGAGAGAGAGAGAGAGAGAGAGAGAGAGAGAGAGAGAGAGA
>NW_017731530.1:1508138-1561922 GCF_001890085.2 Hipposideros armiger
AGAGAGAGAGCGGAGAGAGAGAGGGAGAGGGGATGATTGATCAGCTAGGGATGGTTAATTGCTTCTCATGAAGGACAGTCATAGGCTCAAGGTCACAGGCTATAACCTTGAAAGGAAGAAAGAAGAATAAAGGTTTCATGTTTCATTAAGACTACAAAAAATTTAGAAAGGGCAATTGATCAGATTAGAGCAATGGTTCTCAACTTTGGCTGCAGTTAGAATCATCCAGAGAGATTTTGAAATTTCCAATGGCCAGAATTTTAAAATTCTCAGGCCAATTAAATCAGATTGTCTAAAAGTGGACCCAGGTGACAGCATTTTTAAAGTTTTTTAAAGTGATCATAATAGCAACCAAGATTCAGAACTACTGGATTAGGTAATCTATTGGGTTGTCGGAAAAGTCATGATGCATTTTTGCAGTGAAAAACAGAAAAAATACATCATGAGTTTTCTGACAATCCCATAGTTTATGCTGGTAGGAGGTGAGGCCACCTGCTAAGGGTCATATGGAAAAGTTTGCAAACCTGAAAAGCAGAAAAATATTTATGGCAGCTGCAATGGATCCTAGCATAGAAGAATAAAAGGCTTGGTCAGCAGTAGTGAGGTCCCTCCTATTTTACTTCCTCCATCCCACCTACCCATGCTGTACTCCCACAAAGAAGGAAGGACACTTGGTTTAGGGAAGAACTCTATAGTAGAAAATGTGATTTTTTTTTTCCTACCAGAAAAAGGAGAGAAGTGGGCTTTGCTCTGACCGGCAAAGAGGATATTGGGAATGTCGTAGGGATGTGTGAATCTAGGGGCTTGCTGGGGAATTGTTGAAAGATTAACAGTGAGGTCCAAGTTGGTAGGAAACACATGAAGTCAGAGGGAATTTGGGACAAAGGGATTGGAAGTCATGTGATTAGTATAATCGATGATCCAGAAGCTTCAGATGTTAGCAAGATAGGTCAATTCTAGATACCCTGCATGGCTGAAATAGAGTGAAAATAAAGGCTACTGGAGTCAAGGAAATAAATGAGTTATGAGGATCTTAAATAAGATGTGAGAGTCACAAGAATGATATGAAGGTACAGAATGGAGAGAGATACTGGCCATGAACCAGGTGCTAAGGTGAAGAGACTTCTGCACATCTGTAGAAGATGCTAACAGGAATGAGAAGAGGATAGTATGCTGACTTGTCAGGGACCAGAGCACACATGTTTCCTGCAGGATTACAATCCACCGAGAAATTCTCTTACCAATTCAGTAAAGTCATCTTAAGAAATTCATAGGAAACCTATATAGAAGCCATATGAAAATTTACCACCACACAAGAATTACGGGTCTGTAATGGACATGTAAATAGAGAATTTTTTCTGCAAATGAAGACATTTAGGAATATGTCTAGACTCTGGTATTTGTACCTGATGCTCATTGTTTGTTATTTTAAAAAAATGAAACATACCAAATGTCCATCAATAGTGGAATAAAATAAATGTTGATGAAATAAATAGGATGAAATATTACACACAGCAGATATAATTGTCGAAGTATGAGGTGGCTCTTACAATACTAACATTTTGCAAAAAAAAAAAAAAGAAAAAGAAGAAAGGTGCAGAATCATACATAGAGTATGACACTATTTTTATACATTTTAAGAAACATATACATATGTGGTAATAGTATAAAGTAAGGACTGAACAAATATCATCAAGTTCATACTGGTTGCTCCTGAAGAGGGGTGGGAATACTGCTGGAGAAAGGCACAAATAGGATTTAAACTGTACCAATCATGTGTTTCCTATTTTAAAAAGTAAATGACATAAAGAAAATACAATAAAATGATAATATTTGTTGATTCTGGAGGACCAGTAAATGAATGTTTTAAAATATTTCTCTTGTATTTCTTGGATGAGTATATGAATAAAATTGAGGTTTTGTAAAATCATTTGCATTCAAGTAAAATCCCTTCTGTAGTAACATTTGCATTCACAAATGTTCACTCTTCAGATCCTTCTCAATATCCTTGAGAAGGACAGTGTCCTCCTTATTTCTACCTGTAAGATGAAAAAACTGAGTCTTTGGGATTCAGGGCTAGGGGGAAGGGGAGCTGGCAAAATGCAGAATATCTGAAAAGTGCTTAAGCTAATACTCCTTTCAACACAAAAATGCCCTTTATCTTACACTTCTATAAAATTATTTATATACACAATTCCCAATGAGTCATGCTTTCTAAGAATTTGTGCTTTCTAAGTTTGGTTCAATGAATAATTTAAAATGGACTTAGGCTGCCCTACTGCACAATATTTTGAGACTGAAGTTTTTTTTAGAAAAAACTCTGAGGTCATTTTATTTATCTCTTTTTACAGGACTTTTACCTTTTCAAGGAAAAAAATTCTAATTTCTATATAACAACTATCTCTGAAAGTTTCTCTTTCTCCCAGTCCATTCACTGTCACTCAAACATGAGAGCTTTCATATTCTTTTTAAATATTTCAACTTCCCTAGAAAACTATAAGTGCCTTATCAGTCAACAAGAAGTCAGAACAGTAAGATTTAGGGAACATCCCACTGACCTAAGAAGGCAGATCCAGAAAGTTTTTATCTTTAGCTTAAGCCTACTCCTTCTCTATGACAACTATTTGTGGACCTGTGTTTCATACCCATCATCAGCAAAAGTAGCAAACCTTTAAGTGGCACCAAATTAAAGAAGGAATGTGTCAGTGATTGCCTCACTGCACTTAAAGAGCCAGTAGCAATTTGTAAAATCAAAATAATCTCAACTAATTTCTTAATTGCAAGTATATGAAATCATATGAAAGCTATTTACAATGTGGTAGGAAGAATATTTTAATTATATAATTAAAAGGACCCTCAGTGCAGAAAACTTTTTATAGATTCATTTCATTGAAAGCAATAATGCCTCTGGTACAATTTTAAAATTTTAGATTAGGGTAAAGAGATCTAAGCCTGATTTATTCTACCCCTTTCTTCTGGATAGATAATTGAAAGCCTATTTTTCCCCCATTTTAAAAATAACAATAGCGGATTTTAAATGAAATGAGATAGTAAACATGAAAGTACTTGGAAAAGTAGAAAGCTCCATTCTAAGTTTAACCACTGCTGTTCATTAATGATCATTATTATTAATGAGATAATTTGTATGTGCAAGCCATATTTGAACATGTACTATCTCATGTGATCCCTGCGGCAGCTCTAAGATGCAGGCTCTGTGATTTTTGTCCATTTTACAGATGAGGTGACTGAGGACTCGTGAGTATTAGAAATTTGCCCAAGGTCTCAAGAGGGCTAAGTGGGCTAGAACCACAATGTTTGACTCCAGAGTCCCTGCTGTTGCCCATTTGCTCTCAGGGTTTATAGGAGATTCAAGACTGGTATCTCTTTTATCCTCTTTTCCAATATTTTTTCTTATTAGTTAGTGTACTTTTAGTGTTAGTTATCAGTTAGTATATTATTTTAAGATTTTGTCTCTCTATATAACACATATATAATATACATATAATATAGGCTTCAGGTGGTTCTCAGTGATGGTTGTTCCATAATTCAGTTGTAATTTCGATGTGGTGATGGGAGGAGGAGAGCACAGCATTTACCTACTCTGCCATTTTGAGCAGAAGCCTGGTGGATAAAAAGGCAACCCTCCTTTCCATCTTTCCCTGGGGCCCACAAATTATGTAGCATGTCCTGGTTTTGGCAGGTGTGCAGATGGGATACCTGGGAGTGGGACAGGGGGAACGGTTTTTAAAAATCTTAGAAGTTCTGCTTGAGCTTAATGTTGAAGCATAAGAAGGAGTTAGCCCAGCATAAAGGTGATTTGGGGAAGGGAGCCCCACCTCATGGCACACTCAAGAAGAGTCCTGACCAAGGAAGCTGGTTAGAGGAAGGGCTGCGGGAGGTATGGGGGCTTTGGGAAGGTGTGAGGGGCCAGGGTAAATGGGGAGTCTCAGCTGCACAGCCCACAGCCCTCTGTAAGAGCCACACTGGGTTCTAAGACAGATGCTATGATGGCAACATAGGGCTGCTGTTCAGGTCCTTGGACGCCAGTATTAAAAATCTAGGTTGAAGGAAAAAATGTCCAGTTTCCTGAAGCCCCCAAGTAGAGTGTGCAGGAGAGGCGCTGAGTTTACCCTGAAAGCTAGAATTCTGCTTAAGAAAAAAAGATAGGGCACTAATTATTTAGCAGGTACTGAATAATAATATTAGTTAACAATTTTATAGTATTTATTAAGGGCCACGCTCTGTTCTAAGTGCTCACTTGCACCAAACTATTTAATTTTCTCAGTCATCCAATGAGGTAGGTACCATGGAAAATATAATTTTTCTCCTTATAAAGATGAGATCAAGATACAGAGTACTTAAATAACCTTCTCAACATCGCACAGCAAGCAAATGATAGAGTGGGGATTTGAACCCAATACTCTAGCTCAAGTTTGTGCTCCAACTACTCCAGTATATTGAATAATAGCAATATTCTTTCTAAAATCCACTAAGCTCCGATGGTTTATATGAGGTATGACGATTAAGGTCGCGAACTCATCCTAGAAAAAGCGCTACATACTTCATTGCTGAATATCACTACCATCACCTTCAAAGTACTCCCCTTGGGAAGCTATGCACTGACTCCAGCACCTAGTCCACCCTTCAAAGCCAATTTTGGAACTCTTTTGCTGCAATGGCCATCAGAGCTGTCATCATATTTCCTTTGATGTCCTGAATGTCACCAAAATATATTTCTTTCAATATTTCCTTTATCTTTGGGTAAAGAAAGAAGTCATTGGGGACCAGATCAGGTGAGTAGGGAGGGCGTTTCAATATAGTTATTTGTTTACTGGCTAAAAACTCCCTCACAGATAGTTTGCTGTCCGAGCTGGTGCATTTTCATGATGCAAGAGCCATGCATTGTTGGCGAAAAGTTTAGGTCATTTTCATCTAACTTTTTCATGCAGCCTTTTCAAGCACTTCCAAATAGTAAACTTGATTAACTGTCCAGTTGGTACAAACTCATAATAATCCCTCTGATATCAAAAAAGGTTAGCAACATCATTGCAACAACTTCATGAACTTAATTGTCCAACCTTGTAATAAAGATACAAGTTCCTTTTGTTTGTTTGTTTGTTTTAGGTTCCCCAAGAACGTGCACTGCATGGCAGGCAAGGGGTTAGCCCCCTTTCCAGTCATACTCCATTTCCGGGGACACAGGGCTTTCCACACCAGACACTGGTCTCGATGCGTGGAGGTGGATGTTGTGCCACACAGGGCACTGGCTGGGGACCAGAGGAGAGGACCACAGGGGACCAGATAGCCAAAGGATACAAATTCTTAACATGGACTTAAAGTACTAGTCTGGACTCACCACCACCTCTCTAGCCTCATCTCTCCCACTTGCTCTTTCTTTGAGATGATGAAGCTGTACAGGACCCCTCCTGCTTGTAGCAGATCATATTTTCCAAAGATGGCCATTAAGATATATTCCAACTCACACACAGTTCTTAAAATGTAACATTAAAGGTATGTACTCCCCTGAAAACATGAGGTGTGTCCCCTTCTCCCTTGAATCCTGGTGGGTCTATGCTTATAGCAAAAGTGATGATATTTAACATCACTTCTAAGGAAGGTCATAAAGAACAATACAGCTCCCTCCCACTTCTCCTGGGATGCTAAAAACCAGTCCTACAGTGTAGTAAGGAAACAGAGAGTGCACATGGAGAGTTTTTGTAGGTAAGTGTTTCGTTCTACAGCCATGCTGAGGACCTCAGTGACAGCTAAAAGCACCCTCCAGACAATGAGTGAAGAAGTCTTCAGGATGACTCCAGCCACCATATGAGAGACCCTGAGGAAGCACTGCCTTCCAAGCCCAGTCCATGCCTAAAACTGTGAACAGTAATCACAAAATGATTGCTGTTTTGAGCCACTAAATTTTGGGGATTATCATTACATGGCAGTGGATATTGGAGCAGGGCTTCTGCTCCTGCTGTTTTTCTATCCTTATCGCTCTTGGCTCTTTTCCTGCGCAACTTTCCTACCCACTTAGATATGAAAGGGGCCTCTCCAGCTGCAATCCCAGCTCCTTCCGTGATGCTAGGTCATGTTGCTTTGTTATATGCTTTCTGAAAGCTATTCCTTTCTTTTAGACAGGAACAGAAAATTTTTTCTGTAAAGCTCTAGACAGTAAATATTTTCTGCTTTCGGGACCCCATGGTCTTAGTTGGCAAATACTCAGTTCTGCTGTTGTAGTGTGGATGTGAGTGACACTACATAAGTGATTGGGTGGGGATGTTCTCTGTGAAATTTTATTCACAAAAGCAGGCAATGGGCTGGATTTGGCTGGGGGGCGATAGTTGATAACCTCTGCTTTAGACAGTAGTTCCCCAAATTGTCTTCATATTAGAATCACCTGGGGAGCTTCTGAAACTTCCAAAGCTCAGGCTACAGCCCAGATTACTTACATCACAAACTCTGGGGAGGTGGGAAATGGATATCAGGTAAATCCAATGTGCAAGATGGTTTGGAAATCACTGCTGTCCATCCTTGTCTCGGCCTGTCATTTTGCACTGTTCTGTGGGATTAGTTTGAGGACACTTCTGCCTCACCAGGCCACAAACCCCATTACTTTGGATTAGATCCTTAGTGACTAACCAGTGCCTGGCACATGGCTGCTCCATACATATTTGTTAAATACACAAATGAATAATAAATATTGGTTGAATGAACTTGTTGAACCTCCCTCAATCCCCATATCTTTCAAAATTTTCCATTTCTTCCATGATTCTATTCATGCATTCCTCTTCTCCCATTTTCCCAGGATCATTCCCATAGGTTCATCTCTAATTCTTTTTTCTTACTTCCCCCACAAATTCAATTAGTCACTAAATCTTATCAATCTACCTCCATCACATCACTTGCAGCCACCCTTCCTTTTCTGTTTCACCCGGGGTCAACTTAGTTAAAGTCTTCAATTTTCTCCTGAATTCTTACAGAAATCTAACTGCTCTTTCAGCTTCGTTTCCCTTCCCTTCCCTTCCTTTCCCTTCCCTTTCTTTTCCTTCCCTTCATCCCTCACCCCTCTGTCTCATCTTTCCTGGAGAAGAATGATATGGGCTTTGGTGCCAGAGAGGCGTGGATTTGGACGCTGGTCCAGGCACCAGGATACTCTTGGGTAAATCACCAGCATCCTTGAGCCTGTTTCCTTATTTGAATACTGTGGTAAAAACAACCATGTGAGGATTTGGCATACTATAGAGAAAATGCTGAACATTGTGCCTGCCACACAGTAGGTACCAATCTCTGTTATCTATGTCTTTCATCTTAGTTGGCCTTAATGAGACACCGCCTACCCCCACTAGAATGTAAGCACTATGAGAACAGGGAATGGTGCCTGTTTTGCTCACTCTTGTATCTCTGGTAGTTACTGTTATAACCTCCATCACTTGTCATTTCAGTACCTGTCTGATTTGATTCAGCTTACTTTTCTTGAGGTATCTCCTTCTCACTGTATTAGTACCCTGTATATTAGTCAAACTGAATGACATGTTTTTCCCTCACACTTCCTCCACTTTCCTGTCTTTCAAAGCCTTTATCATTTATTGCATTAACATTCCCTGGACTCTGATTCTGCTCAACTGAAATTGTGTCCATCTTTTAAAGCTCAGCTCATGAGCTGCTGCACTCATTAAGACTTTTTGATCCTTTCATACACTCTTTTGATATTATTGCTGATAATTCTCCTTTCATGGCATTATATGTCTTGTGCCAACATTATTGGTGTCTATTATAAAATGACTTTTGAGGGTAGGAGTTTCTAATTAAAATTTATGCAATTTTTCTGAACCCTAGTGCTCATCTAATAAATCGTGGAATAGATTTCTGAGTGAATAAATGCACCCCAACTCCCCGATTCTGGGACAAAGGAATTACCTTAAAAGGAAAAACCCTGGCAAGAAACTATTCATGACTTTTGAGGTGAACCAAAGTTGTAGTTCTTAAGTTGAAACTAGATTCCTCAAGTGCCACTGGCAAAGACAAACTGTGTGGAGAACAAATGCACCTTGTTTGTAAACAGAGTTTGCAAAGATAAACCTGTTCATCTCCCATATGTGTTTTCCAGCTGGAGCTCATAAGCAATTTCCCCAGGGTTCAGCCTTCAGTGTGAGAGCGTCCCCCCTGCAGATTAAGCCTTGCTGCACTAATGCTTAACACACCTCTCAGTCAGGTTACAGTGTGGAGCCTCCTCATGCTGCTAGGAGGGGTTTGTCTGGAAAAGGTGTAAGTACAAGGATCCTTCTATGCCCGCATCCCATTTCTTGCTTCCTACTGAAAGTTATTGTGGACACTTCTGAAAATAATTATAAAACTGGTCTAGTAGATTTCTTACTGTGCTTTAGTCCTGGATGCGATGACACCCCTGCCCAAGCACCAGGTCATATTGCCCCCTGTACTTCCATGTTACACACTCTGAATTAAACTAAACTGAACTTAATAAACTCTGTGGCTCAGAGCAATACCAGTAGGCCAATAGTTAAAGAGTTAAAGAGCAACATTTGACTCAAACCAAACTTTAACAGGTCTTCTGATCATCCTCTGGGAATAAAGACATGTCTGGGTATGAAAAAGCTGTTCAGCTGGAAAGTAGATTTCACTGTAATTTTCTATGATGTATTTGTAAGACTGAGTTACTGGGCAGCAGCCAAAGCAGAGGAAATGCCTGCTTGGATGCTGGTTATGGAAATAGCTTTTGTGTAACCTAAGATGACCAACTTTCCTGGTTTGACTGGTTCTGAAGGATTTCCCAGGATGTGGGATATTCGGTGCTAGAATTAGGAAAGTCCTGGCAAAACCAGAAGAGCTGGTGACCCTAATAATAGTTGGTGGCTTGACAAACTTACATAAGAGAAGCTCTGGCACACCAAAACTGTGCCAGAATGTTTGGTTGAACACTTTGTGTCAACTCCATGTAGGTTTTTTTAAGCATATTTATATGCCTATGCCTCAGTTTTATATATTTTATATCTATATCTACACATTGCTATTAGATCAAACCATATAAAATTGCCAATGTTCAACTATTTTTGACAAAAAAAAATTAAAACACAGCTTTTTCACATAGTTGAAGGTATTTTTATTCACATTGATTTTCCTAGATTCCGTGTTGAGCACTTTACATATATTAATTTATCCTAACAACCTTTAGAGATTAAGTGTAGTTACAACATCTGGTAACAACAAAGAGGCTAAGAGGTTAACTTAAGCATGACATATAGCAAGTAACAATACATGAGATGCTACATTTTCATTACTCACTGAAGACCAAGTATCTCCAATCCTTATCACAAACTTGCAAGGTGGAGATAACGTAATTATTTTATACATTAGTAAAATGAGGCAAAGAGAGGTTACACAATGTGCCCAAGACCACACAGCTTTCTTTGAACAGCATTGTCATATTTCATGCTTTCTTGCTCCAGGCCAGTTTTCTTCTAAGACTATGTTGGCTTCAGGAGTGACCTTGATTTCCATGCTTCAATTAAATAAACTGTTTCTCAATGTGTTATTATGAAAGTTACAAACATAGAAAATTTGAAAGAATTTTAGAGTGAACATCCTTATTTCTATGGCCTAGATTCTATAAACAACATAGTCGCTTTATTGAATATTGACCTATCTAACCATAAATTCACCTTTCTCTTTTATTTATTTCAAAGTGAGTTGCAGAAAATAGTCCCCTTCACCCCTAAACATTTCAGTTATGCATATCATTAATAAGAGTTCAATATTAGCTTCCAGGCTTTTTTAAAGGTAAATTTTATATACAGTGCAACACTTAAATATTAAATGTACCATTTGATGACTTCTGACAGATGTGTACACTTGTATAATTGCCCAAATGCTTATCAAAATATGGAATATTTCCATCACCCCAGAAGCTTCCTTCAAACTACTCTCTAGTCAATCCCTTCCTCCAACTTCCACTTCCAGAGGCAACTGATATTTGGATTTTGTTCATCTAGATTAGTTTTATCTGTTTTAGAACTTCATATAAATGGAATCATAAAGTAAGAAGTACTTTGTGAAAAAGAATAAGATACCCAAGGATAAATTTATCAAAGGATGTGAAGGGCTTATACACTAAAAACTATAAGACATTTTAAAAAGAAAGTGAAGAAGACACAAAGAAATGGAAAGACTTTCTATGTTCATAGATTGGAAGAATCAACATAGTTAAAATGGCCATATTACCCAAAGCAATATACAGATTTAAGGCAATTCCCATCAAAATCTCAATGGCATTTTTTAAAGAAATAGAACAAAAAACATCAGATTTGTATGGAATCACAAAAGACCCAAATAACCAAAGCAATCCTAAGAAAAAAGAATAATTCTGGAGGCATCACACTCCCTAACTTCAGCTTGTACTACAGGGTAACAATAATCAAAACAGTATGGTATTGGCAGAGAAACACACATATAGACAAATGGACTAGAACTAAAAATCCAGAAATAAACCCACATAAATATAGACAGATAATTTTCAACAAAGGAGCCAAAAACATATAACAGAGAAAAGAAAGCCTTTTCAATAAATGCTGCTGGGAAAATTGGAAAGCCACATGCAAAAGAATAATACTAGACTGATATATATTACCATATACCCAAATTAACTCAAAATTATCAAAGTCCTAAACATAAAACCTGAAACAATAAACTGCATAGAAGAAAACATAGGTACTAAACGTATGGACCTTGGGTTCAAATACGACTTTATGAATTTGACCTCAAAGGCCAGGGAAGTTAAAAGCTAAAATAAACGAATGGGACTATATCAAACTAAAAAGCTTCTATACAGCAAAGAAACCATCAACAAAACAAACAGGCAACCAACCAATGGGTAAAGATAGTTGCAAACAACACCTCTGATAAGGGGCTAGTATCCAAAATACATGAGGAACTCATACAACTCAACAACAAAAAGACAAACAATTTAATTAAAAAATGGGCAGAGGACATGAACAGAAACTTCTCCCAATAAGACATACAAATGGCCAACAGGTATATGAAAAAATGCTCAACTTCACTAGCTATTAGGGAAATGCAAATAAAAATCACAGATATCACCTCACACTTGTTAGAATGGCTATCATCAACAACACAAGTATTAACAAGTGTTGGAAACGTTGTGGCGGAAAAGGAACCCTCATACACTGTTGGTCGGAATGTAAATTGGTACAGCCACTACGGAAAACAGTATGGAGGTTCCTCAAAAAATTAAGAACAGAATTACCATTATGACCCAACAATCCCTCTCCTGGGTATCTATCCAAAAAATCTGAAAACATCTATCCATAAAGATATATGTACTCTGATGATCATTGCAGCATTATTTATGGTGGCCAAGACATGGAAACAACCAAAGGTTCCTTCGATAGATGATTGAATAAAGAAGATGTGATATATATACACAATGGAATACTACTCTGCCATAAGAAAACATGAAATAGTGCCATTTGCAACAACATGAATGAACCTTGGGATTATTATACTAAGTGAAATAAATCAGACAGAAAAAGTAGAGAACCATATCACTTTACTCATACGTGGAATATAAAACTGAAGGCGACAAAGGAACAAGACAAGCAAATAAAGAAACAAAAACTCATAGACAGAGACAACAGTTTAGTGGTTACCAGAGGGTAAGTGGGGAGGAAGGATGGTAGACGAGGGTAAAGGGGGTTAAATATATGGTGATGAAAGGAGAACTGACTCTGGGTGGTGAACACATCATGCAGTATATAGATAATGCATTATAGAATTGTACACTTGAAACCTATGTACGTGTAGTTTTGTTTACCATTGTCACCCCAATAAATTTTAATTTAAAAAAAAAAGAACTAGTTTGTATAAGACTTCTTTCACCAGCATAAATATTTTGAGATTTATTCATGTTCTCCCATGAATCGGCAGTTTATTGCTTTCACTATTTTCATATTAGTATTATCCCTTTAAATGAATCTGATATGATTTGTTTATCCATTTTCCTGTTGATTGACAAGGGAATGGGTGGTGGGTGAGTTGTTTCCAGTTTTATACATTATGAATAAAACCTGCAATAAACATTCTTTATAAATCTGTGTATGGACATATGTTTTTCTTTATCTTGGGTAGAATCCTACAATTGAAACTGCTCAATCACAGGTAGGTGTATGTTTAATTTTATAAGATATTGCCAGACCTTTTGCCAAAGAGGTTGTATCCCATCGGTAATGTATGAGGGTTCTGGTGGCTCCATGTCCTCACAACTTTTGATGTCAATCTTTTAGTCATTCTGGTTGCTAGGTATCAGCATCTCATTGTAGTTTTGATTTGCATTTTCTAACTATTAATGATTTGAGCCCTTTCCCATGTGATTATTGGTCATTCACATATTTTCTTTGCTAAGTGAAGGTTCAAATTGTTTACCCATTTAAAAATACATATTTTTTTTAATTAAGCTTGGATTCTCAATGGTGGCAATATCACTCCCAAGTGAGAAAAAAATTAGCTTTGGGGAGGGATAAAAATGCTTAAGTATTACAATGGTTGTGGCCAAACAAATGGCCAAAGTACATAAAAATATATACAGTATATTTGTAGTATTAAAATTTAATTATAGGGGCGATTAGGAAAAAAGATGTCTAAAAAGCCTCCTCAGGGAGAGCTATAATGAAAATAAGGCATAGAAACTCTGTGACTGAGATGTACAAATTTTTTATATATTCTGGACACAAGTCCTTTGTCAAATATATCTTTAGCAAGTATTTTCTCACAATCTCTGGCTTTTCAATTCATTTTCTTTATTGTATCTTTTGATCAGCAAAATTTCATAATTTGATTAAGTCTATACCATTGGTTTTTCAAAAGATGAGTATTTTCTGTGTCTTGCCTAAGAGGTCTTTTCCTATTGGATTGTCAGAAAAGTCTATGTTTTTCAAAGGTCATTTATTTATTTAAAGAACAAAGATCAATCAATGATATATTGCCCATTTTGTTCGATAACCTTTTGCCATCTTTCAGTGAGCTTCATAAGTCCTCATTCATAGAAGCACCAGTCTTTATTTGTGAAAAACTGAACAAGGTGATTTACAGCCTCATCTGAATTAAACCTTATACCACACAAGGAGTTTTGAAGAGAGCAAAACAAGTGAAAGTCTGATGGCTCAAGTTCAGGCGAATATGATGGGTGTGGCAACACATCCCATCTAAGCTCCAGTATTTTTTGATGGGTGATCAGACTTGTGTGTGGTCTTGCATTGTCGAACTCCTTTATAATTAACAAGCTCTGGATGTTTCTGGATGATGGATTTGTTCAGACTGTCCAGTTGCTGACAGTACACATTTGAATTGATTGTTTGGTTCCTTGGTAGAAGTTCAAAAAAACACGACACCTTTAAAATCCCACCACACTGAGAGCATAACCTTCCTCTGATGAATGTCTGCTTTCGATGTAGTTTGAGGTAAATCATCATGTCAGGACTAAGACCGTTTGCCCACCACATTGTTGTGAACAATCCACTTCTCATCACCAGTTATCAGTTGCTTCAAAAAAGGATTATTTTCCTCAATTTAATGAGCATATTGCAGATGTTTATATGCACCATCAAATGAACTTCCTAGAGTTCATGCAGAACCCAAATATTGAGCTTGCTTATGTATCCCAGCTTCTTCGGGTGGTCGTGAATGTTTGAATGATGGATGCTCAATGTTTCTGCAATCGCTTGTGTTGTGTAATGTGGGTTTGACTTGATCAATGCCTTTATTTTATCGTCATCAACCTGGGTGGGCCTCCCTGACCGAGGAGTGTCATTGAGAAAAAAATCACCAGCATGGAATTTCGTGAACCATCATTGGCACTGACATTCTTGAAGACCATTGTCACCGTAAACTTTATGCAACTTTTCACAAGTTTGACACGCGTTCTTGCAAAAATGCACAGTTTTGTCTTCCATGTTCAACTTGTTGTAAAATCTCCAAAACTCAACCAAATCGCTCAATTTTTTTTAGAATGAAGCTAGAACTGTCAGCTGTCAAATGACATAGCAATAACATAGATTCGAATGACTCTAGTACTTTCAAAAATAAACTAGTGCCATCTGTTGCAAACATGCATCATGACTTTTCCTACAACCCAATATATCCATACTGTGAAAAAATTCATATTTACAAAATTTCCAAATTTTCTTCTATTAATTTCTAGTTACATTTCATGTGGAAGTAGAAAATACTTTGTGTGATATTAATCCTGCAAATTTATTGAGGCTTGTTTTACAGCCTAATATAGGATGGGCTATCCTAGAAAATGTTCCATGTGTACCTAGGAAATAACATGTATTCTTCTTTTGTTGTTGTTGGATGACTGTTAGATGTAGTTTTATAGTGTTGCTTATAGTGTTAAGTTTATAGTGTTGTTTAATTCTTCTCTTTTCTTGTTGATCTTCTCTTTATTTGTTCCATTCATTTTTAAGATTAAGGTATTGATGTCTCTACTATTGCTAGTGAATTGTCCAGCTCTCCCTTCAATTGTCACATTTTTCTTCCTATATTTTAGGGTTTATTGTTAGATGCACATGTTTATAATTGTGCATCTCATGATGAATTGATCACTATAAAATTTCCTTCTATGTCTCTATTATCAATTTTGTTTTACAGTCTATGTTTTTCTTCTGATATTAATGTAGCCATTACAGCTCTCTCTTGGTTACTGTTTACATGGCATATATTCCCATCCATTTACTTTCAATCTGTTTGTGTCTTTTAAAATGTGTCTCCTGTTGGTGGGACTGCAGACTGGTGCAACCACTATGGAAGTCAGTATGGAGGTATCTCAAAAAACTGGAAATGGAACTACCTTATGACCCAGCAATCCCACTCTTAGGTATTTATCCACAAAAACCCAACACATTAATTTGAAAAAATATATGCACCCTTACGTTCATTGTGGTGCTATTCACAATAGCTAAGACTTGGAAACAACCGAAATGTCCATCGGTAGACAACTGGATTAAGAAACTATAGTACATTTACACAATGGAGTATTACTCAGCTATAAAGAAGGAAATAGTACCCTTTGCAACGATATGGATGGAACTAGAGAATATTATGCTAAGTGAAATAAGTCAGTCTGAGAAAGACAAATACCATCTGATCTCACTTATACGTGGATTATAAAAAACTGAATAAATGAGAAATGTAAACAGAAATAGTCTCAGAGACACAGAGGAAAAACTGAGGGTTGCTAGTTGGGAGGGGGTGGGGATGAAGCAGAAGGGGAAGGGACAAGACAATACAAATTGGTAACTACAATATGGCATCAGGGATAGAAAAGACAGTCTGGGGAATATAATCAATAATGTTGTAAATATTTTTTAGGGGGCCAGATGGACTCATGTCTTGTTAGGGAGACCACTTCATAGTCGGTGTAGAGGCCTGACCACCGCACTGTATTTCAGAAGCTGATATTGAATAACATCGTATGTCAACTATAATTATAAATACATATAGTGAGGGGACGTGGAGTAGAGTATGGGAATGGAGTCAATGGAATTGTAATAGATAAGTATGATATCGGTGGTGGGAGGGCAGTAGATGGGGGAGGGGGGTTGCTTCTGTCTGAAGGGTGAAAAGGATAGCTATTGCATTGTTCTGTACACCTGAAACTAACAATAAAAATAAAAAAGTGTCTCTTCTAGATAGCATATACAGTATTTCCCCACGTATAAGACACACCTTAATTTTGGGCCTGAAATTTGAAAAAAAAATGTATTACATAAAGTTATTGAACTCCAGTTTTATTCATCATACAATTCATATAACTCCTCATCACTGTTAAAAAATCTACAACCACTGTATAAGACGCACCCAGTTTTTAGGCCCCAAATTTTTTGAAAAGGGGTGTGTCTTATACATGGGGAAATACAATAGTTGGATTATGGATTTTTAAAATTCTATTCTACCAATTTTTCCTTTTGTTTAGAGCATTTAATCCATTTACATAATGCAATTACTGAAAAGTTAGGATTTAAATCTACCATTGTTTTATTTGCTTTTGATTCATCCATCCATGTCTTTTTTGTTCCTCTATTTTTCCATTACTGCTTTCCTTTTTGTTAAACATATTTTCTAGTGTACCATATGAATTTTATTATTGTTTCTTTTACTATATTTTTTGAGTTTTTATCTTATTGGCTAAACTGGGGATTACAGTTTATATCTAAATTTAAACACTCTAGTTCAGATTAATACCAACCTAATTTCAAATGTGTACAAAAGTTTCACTTACATATAGCTCCATTTCTGCCTTACTTCTTTGTACCATTGCTGTATACAAATTACATCTTTATTCATTGCATGCTCATTAGTACTTATTTATAATCATTGTTTTTTAAATTTGTATTTTAAGTCAGATAGTTATAAAAAAGCTTAAAAATAAAAATAATAAATTTATACTGTCTTTTATATTCATCTATGTAGTTATCTTCCCCACTTCTCCATATTTCTTCACATAGACTCAACTTAATGTCTAGGGTCTTTTCATTTCAAACTGAAAGACTCTCTTGAGCATTTCTTGTAGGGAGGCCTGCTAGCAAAAATACTCAGCTTCTTTTTATTTGGGTGTGTGTTAGTTTCTCCTTTATTTTTGAAGAATATTTTTTCTAGATATGAAATTCTTATTTGATATTTTAAAATATTGTATCCCACTGCTTTCTGACCTTCATGGTTTCTGATGAAATGTCAGCTATTACTTTTACCATTATTTATGTATGATGAGTTGTTCTCTTCTTGTTTTCAAGATTCCCTCTTTGTCTTTCCACAGATAGATTATGATGTGTCTAGTTTGTATTTCTTTAAGATTATCCCACATAGAACTTGTTGAGCTTCTTGGATGTGTAGATTAATGGCTTATACCATATTTGGATTGGCTTTAAGCATTTCTTCAAATACTCTTCTTTTCCCTTTATTACCTCTCCTTCTGGGACTTCCTTTCTGGGACTTAGTTGTGTGTGTATTGGTGTACTTGATGACGTCCCACAAGTCTCTAAGGCTCTGTTCATTTTTTTTTTCATTCTATTTTTCTTTCTGTTTCTAAGACTATGTAATCATAATTGACCTATCTTCAAATTCACTGAATCTTTTTCTTCTGCCAGCTCAAATGTGTTGTTGAGTTCTTTTATTGAATATTTCATTGAGCTTTTGTACTTTTCACCTCCACAATTTATTTTTTTTTTAATAATTTCTAACCTTTATTGATACTCCCTATTTGGTACGCCATTGTTTTCAATTTTTTATTTTATTCTTTAGACATGGTTTCTTTTGGTTGTTTGAACATATTTAAAATAGCTAATTTAAAGTCTTTGTCTAGTAAATGCAATATCTGGACTTCCTCAAGAACAGTTTCTATGGATTGCTTTTTTTTTTCCTGCGTAGGTGCTTATGGGCCTGGATATATATTAGTCAGTGTACTCCAGAGAAACACAACCAATAGGAGATTTTATATGTAAAATTACCTTTAGTTTACCCTAAGTTCAGTTTTCCCATGTTACCTCACATACTAGGCTATGTTATCTTCTATTTCCACTCTTTCTGTTTCTACTCTGGCCCCTGCTCTTAAGGATAGGACTTGGACCTCAAGGTCTTCTCAAAGCCTCCATATGGGAATTGGAAAGCTTTGGATTAATGATGCTACTGTTCACTTCTTCTTTCTGATCTTGCTCAGTCCTTTGACTATCCTGATCTACAACCATACTGACCATCCTGGCTTATGTTTACTACAGCCCACACTCTCTCCATTTATTCATTCATTTCTGACTTTTGGAGCTTTTGGTTCCTTCTAATTTACTGGAGGAAGCTATTAATTGCCCTCAATAATTTTTATCAGAAAGGACAGTCTGATCTCAATCACAGGCCCATTTCTGTATGATATTCTCTTATTTCCCTTTCCAAAGACATTTCCAAAATGTGTTTTTTCTTTCATAGTTGTAAGATAAGAGACAAAATGCTTGTATTTTCCATGTGGGAACTACTACTCATATTCATATTGTCGCTGCTGAAAGACTCCTCTTGAACCTTTTTGATTTCTCACTGCACTGTATGTGCATAACGATTGCATACTTTAGGTCTACGTACAAAATCTGAAACCCAGCTGTATGTAAAAATCTACTTCAAGAACCAGTTATTTTAAATTGTTAGCAAAAAAATTCACACTAGTAAGATTTTTTTTTCCTACACTCTTCTCTGAATTTGAAGATGTGTCATATAACACATATCTGAGATAATGTGGGGGCAGCCTGGGAATGGTAACTGTGCGTTCCTAAAACAACAAATATGTCACGTAGCACTTTGGTTTAGATAAGTGAACATTTGGGCTGAGGACAAGATGTAGGCAGAGGATACTAAAGCTCCAACTAATTAGGGAGTTATCACTTGAAAAGTTACATAGCTCTGGGTCACTGAAGTAACAGCTATCAAAGGAAACTTCTGGGAGCCATCTTGCTTTCATTTCACATTCTTCTGATGACAGAATAAGCAGTATGATATGGTAGCATGTTTCTTGAAATATCACTGCCCTTTCTAGGTCAGTGACAGAATAAAAAGATCATGAAGAAATGAACAAAAGCATTCCAATAATTTGAAACGTCTAATGACTTTTAAATGGATTTTAGAAGAATTAACTAGACACAGCTCAAATTACATAAAATTAAACTTCTTGTAGTGATAAAAGCAAACAGTGCTTATTGCTCAGTAAAAATCCAACAAATATTCAGAAAGGTTTGACATTTGTTTGTCTCTGTCAGTATAAGGACTTTTCTAATGATCATGGGAAATCAAAAGTTAGAGCAACAACGTGTTGGATTAACGTCCCATCTTTTTTTGCATCTTCTTATTTCTGCATATGTTATATAGGTATAAAGGATCCATCAAATTCCACTGTCTCTTTTACTTAAGATACATTATGTTCATCTTCCATTTGTAAAGTATTAATGCATGTTTTGGGGATTCACACACACACATACACACACACACACCACATTCTTTATGAAGCTCACAATCTAAAATATGGTTGTAACATGTGAGCATTTTGATAACTAAATTTAGTATAGGAATTAAGATAAAGAAGAGATTTTGGGGGGGATTCAGTGGTCAGGGAGATTTCATAATGATGGATGTATTCCTTGAAAGATTAACATATTTAGAGGTGAGCAGATGACAATAGCACAGATCAAAACTGGAGGCTGACACCCCACAATGAGTGGTGGCAACTGAATAGAAGCCCAGTCTTGCTGTAATCGGGAGCACCTATAGGGGAGTGGTGGGAGGAAACATCAGCTGAGGCTGCATCATAGTTACAAATCGGGAGAGCTCTACTTTCTATTTCCCGGCTGTGAGCAACAGCAGTGCCACTGTTGCAGCATCCCTGTTGCTTGTCCTTGTGTGGCCTGTTGCTCCTTCATGGAAGACCTTTCATGGCTTCTTAACTCCTCCTCCACATCCTGGCTCCTTCTCCCTCACCCGCATGGTCTCTCCTTGCTGGCCTCATCCATCATCCTACTTTGCCTCTCACAGCCCAATTGATCATTCACATGGATACGGTTGAATCCTTTTGTATCACTGGAACACTTTTAAAATTTAACCTTCTCTCATTCAAAACCAAATAATTAACAAAGCTCCCTAAATCATACAACATAGCAAGATTTAAAAAGATAAAGACATTATGGTTAAAAATAAGTAAGTAAATAAATAAATAAATAAAGGCAAAGGGAAAATAAAAGTTGAACTATAACTACTAATGGTGGGTATTACATTTGGCCCTTAGCTTCTTAGCAACCAAAGGTGAGATGGTATTTACAAGAGTCACACACTCTAGGATGTTCTAATCTATAGGTGATTGTTTTGATGTAGTCAAAAGTCTTCAAGATTGGCAACAAAAAGCATGCAAGCCTGAATTCTATGCTTGGCTCTGCCAGTAATTGCTGTTGACATTAGTCACTTAATCTCATTAGGCCTTGCATTCCTCATATGTAAAAAAAACGGTTCAGCTTGAATAGTCAATAAAGCCCTTCCCAGCTCTAACATTCTGCAATCCTATTATAGACAGTTTTCTAGCAAACATGTTCCTGTGAAAACCCAACTAGAAAGGAATGAAATGTGAAACAGAACAACTCCTAAGTGTCCATTTTCCTTAGTCCCTAGATTATAAATGTATTAAGGCTGGAGACAATACATTATTCATCCTTTACTACCTATTTGCGCATAGGAAGGGCTATTAGATTGAACCATATGAAACTGCAGGTTTTATGGTTCAAATGTAGGCAAATATTGGTAATCTCAGATAGCCTAACCCGATAAATGTGTTAAATTGAGATATGATGTTTGACAATTCAGTTCGAGAACTCATCCTAGAAAAAGTGCTACATAGCTCATTGCTGAATATCACTATGGTCACCTTTGAAGTACTCCCCTGAGAAGCTATGTACTGCCGCCAGTGACTAGTCTACCTTTCAAAGCAATTTTGGGACTCTTTTTCTGGAATGGCCATCAGATCTATCATCGTATTACCCTTGATGTCCTGAATGTCATCAAAATATCTTTCTTTCAGTATTTCCTTTATTTTTGGGTAAAGAAAGAAGCCATTGGGGGCCAGATCAGGTGAGTAGGGAGGCTGTTCCAATACAGTTATTTGTTTACTGGCTAAAAACTCCCTCACAGACAGTGGTGTGTAAGTCGGTGCATTGTCGTGATTGCTGGCGAAAAGCTCAGGTTGTCTAACTTTTTCATGCAGCCTTTTCAGCACTTCCAAATAGTAAACTTGGTTAACTGTTTATCCAGTTGGTACAAATTCATAATGAATAATCCTTCTGATATCAAAAAAGGTTAGCAACATCATTGCAACAAGTTTATGAACTTAATTGTCAGGCCTCATAATTAGGGATATTTCAACAGGAGGTGCTGGCTTTAATGTCCTAGATTCAGGACAGGGAAGGTGAGTGTTGGCAATAAAGTGGGAGTGGGGGTGGGACCTTAGGCTTTAGAATCCTAATAGTTGTCAATTGTGAACCCTCTGCAGCCAAGCTGCCTGTGTTCAAACCCTAGCTGTCCACTTTCTAGCTGTGTAAATTTGAGCAAATGATTAGACATCTCTGGGTCTCAGTTTCCTCACCTACACAATTGGAATAATTATGAAATAGTATCTGATTGGTAGGGCTGTTTTAATGATTGAAATACATATAAAACAATTGGCACAGTGCCTGAGAGCTGATAATTGGCCAGTGACAGCTGTTTGCTGTACTAGCTGCTGGGCAACTCAGTAAAGAACACAGAAAAGGTGTAGTCAGCAACCTGAGAGGTATGTGAAATATCTCTCCCTGCTGCTTGGTAACCTGTAACATAAGCGGAAACAGGAGAATTAATTGGAGCATTGCTTCTTAGGCAGTGACTTTCAGAATTTTTAAACTAAGACTCAAAGTCAGAAACACAATTTCCACCTTGACCTGCTGTACGCACACGCATGCAAACATACTAAAACAAATTTTCACAAAACAAATCTAACCTTTACTATGTGTTTTGCACTTTGTTCTGTTCTAGTCTATTCTAGTCTGTTCTGTGCCATGCCATGCTGTGCCATCCTATCTTATTTTTTGATACTAGCTCCTAACCACAAAATTGATTTGATGACCTAATAATGGGTCTCAACTCAATAAGCCAGATTTAGGAAAGCACCAGACCAGGTCATATTTAGCTTTGAATAAAAAGATGTGTATTGTGGTCCAACAGGATTGATAGGCTCACATGACAGTGACCAGGGAGGGAGGGAATGCCACAGTTGCACTTTATTCCAGCTCTGACTATCAGATTCAGTCCCTCCCCCACCACCACATCCCTATTCCTGCTGCACCATCCACCAGGAAAAATACTAGTTATGCTGTAGCCAAATCCTAATGTATTCATACAAGCAACTCATTTCACTTTTCTCCAGACTCTAAGATAAAACTTTCCATCATCAGATGTAGGAGTGAAGTGATAGCTTAAATATTTGTAGTTCTTATTCTACCAGGTTTTCAGTGCCCCGCTTATCACCGGGTTAAAAGTGCAATCAGCGAGTGTAGCTTTTCCTGGCACTGTCCAGCAACAGCTCCGCCGCACACCAGCACGTAAGTGATATTTGTCAGCACACACCCCATTTTTCACAGTAGCAATTTTGCTTTCAGTTGATGAAGAACTTCACGGTCTTGCTATTTGGGTAGCACCAAAATGATACTTTCTTAAGGACCAAGGGCAGACAACAGTATGGCAACTCCACAAATAAATCATTTTTATTTGATAGTGTGTTTCATCTCTCAGTTTTCTATGAAGATCAGCTATGTCCTTACCAGAAGGATCATTTTGAGAAACATCTTCAAAGGAGTGCAAAGACAAGGCATTGATGCCAAGAGAGGAACAATGGGCCTGAGAAGCCCACTGTGATTCCTGGGTCACAGATCGAGAAGCAGAGTTTGAGGCAAAACCATGTCACCATGAGTCTTACTCTTCTCAGAATTGTCTCAGAATATTCTTAATGTCCAAAAAAAACATCCAGAGGTTTTATAAAAGATCCTCAATTCAATTCAACATGTTCCTTCAATTTCCAAAAGTCATTCAATGGTTCCCTTCTACACATGAAGCCCTTTTCTAGGCTCAGTAACAGATAAAGGAGAGATATAAAATATGCCCCCCTGCCCTGAAAGGAGTGGGAAAATAACAGCCAGCATTTCTGAGCATTTAGTGTATGCCAGGCACTGTGCATTGTCTCATTTGATTCACAGAACAATTCTAAGAGGTAGGTGCTATTGTTATCCTACGTGACAGGTAAAAGCTCTGAAGCTGGAAGAGTTTAAGAACCCAAGTAAGGGGGAGAGCTAAGACTCACATTCAGGCAGGCTGAATCTGGAATCCATGCTGTCTTCCATGATGCACAAATGGGATGAGAAACTGAACTAAAAATTTGCAATTTGATGGACCAAAGAGCCACTGACAAACACTGCCCAGAGCCAGCAAGCAAGGACATTTTTTTTTCTTTTGGGTACTCACAGACACAAAGCAGTCTCATAGTAGTTTGGGAAGTACACCAAAAGGGGTCCTGCATAAAAGCTTTTTAGTGTTACAGAGATTGATAAATGCAAGAATCCTTGCATCCACACTAATATGTAATATTTCTGCTCTTTAATGTGGGCTGCAGGATTGGTAGATTTTACAGAGAAAATAGCCTAAGGCTCACTTTCTAGAAGTATTTCAAAGTGTGTCCTTTCCTAGGGCTGACTATGTTGATAATGCCATATAGACCCCTTGACCATTTTTGGACAGTATTACTTCACTCTATTATGTTCAAGGTCCTAGGGAGGTGTCTACTTTTTCTCTCCGTTTCTATTTATAATAGTCCTGCTAGCAACGGTGGCTGTTACATTTCTCCTCTCCCAGACATATAAATTGGGATTGCCAAAGAATATTCATGTAGGGAAACTTGTGCTCTTACTCATTGAAGTATGCTCTCCATTTTTTTAGAAAGTCAGAACATTATATCATGAGAGTGTTATGTGCATAATGCAATGGTCTTTACAGTCTGCTGCAGGGTCAGTCAGGAGAAGTAGGCATTGGTGGGTGCTGAAGGAATTTATCTACCTTGAGATTTTGAAGGATGAACTTGCCTCTTTAGGAATCACAAAGCACAGGTCTATCGTAGATGAAACACATCTCATGCTAATGATCCATTAAAACCACAGGTCCACCATGGCCCACTCCTGGAGCAGCAGTATTTATTTCTCAGACTGTGGTCTGGGATCACTTTGTTCAGAATCACCTAAGGAGCTTGTAAAAATGCAGTTTCCTGTGACTGCCTGAAGTCCAAGGTGAGGCTCTGGAATCTGAATTTTAAACTAGCTTCTCAAATGACCAAATTTTGAGAAATGCTGGTCTCAGTAGTAAGAACTGTGAGCCTCAAAAGAATTAGAAGCCAATGTGTCTTCAGTGTGTACATTTTCAGAAATTATAGAAGGTTTCATCAGCGTTTTCCAAAGCATTTTCTGCAGAATAACAATCCCACAACATGATTTGTAATAAACAATTTCCATGGTCAAATAAATTTGGGAAAACTCCTTCCAGTGTCCCTCCTCTTGGAAGTTCCTTATGCATATTAAAGGTTCTGAGAAGTCCTGCAGGAAAGAAACCTGTTTCACTTAATAGGTGTTTTCCCAAACCTGTTTCACCACAGGACTCTTTTTTGAAATAACACTTACTAATTTTCCATGGAATTAGTATTTTTCAGAACGTCTTTGGGGAAATGCTGGTTGCAGGCTAATGGTAGAATTTTTAGGGGGGATGAACTAGGTTTGGAGACCCAGGGTCCCAGCTTTAATCCTCAATTCTTAGGAATCCTTATAGAAAGGTGAGAAACCCCATAGCTTATTAATTACACTTCACATCTGTGTGGATTTTATAGTTCCACAGGCCCCTTTCACACCTTTTCTCATTAAAGAAAAATCCTCACTTGATTCCTGTAAGCCAAGCAGATCAGGTATTATTATACCCATATTACAAGTGAATAAATAAATTTATAGAGGGTAAAGAGTTTGTCTACCGAGGTCATGCATCTCTATATTTTGTGCTTTATTCATAACATCCAAGTTTTAGATGACCTGGCAGCCAAGGTTCCAAAAACATATCAGCCTAGAGGTGATGAATTGACTTGAACTCAGGTCCCCATTCTTCTTCTCTCCTGCACCCTGTGGAGAAGAGAGACCCAGTTATTACGTATAGCCATGGCTGGGGTGAATTTGTAATTGGGGAGTTATTTTCATCTATGTAACTTTATTTGGCCTTTATAAGACATGAACTAAATTGCTCCTATGCTGTACCTTGATCCCATGAGTTAACATATTCCACTAATATAATTGTATTTCATTTAGCAAATAAAATCTATGGCTTTTAAGGGTTATCCTCATACCTTTCATCTTCTTTTATTTTTATGACTTGTTTCTTTCCTACACTTTTCACAGCTTGACTTATTCCCAGCTAAGGCTTATTCTGTTGGGTTATTGGGAAAGTCATGACGTACTTTTCTCTGTTTTCAATGCAAAAATTCCTCATGATTTTCCCGACAACCCAATAATTTGTTTTAGTCCCAACACTTATGGACTTTCATTCACTAGCATGACCGCCACAAAAATATTTAGACTAATAGCTAAATTATAAGACTCAATGTTTAAATACATCTGTAACAAACTACTCCAAACAGTGAGCATATATCCAGGTATACCTGGGAAAATTTTCTGCCTCTTCAGCATCCTTGATAATGTGAGAAAATGATACATTCCTAGATTTAATATATCTTCCCCTGCTCTCTCTGAGCCATCATGTGCTATTCAATCTTGATCTTTGTAACAAATTTGGAATATGATTATAGCAAAAGTGCAAATTTCAAGGATTATTGAACACATATGATTGAACAAATATCTGCTAAGGTTTAGTTTCTATATATGTTTTTCAGCATCAAAAAGATTACCAAGTTGTACATAGAAAGAAACTCCCTTACTCTTAGATTGTAGTAGGCCTCATTTTCTTAGGCTTTATAACTATAAAAATATAGACATTTCTAGAAACACCACATTTTCCACCCTAACTCTGTAATCTGTTTTGTTATAACTGATCCAGAGAAAATAAAAATGCATCATGTTTGAAGTCTACACCATTCAAGGGTAAACTGTGTCTCACTTTGAGTCATATTATACGTTCATTATATCTAGAAAAACAATTTGGATAATAAAAGTGCCAAATGTTAACTCAAGCTATAAACATACAATGGCATATTTACATCATGCATCAAACTTTTCTAGATTTCTTTTCTTAATGCTTCTCATCTTGCACTAAAATTCTTAACCCATTTGTTCCATGATTTATGGGATAGATTATTTATTTTTGATTAATAAAAATTGGAAACTTTAATTGGACCCTATTTGAGGTTCGGTTGCATTAAATGAATCTACTGGTGATCAAAAATGTATTTTTAAAGGGAGTTTAGGCTAATATATCAACAAATGAGGAGCTATAAACATGATTAATATACACATTAGACTTTCCTTATCACATGTTGCTGGCAGTTTTTATCCGGTCACAGCTGAAATTCCATTGAGTTCTTTCTCCTTTTGTATAAAATACAGATTATGTGGAGACAGCAGTCTGAGCAACTGAAGTTTCATCTTGTCTGCCCATTAATTATTAATGCTGTCTCAGTACTTCTTATCTATCACTGCTGAGAGATTGAGGGCTGTATTTTTATAGTCATTTACCAGTAAGAAAACAGGCTGAATGGTGCCTGTGTACTTGGCAATAGAGAAAGGATCAAAAGTACTTCCATTTTTATGCAACTGTTAAAAAGGAATGCTCTAACTCATTAATTTTACTGTTGCACTGAAGGGTAATGATTTTTGAAGAGGAAACAAGAACTGAGAAATCACATGTCTCTTTTATAGACATCTTTTTCAAAATTCTGTGATTTCAAAGGCACTGAAATCTGAGTATCGGAGATTATGTGTTGCCCACATTACACTGATGCATCCATGAAAAGTAGAATTTAGCTTTATATCTCAATTACTTGAATAATAGACTTAATGCTCCTGTGGAAGTAAAACTTTGTGCTTTCCAGCTCAGGCTATAATGTAAGGCACACCAGGCAGGTGACTGTGGGCAAGTGACGTCAGCTGCTAAGTCCCAACTCCCTCGTCTTTATGAGGATATTCTTTTCATAGGGTGGTGAAAGGATTAAGTAAAATAAAGCATTTAAAACAGGTTCCAGTCAATGGTAGTCAACCCTGAAACTTCATTGCTTCTGTCACTGTTTACTAAAATCAGTGACATGCACAACTCTAATTATTATTATTTTTTAAATATGGAACACTTCACGAATTTGCATGTCATCCTTGCTCAGAGGCCGTGCTAATCTTCTCTGTATTGTTCCAATTTTAGTATATGTGCTGCCAAAGCAAGCACTACAACCTAATTTTTAACAGGAAATAAAAACAGAAAAAGCTGATTCAGAGTATTACAATAACTTAAACTTAAGGTAAGCCAAGGGCTGGGAGGGGTTAAGGGAGAAAAGACGTAAGTAAAATTCAAACAGTGGGACTTTCATCTATTCTAATGAATAATAGTAAAATACGAGATCTGACTTACTAAGTAGAATAGGATTTGGGATATCAAGACACTTTTCTATAATTATTTGATGATCTTAAATAGATCACCTGAAATTTCCTCCCATGTTCAATTTGTCCTTTATTAAACATATTGAGGAAATATTTGCCATTAGTGAACGTGTGAGAAATCTGTGAGTGTATAAGAACACATAACACATACCACACACACTGACACATTTACATTTCTCTGAAGATTTAAATATCCTAAAAGAACATTATCCCAATAACAAGTGTAGCAGAGACCACTACCTGTCCCCCAGGATCTATTTTCTCTGTCCCCTTAGATAGGGAACACCCACCTTCCAGATCTAGTGGTGTTTGTAGCCATCCAGTCAGAGAACTCCTGTGATCGCTTTATAGCAAAATGGGACCAGGTGATTAAGCTCTTGCCATTTAAATGGGAACATGAGTGGTGTGTGTGACTCCTGGGTCATATCCTTAGGAAGAAAGCTGCTTGCCCTCTATGTCTCTCCTTTCTCCTTACCACAGGCTGGGTTGAGAGTAGTGACCCTACTTCAACCATGTGGACAAATCCTAGGAATTTGCAAAGTAACAACAAAGAAGGGACCTGAGTCACTGGATGACCTTGAGAAAAAGAGGTCTATCTACCCCATGGACTGAATGTGGAAAAGAAATGAATTTCTGTAGTGTTGGAGTGACTCCATTTGGAGTTTATTTTTTTGTAGCAACTTCCTTTAACCCTAACTATGCAGTTGGTCACATCCTACGTAGCCATTAGGGGTATTCCCATGGATGACTAATGGATTTTTGCAACTTGAAAAAGTTGACCTGATTTGTGGTACAGATGGCTCTGTTCAATCATTGTGACTTGCAACAGAATGTAGGTAGTGGGTCAAAATTAAAAGATAATTTTTGTACACACTAAAAATGTTGTGGCATATATTTATTATTTATCTTTTATTATTAGGAGGATAACTAAATGAGAAAAATAAAACCCGAGGGCTTATGTCTACAGATAAAGATTGCTTGCTGGGGGCGGCCGGTTAGCTTAGTTCGTTAGAGCTCAGGGCTCACAACGCCAACGTTGCCGGTTCGACCCCCACATAGGGCACTGAGCTGCGCCCTCCACAACTAGATTGAAACAACTACTTGACTTGGAGCTGATGAGTCCTGGAAAAACACGCTTTTCCCCAATTAAAAAAAAAAAAAAAGATTGCTTGCTGATGTTGTCCTGGCTTTTGTGATAAGAATGCCTTTTAGCAACTCTGGGACAGAAGGCAATACTGTCAAGTCTAACATACATGTATTAACAAAACTTTAACCAGAATGAGAACTGAATGTCTTTGAACAGCCTACACTAAACCTAATACATGACATGTTATGATAAAAATAATAATAAAAAAAATGAAATGATATTACAGGAATAATAAATGTATACTTTTGCCTCAGAAACATGACCCTAATTCACTGTCTATATCTCAAAAGTTTAACATCGTTTTTTCTAGTCATGAAATGGACAGGTTTAGGACCAAATTAATGGTTCATCTTAATTCCCTTTATAACATACAGTTGGGAGACACTTGGAAGTCTTCTCCCAGCCAGGAAGATCATGTGAAACTGCCCACACTTGGCTTTATCAGGAAAAAGAAAAAAAGTCTAAATAACTGAGCAAATCAAACCAGCTAATGTTAAAGTACATATGTACATATAAAGTACATAATGTTAAAGTACATACCCCAATGGTATACTTGATTTCCTGCTAACCATCATTATGACATTTCATAAGACATTAAAAGAAAGAACATCATATGTGCCTAGGTGGGCATGAATGGTTAATTGCCATTCATGTCTTTGTGAAAAATGTCCCCTAAGTACAGCACACTCTTTCTATGAAACATTGCTGAACAAATTATTGCCATGTAAGTGTTCCATAACCTAAGAATTACTCAGGGGCAAAATTTATATCCTATGCTTCAATCACCAAGTGATCTTCCTGTTCTGATTAAACATATACTTTTAGCAACAACTCACAACTTATGTTTCTAAAAGACACTAAAAGTCTCATGCAATATCCAATTAAACGATTGCTGAATTCCTGGTTAAACATTTTTTCTTTATAACATCTGAATTAGTTTCATGGGTGATACTATATTCCACCTCTAAAATGTGGTAGTGAGAGATCTGGCTCGGTGACAGAAAGACCCAAATCAGGAAACAAGGGAAAATAACAACCTAGAGAATAATGGCTGAAAGAAGAACATTAATACTAAATAATGAAGAAGAATGTAAACAGATAAGAGATTCAGAGAGCCCTAGATCTTTAAAAGGCTGAAAGAGGGATGGCAAAGATAAAATTTGATAAGACCTGTCAAGAAGAACAAAGTCAATGTGTGTACATTATTCAGTTTAAGGAATTAGAGTCACAAGGTCAAGTGTGGGTAACATTAAATATGAATAATGAGGAATAAAATAAGTAAAAAGCAAGCTGTTTTCATAAATCAATTCCAGAGCAACTTGGCCAGGGGAAGGAAATAGGAGGATGGAGGATAACCCAGTGTAGCCTGTTGAAATGTCAAGATCTATTACCAATTACTAAATATCAATGTATTCATGCAAAATCCCAGTGTTAGGGGTCATAAAATGGTGCATTCCAGTGACCAGTAGGAACAAGAGAATTTGCACTTTGAAGTGTATTTAAACAAAACAAAATAAAACAAAACAAAAAGAAACTGGCATTTGTAGCAGGAGGAAACCGTCTGTTAGAGGGCAGGTGGAGAGAAAGAACATATGCGCTCTCATCACAGTCATCCTAGGATGGTCTCTGAGCTGACCTGGGAAGGGACCCCATTTCTGTGTCTCTGGCTGTATAGACAATGCCAAGGAAGAAGCTGCTATTAAGGACAAGCAAAGAGGGAAGGTCTGAAATGAAGATTTGGGCAAAAGTCCATACGCCAAGGTTAAGGGCCAGAACTCCTGCTCTTTATGCTCTCCCACTGGGAGCTGTACAGGCAGGAGGAACAGGGATGGGCCTCTTGGGGAAGAAGGGGGACACTAGAGTCAGCCACTAACAACAGATTAAAGCCCAATGTAAACAGTGTGCCGGACACATGTGGGTTGCAGAGAGTGGTGATGAATAAGCATATAACCAGACAAGCACTTCAAACAGGAGGAGGCTGAGCGATGATGAAAATGATTCAGTGCCTTCAGAAGTGACTCACGAGAGAATGTGAGGAAAATAAAGAAGTGTCCACATTTATCAAAGCACTCGACAAAGGATAGGGGGATGCCCAATTAGGAAGAACAAATCATTAGGACAGGGTAAGAGAAAGCAGAGGGGCTGTGGGCAGTATAAAAAGAAACCCAGCGTCCACTCTCACTGAATTCTAAAGAACACAAACTAATCTTCCAGTTCCAGGGTTTCTTTAATCCAACGATGCTGATTCTGTTTCCCTATCACTGGTCTCTACCTGCTTTGCAATCATCTCCATTTACAGGCTCTTTTTCCCTTTAGGGAGGGCTGGTATCCAGCAGGTAGGCATGGGCAGAGACTGACCAGGTGTTTATAGAGCCTAAGCCACACCGAACTGGGCAACGTTTATACAATACCCATTCCCACATGTTTTAGTTATCATCCTTACCTTTAATTATTCCTTGATAATATGCTGAACCCATTTAAACTAAACTTTTTAAAATGACATCATTGATACCTGCATTTTGGACTACCTGTTCTAACTCTGGTGTCTCTTTTTTGGGGGGGTCCTGTTCAATCTTTCTAAATCACCCCTTGTATCATGTCTTCCATGTCTCGAAGTGACTAGAGAGAGCACAGCTCCCCACCAACTTATACGAATCATGGAGAAAACAAAACAAAACAAAATTTTGTGTCAAGTCACTGAGGTTTCAGGGTGGATTTGTTACTGCAGTGTATCACTTAACCTGTGATGATTGATACTTCTATCCTCAGCTAATATTACATAATGTTTACTGTAAGCCTGAACCAACAGCCTTCCAAGTTTTATTCACAAACGCCCATAGGATTGATATCATATATACTTCTTTATCCATATTATAAATAAACTCAAGGTCAGAGTCAGGTTGGGTCAGTAGTCCTAATTTGTATTTTATTTGTAATTTATAAAATAGAAATTTAGATTGTTTACCACTCTTTCAGCTATTGGATATTGGAATAAGCTCTATTTATTTATTTCAAAAGTGGTTGATTTTATGTGTAAAATAAAATTGTTGGTTTCAATTCTATACTGTAGTCACATCTATGTAAGTCTGTATCACTTTTACCGAAAGTTCCAAAAAAATTTCTATGCAGGAACAACTGCAGAATTCAATTTGGAAAATGTAAAGCCTGGAGAAAAGGACAGAAAGAAAGGGATGACCAAGGCTGGGAGGCCTGCTAGTGTAGGGCAGGGGTAGCAGCAGTACCCTTCCCCATAAGGATGGAAGGTTACTCCTGTATTTGGCCACAGACAGTCTCAAGTAAACACATTTTCCCCTATACATTTGGACCAGTGTTTATCTTGATACAGTATTTTACAGTTTTCAAAATGAAAGCATGATTTAAAACTCTACCATGCCAATCTACCAGAACAAGAGCAAAAATTAAGTATCTCACAATGTGAAACCCCAGGGTCTGACAAAAGGATATCAGTGGCACCAATGGTTTTACACTCTTAGATTATTTTTTTTCCTGCAGGTCCTAACATTTTACCAGTTTTATCCTCTTACCTGAGTTGCTAAGAACTTTGGGGTTATGAACTTAGGTTCTTTTACAGTGCCTAGCATATGGAATGCATTTAATAATTAAATCAGTGTTTGTTGAATCATGAATTAATTACTTTATTAAAATGACACTAAAATGGTACCAAAGAATCTCTGAAATGTAGCAAAATTATTCATAGAGTCATCACAGAACTTTATAATACGAAGGGACTTTAACTATAGTCTAGTCTAATCTCCCACAATATCCCTTCCATGGGGTATCCAACCTCCAGCATCTCCAGTAGTGCCAGGGAGCACACCACCTTACAGAATCGTCTTCTCTGCCTATAATGACCTCCAACCCTAACACACATCTGCTTTCTGTAACTTCCACAATCTGTCTCTGCCAAGATGGAAATCTCAGGCAAAATTAAATAACAGTTTTGTGTTGCGTTTTATTATCCTCAAGTTTGCCACTACTTCCTTTCTATAAGGGCTCAGAGCACCATACTGTGGTATGACTGGCCTCTCCCAGCACTGTGATTCCCCACTAGAATTTCCATCTCTCACTTTCTTCATCCTCCAATCAAATATACATGTCTGGCAGCCTAGTTGAAATAACTCTGGAAAACAATCTGTACACCTTACCATAGATTTCCTAGGAAGAATGTCTTACCCTAGGGAGTTTGCACTCATATGAACCTATATATCTTAACATATAAGAGTAAGAAAAGATTTGAGGGCAGATGGGACCCTTTTTATCCCTCAAATATCACTATATAGGCAGCTCTGTTACACATTTTTGTGTAGTTGGTTCTCTTCATCTTGTTTTGTCCTGACCTTCCACTAGGTGGAAGACTAGAGCATTTTGCTCTCTTGCCTAGTTCTAAATTCTCAGGCACTTATTTTTTAACATATTTAAACATCTAGATAGATCTATTAAAAAGTTCTACCTATTAAATATTAATGCTATGAAAAGAAAACTAATTTGTTTTAGTTTTGAGAAGTATACAATTGCTACCTCTTAAAACTGTGTGTGTGTGTGTGTGTGTGTGTGTGCGCGCGCGCGCGCGCGCGCGCTTGCACACGCGTGGTGTTTCCTATACACAGCAAGTACAGTGGAGATTCAGTGGAAAGAGGCTGGGCTTTGGAGCCAGGCCATCCAAGATGTGAGTCTTAGCTTGTGTGCCTTCTAGAAAGTCACTTCTGAGTCTCAGTTTCCTATAAAGTAGGTACATTGCAAGATGGTTTGGGAGCTCAAATATTCTTGGCACACAGAGGGCATGTAGCCAACATTTATTTCCTTTTTCCATCCAAGAGGAATTTTTGTGGGAAAAGTTCTCATTAAAAATCACCAATTTCCTTGAAAAATAAATAGGTCTTCACTGACCAATCTATTAAGCTACAGCAAGAAGGCTAAATGCATACTTTGCCAGGTCTTTGCAGATCTGGAAAGGGCTTGCCATCAAAGGTCATCCCAAATCAGGGTGGCTGAGCACTTGCACGATTAACAAGTATGAAGGTGACCATGCCCCCACCCCCACCCCATGCAGTCTACCACCTCACTGCTCTGTCTTGACTCACAAGCATAACTTAATTTTGACTTGGGAAACTGACTGATTTCTAGAAACAAATGAGATTTATTCCAGCATCACCCTTGAGACACTTTGCTGCCAGCTGAGTTCATTCCATGGCTAAATCAAGTGACCTTGAAAGCCACTGAAGTCATTGCAGCAGCCCTAGGAATCATCCTTTACCAAAACGTCAGTATTCCAAAAGGGGTTTGCAGAATATCAGGCCAGCTCCAGTGCAGCTATATTCCCTCCCCTGCCCTACCTTTACTTATGCTATATATGTTACCTCTAAAATGCTCTTTCATCCTGACTCAACAGGAACTTTTGAAAATTCTGCACAAGATTCATTTTCTTCATGAAAAGAGCTAACCATCTTTAAAATCACTCTTCCAGCCTGCAGGTCTGTATGCAGGGATTAGATTGGATTTGTGAGTTACTGTTCCATTTATTTGCATCGCTTACTGTTTTTATTTGTCTTATTCCCTTAAATACTGTGGATTAAAATTCCATGAGGTCAGGGGTCATTTTTTTTGCTGCCTTTATAAGTTTCCTTGATGTTCAACATAATATACATTAATAAGATTAATTCCCTAACTGATCCTCGCAAAATTATTTGTGATTTCTTGTCTCCATTTAAAATATTTTCCTGCCAATTTCCTCTTTTATAATTTACTCATCCATTTCTTCATCCATTCATTTATTCATTCAATAAATAATTATTAAATGCCTATTAAGCTCTAAGCATTGTTTGACACCCTTGGAAAACACAAGTAAATACTATCTACTCTTCCCTCGCTGAGGGAGGTAAATAATTGTGATATGAAAAGATATATAAAGGATCACTGTGATATTTTTACTCATTACCTGAGTAAAAAGGCCAGGGAAAAGGTTAGAGAGAAGGTGGCACTGGGAACAAGTCCTCATTTATGCATATAAATTCTTCCTATGAACAGTATCAGGGGGTTGTATTCCAGGTAGAGAGAATATTTGCATTAATGTCATATGTTCAGCCATGGGGAACAGGAGGCAAGTAAGCAGTGGGAAATGAGGTTAGTGAGGTAAGCAGAGGCAGAAGCATGAAGAATTCTGGAAGCCACACAGAGGAGTTGGGACTGATTCCTTCAGACAGAAGGATGTGGTCACTGACTTTGGAGTCAGAGAGAAACAGGACTTGCTCTCCCCTGGCTCAGTCACCTTTGATCACTTGCATCATCAGCTTAACTAGACTTATTCTAGTATGCAGTCAGACACTTATGTGTTGGTTAGGCAAACCACCTGTTTTTCTTTTCCAGAGAAAAACTGTCTAATAGCTGGCCCTGCGGCAGCATTTCAGGGAACAGTAGGCATCAGAATTGGAAACTTTTTATTACATGTTCCCTGTTTAACTCCCTCCACCACACCCACAAGCCACAAGAGAGCAGAGACACTGTCTGTTTTATTGACCCCTGTATCTCAGCATCTACATCAGTGCTGGCTCACAGGAAGTAACCAATAACTCTTTGTTGAATCAATGAATTAATTCATGAATAAACCTAGGTCAAGGTCAGATAATTTTGGAGCAGAAATATCTCAGTTTTATTAAGCAGGAATTTGGGTCTGTTCACAAGAAATAGCTTTGGATTCCACCTTACCTGGAACAGGTAACAAATCTGTTTTGGGTATTTTTTCAACCCCCTATTTAATCACCAAATATAAGGTAGTCAATAATTTGTCAACTGTCCCATAGGCCATGGCCATTGGAATAGAAGAGGGAAGTCCCCAACAAAGTTGGTTTCAGTAATTATCTGAGTTATATTTTTCTTCCCAGATCTCTGCTGATGGCCAAGCTGGTACTATAAGAGCAATTAACCTTAAATGGCTTCTTCAGTCTCATTTTTCCTGACTTGAATCTTTGTTGTTTATCCTTTTGCCCAAATGAACATTCTTAATTTCTTCAGATTCCTTAATTACTTCAAATACAAATGGGGGCACTAGGGCCAAGATCTTAAGCAACAAAAGCTTCTCTCACTATAACTACTTTTAGAAGTAGTTAAGTAGATTTAACAAACATTATACAGATTGTCAAAAATATTCTTGAGTCAGATTATAACCTGAATTGCTAAATCAACAGCTTCGGGGGTGGGGGGAGGGAGAGAAGAAGTGGACTAGATCCTGCTATTAGAAGTTTCTGCTGCCAAATGTCCCCTTTGTGATATAAAACAGCTTTAGATTAAGAGAAAAAGAGTCTCTGTGGGCCTGGCTATGTTTGTCGAAAATTTATCTTGATATTTGTTTCTTTTTTTTTTTTTTTTTTAATTCTCATTCCCCCACCCCCTCGCCTTTGGCAACTATTAACTTGCTCTCCATATCTACGGGTCTGTTTCTGTTTGTTTTTAATCATTTGTTTTGTTTCTTTAGATTCCACATATAAATGAAATCATACAGTATTTGTCTTTCTCTGTCTGACTTATTTCACTCAGCATAATACCCTCTGGGTCTATCCATGTTGTCACAAATGTCAAGATTTCATTTTTTTTACTGCTTAATAATATTCCTCTGTGTGTGTGTGTGTGTGTGTGTGTGTGTGTGTGTGTGTACCACATCTTCTTTATCCATTCATCTACTAATGGACATCTAGATTGCTTCCATGTCTTGGCTATCACTAGTAATGCTTCAATAACACACCAGTGCATATATCTTTTCAAGTTAGTGTTTTTGTTTTCTTTGGATAAATACCCAAAAGTGGAATGGCTGATCATGCAGTAGCTCTATTTTTAATTTTTGAGGAATCTTTGTTTCTTCTGCCTCTTTCTCACTCAAACCCACACCCTATTACCCCTCCTCAGCCCCAGCATCTGGGCAGTTCTGACATTTCCCTTCTTCCCCCACCTTTGTCTTTGATCTCTTATTTCCCATTGGTAGTTGATCTCAAATTCTTCAACCCTGCTTAGGCTAACGTGATCCCCAGCTATAGATGTAGTCTTCCAAAATTACTCACCAATACAATAGGAAGCCTTTTAATTTGTCTACAAATTCTGTTCAATGTCTAGTACAGTGGCTCTCTATAAACACGAAAACAAAAAAAATTAAATACATAGAACTGGGCAAATGCCCTGTAACTCAGATTTGTGGTACCAGGTGGACTTCTGACTAATCCTGTGGAGATATGGAGGGTGCTTAGCTGGAGCTGGGGAAAGAGGCAGCAATCAGATTCAGCCATAAGACAGTCTTGGACAGAATGCCATTTGTTGAAAGCAATCTAGATTTCCCATTCTATATTTTCTCTGAAATGTTTGACTAACATTACTTTATACACATATTTCTCTTCTAATATTATACAGCCTAGAGATATATTCCCATGACTTCCTATTTGAATACTAATTCCTTTTTTGTAACCATAACATTAATAAAGATAGTATGAAGATTTTGACATACTTGTTAGAATACTCTTAAGTTAGTAACAGTAAAATTGCCAATGTGTACCTTGATTTGCCATTTCAAAAGTCAGTATAGGTTTTCCACCATAGCTGGGAAATCCAAGAAGACGGCACTGGCAGATTTGGAATCTGGTGGGAACTTGCTTCCTGGTTCATACATGGCCACCTTCTCGCTGTGTGCTTACATGAAGAAGGGCTGAGGAAACTGTCTGGGGTCTCTTGTATAATGGCAGTAATCCTATTCATGGCAACTTCATCCTTATGATATGATCACCTCCCAAAGCCCCACCTCCAAATATTATCACACTAGGGATTAGGTTTCAACATATGAATTTGGGGGATGGGGTGGGGAACAGGATTTAGCGCATATGACCAAGCAAGTAACAATGACTCTGGCAGGAGAGGAGGGAAATCAGTATCCACAGTTGCTGTAATAAATTATCTAAAGTGTCAAGGTTTTAACAAAAATTATGAGAAATGTAAAAAAAACAGGTAAGTGTGACCCATATACAGGGAAAATAAAACCAGGAAATAGAAACTAACTTTGAAGGGGCCCAAATAATGGACTTAGAAGATAAAGAATCTAATAGCAGCTGTTATCAATTATTTATGTTTAAAGAACTAAATGAATTCATGATTAAAGAATAAAAGGAAGGTATGATTAGAATGTCTCATAAAATAGAGAACAGCAATAAAAAGATAGAAATTATACAAAAAATAAAATTAGAAAAAGTATAAAACTGAACTTCGGAGTTGAAAAGTATAATAATAAAAATGAATAGTTTACTAATGGGACCCAACAGTATATTTGAACTGCTAATGAATCAGTAACAAGCTTGAAGATAAGTCAATAGAGATATGTAAAGTAAAACAGAGAGAAAAAAGAAAGAATAAAAATGAACAGAAAAATATGGAATACCATAAAGTGTACCAGATACTTGTGATCGGTACCAAAAAGGAGAGAAATGGACAGAAAAAATATTTTTAAAAATAATGGCTGAAAACTCCCCAAATTTGATGGAAAATATTAATCCACACAACTAATAAGCTCAATGACCCCCAAACATAATAAAAGCAAAGAGAGCCACACCCAAATAAATCACAGTAAAAATGGTTGAAGTCAAAGATAAAGAGAACATCCTGAAAGGAGCAAGAGAAAAATGACACATCATAACTGGGAGACCCCCATAACAGCTGACTTGTCAATAAAAACAGTGCAAACCAGAAGGAACTGGAATGACACATTTAACGTACTAAAAGAAAGAGAATGTCAACTAAGAATCCCATATTAAGTAAATTACTTTTAAAAGAGGAGTGTGAAATAAAAGTTTTCTAAGACAAACAAAACTGAGAGAATTTATAGCTAGCAGACCTCCCTTATAAGGAATAGTAAATGTAGTTCTTAAAGCTGAAAGCAAGTGACAACGACAGTATTTTGAATCCATATGAAAAAAACAAAAATACCAGTAAAAATAATTATGAATATTTCTTCTCCTTCTGTCTTAGCTGACTTAAAACATAATTACATAAAACAATATGCATATAGCTGTGTTGCTGGTCCTATAACACATAGACATGTAATATATTTGACAATAACAAACAAAGGAGGAAGATGGGAACAAAGTTGTATTAGAATAAGTTGTATTAGAATAATTACTAGATGGTAATTAGAATCCACAGGAAGAAACAAAGAGAACATGGAAGAGTACATTTTAAAAGTTACTATAGAAAACAGTGACTATACACTTGTTTATTTTTTCTTTAAGCTTCTTTTAAAGATATAACATTATATAAAATAATAATTATATCAATGTACTACTGAGTATAGAACATATGTAAACATAATAGGTATAATAACAAAAAATTGTGGGAATGAGGAATGTAGCTATATGATAAAGTTTCTGTATTTCACTGGAACTAAGGCAGTATAAATCTGAAGCACATGTTGATAAATTAACTTATATATTGTAACCTCTAGAGCAGCAGTTCTCAACCTGTGGGTCACGACCCCTTTGGGAGTCAAATGACCCTTTCACAGGGGTCGCCTAAGACCATCAGAAAACAAAAAGATACTTACATTATAATTCATAACAGTAGCAAAATTATAGTTATAGAGTAGCAACAAAAATAATTTTATGGTTGGGAGTCACCACAACATGAGGAACTGTATTAAGGGGTCGTGGCATTAGGAAGGTTGAGAAACGCTGCTCTAGAGCAAGAACTAAAAAAATAATTCAGGAAATAAAATTGAAAAATCATTAAACAAAATGAAATGATGTGCTTGAAATATCTGCATAATACAAAAGAAAGCAATTAAAAAGGAATTGAGGGGAAATAAGACATAGAAAATCAAAGCCAACATGGCAGATATAAATCGAACTCTATAAATAATAACATTAGGTTTCCATTGCAAGATGGCAACTTGGGAGAATCCTGAACTCTTCCTCTATATGAATATCTATAGCTATGTACAAAATAATTTCCTTGGAAGAGGGGGGACTAGCTGAGCAAGTCTTACACTCTGGACAACTAAGGGAAAAAAAAAACATTGAAGTGGGTAGAAGAGGCTGAGACACAATGTTACCATTACACCCTATTCCCAGTGTGGTGACTTACAACTGGAGAGAACTCACAACCTCAAGCTTCTCCCTGAGGAACAAAGGGTTTGAACCCTATGTCTGGCACCACAACTTTTAATACCTGAACCTGAGAGACTAACCCCCAAAACATCTACCTTTGAAAGCCAACATGGCTTCCTTCCACAAGCCCCATAAGGATATAACAAACTAAGAAGCAGCTCTTAAATGGCTTGTGCACATAGACTTATCCACACCAAGGCCCAGGGCAGAGGCAGCCAACTGAAAAGCACCCAGACCTTCTTTGAAAGAGGCTTATTTGCTTATCTTAAAGCATCAGCCTGAAGGGTAGGCACCTAATTTAACTTTCTAGAGGCCTACTGAAATACTCTCCAGAGACCACGGATGTCATCTTTGCAGGCACCATCTTTGCACTCTCCCTCTGCCTCACACAGATCACTGGTGTCTCCCAGAAAGGAACTTGTGCAATGGTCTGGTGACCCAAGTTTTATAGCTGCCATGCAGGGGACACCTGTAGATAGACTGGCTCTGGTGGGCAACAAGGCTTATGCTTGCAAGATCCACAGGACTATAAAAAAAAAAAAAAAACAGAGAAAGATTTCTTAACCGGCTACCACCCCTAGGGGATAGCAGAGAGTCAACAGACAGAGGCACACCCAGCCTTTCTATGAAAAAGGTTTATTAACCTACCTTATAGCTGTGGCCTGTGGGGTAAGTTTCTACTTAAACACACATCTAAACCTTTCCTGCTAAACCTTTGGGCAGGCACCCAAAGTTAGCAGAGGAAAGGAAATAACAGATCAGAGCAGATAAATGAAATGGAGACTAAAAAGACAATAGAAAATATCAATAAAAACTAAGAGTTGTTTTTTAAAAAACATAAACAAAATTGACAAACCTTTAGTTAGACTCACCAAGAAAAAAAGAGGACTCAAATAAAATCAGAAAGAGGAAATGATACAACTGATACCACAGATATACAAAAGATCATAAGACATTACTATAAATTTTTTATGCCAATGAATTGGACAACCTAGAAAAAATGGATAAATTCTTAGAAACATACAACCTACCAAGACTGATTTATGAAGAAATAAAAAATCTAAATAGATCAATTGCTAGTAAGGAGATTGAATCAGTAATCGAAAACCTCCCAACAAAAAAAGCCCAGGACCCCATGACTTCCCTGGTGAATTCTAACAAACATTTAAAGAAAAATTAATACCAAACTTCCAAAGTCTTCCAAAAATAGAAGACGAGGGAACACTTCCAAACTCATTTTACAAGGCCAGGATTATCCTAATATCAAAACCAGACAAGAACACCACCGGAAAAGAAAATTACAGGCCAATATCCCTGATGAACATAGATGAAAAAATCCTCAAAAAAATATTAGCAAATCAAATTCAATAATACATTAGAAGGATGATACATCATGATCAAGTGGGATTTATTCCAGAGATACAAGATAGGTTCAACATCTACAAATACAGCTATGTGATATGCCACATTAACAAAATGAAGAATAAAAATCATTTTCTCAATAGATGCAAAAAAAGGGTTTGACAAAATTCAACATCCATTTATGATAAAACTCTCAACAATGAATGTATAGAAGGAATGTACCACAGCATAACTAAGGCCATATATGATAAGCCCACAGCTAACATCATACCCAACAGTGAAAAACTGAAAGGTTTTCCTCTAAGATTGGGAAAAAGACAAGGATTCCCAGTCTTGCCACTTTTATTCAACACAGTACTGAAAGTCCTACCCAGAGCAATTAGGAAAGAAAAATAAATAAAAGGGCTCCAAATTGGAAAAGAAGAGGTAAAATTGTCTTTATTTGCAAATGACATGATATAATATATAGAAAACCTTAAACACTCTACATCAAAACTGTTAGAATTAGTAAATGAATTTAGTGAAGTTGTCGAATATAAAATCAATATACAAAGATCAGTTGCATTTCTATACACTAACAACAATCAAAACGAGAAATTAAGAAAACAATCCTGTTTACAATACATTTTTGTATAATTGTATACAATTAAAAAGAATACAATACTTAGGAATAAACTTAAGAAGATGAAAGACCTGTACACTGAAAACAATAAGACATTGATGAAAAAAATGGAAGATACAAATGGAAAGATATTCCTTGCTCATGGATTGGAGGAAATAATATTGTAAAATGTCCATACTACCCAAAGTAAACTACAGATTTAATGAAATCTCTATCAAAATCTAATGACATTTTTCCCAGAAATAGAAAAACCTTTGTGGAATTTGTATGAAACCACAAAAGATTCTGCATAGCCAAATCAATCTCAAGAAAGAAAAAAGATGGAGTATCACTTTCTAATTTTAAATTATATTACAAAGCTATAGTAATCAAAGCAGTATGGTATTGGCATAAAACCAGACACATTGAACAATGAAATAGAACTGAGAGCCTAGAAATAAACACATGCATATATGGTCAATTAATTTATGACAAAGGTGTCGAAAACATACAATGAGAAGAGAATAGTCTCTTCAATAAAAGGTGTTTGGAAAACTGGATATTCACATGCAAAAGAATGAAACTAGACTTGTATATTATACCATACACAAAAATCAAGTGAAATAGATTAAAGACCTAATGTAAGACCTGTAACTGTAAAACTCCTAAAAGAAAACAGGTAATAAGCTCTTTGACATTGATATTGGCAATGATTTTTGGATTTGACACCAAAAGCGCAAGCAACAAAAGCAAAATTCAAGAAGTGGGACTATATCAAACTAAAAAGCTTCTGCACAGCAAAGGAAACTACTAACAAAATGAAAAGACAACTTATGAAATGGGAGAAAATATTTGCAAACCACATATCTGGTAAGGGGTTAAGATCCAAAATATATAAGGAATTCATAAAACTCAATAGCCAAATACCAAATAACCCACACAATTAAAAAATGGGCAAAGAACCTGAATAGAGATTTTTTTCAAAGAGGACATACAATTGGCCAACAAGTACTTGAAAGGGTGCCTAACAGCATTAATCAGCAGGGAAATGCAAATCAAAACCACAATATCAGGGCTGGCAGAGTGGCGCATTGGTTAAGAGCTGGCTTGGGACGCCAGCAGGCCCCGGTTCAGATTCCACATATGAGGGCCAGTGACACTGCCCTCTACAGCTAAGATGCTGAACAACAGCTCAACCTGGAGTTGGGCTACCATGAGTCGCCAGTGACAGCGTAGGCTGCAGCCCCTGCTGCAGTGGGTTGCCATGGGCTACCGTGTGTAGCCAGCAGCCACTATGAGCGGCCATCCATAAGCCGGCAACTGATTTGCCTCCCCCAGGAAGAGTGCAATGATGGTGCCAACTTGGGCCAGTGAAGCAACGTCCTCCACAACTAGACTGAAGAACAAAAAATGGACAACAACTTGTCTGTTCCCCTTCCCCCATTCCCCAGCACTGTTCCCATCCCCCAATTCCCCAATAAAAATCTTTTAAAAAACAAACAAAGAAACAAAAAACCACACTATCACTGCATAACTTTAAACATGGCTATTATCAAAAGATGAGATAACAAATGCTGGCTAAGGTGTGGAGAAAAGGGAACCCTGGTACACTGTGGATGAAAATGAAAACTGGTATAGCCACTATGGAAAACAGTATGGAGGTTCCTCAAGAAATTAAAAATAGAACTATATGATCCAGCAATCCCACTTCGGGTATATATCCAAAGGAAATGAAACCACTATCTTGAAGAGATATCTGTGGTTCCATTTTCATTGCAGTATTATTTATAATAGACAAGGTATAGAAACAACCTAAGTGTTTATCAATGAATGGATCAAAAAAATGTGATATATATATCACATACATACAAGCACAATGGACTGTTATTCAGGCTTAAAAAAGAAGGAAATCTTCTCAATTGTGACAACATGGATGAATCTGAAAGGCATTATGCCAAGTGATATAAGCCAGGCAAAGAAAGAAAATAGTCCATGGTATTTATTGCATTTATGTAGAAGCTAAAAAACAAACAAACAAACAAACAAGCAGATCAAACTCAAAAATGGGAGTACTGAGAGTAGAAAAGTGTTTTTCAGGGGACGGTGAGTGAGTGGAGGAAATAGCTAGAGGCTAATGAAAAGGTATAAACTTAGTTTTAAGATGAGTAAGGTCTGCGGATCTAATGTAGAACATAGTGACTATAGTTGATAAAACTGTATTATATAATTAAAATTTGCTAAGACAGTAGAATTTAAATGTTCTCACAACAAAAAAAGTAAACGTGAGGTGACAGATGTGTTAATTAACTCGATGGGGGCAATCCTTTCGCAATATATGCATGTATTAAATCATCAAGTTGTATACTTTAAATATCTTACAATTTTGCCGACTATAGCTAAACAAAGCTGAAAAGAAAAAAGATCCAACTATATGCCATCTATACTTTAGATTCAAAGAAGTAAATAGGTCGTAAGTTAAAATTTTAAAAAAGATATAATATGCAAACAACAACGATAAATGAACTAGAGTGGCTATGCTGACATCCAAAAAACTGTCTTTAAAACGAACAATAAGAAATGTTACGATGCAATATATAGATGATGTATTATAGAATTATACACTTGAAACCTATATAATTTTATTAACTAATATCACCCCAATAAATTCCATAATAAAAGAAAAAAAAGAAATGTTATTAGACATATGCAGTGAACTTTCATAATAACAAAAGAGGTACTCCACTAGAAAGATAAAAAAATGATAAACTGTATGCACTAACAACAACAAAAGCCCCAGAATACATGAGGCAAAAACTGACAGCATTTAAAAGAGAAATAGACAATTCTTGAATAATAGTTGGAAGCTTCAGTACCCCACTTTCAATAATGGATAAAACAAGTAGGCAGAATATCAACAAGAAAAAGAAGACGTAAAACTATTTCTATTCTCAGATGACATGATGATATGATCTTGTATTTAGAAAATCCTAAGAAGTCTGCTGAAAAAAAACCCTTAAAAACAATTTTAGCAAAGTTGTAGAATATAAGATCAATATAGAAAAATCAATTGTACTTCTATACACTACCAATGAACAATCCAAAAATGAAATTAAGAAAACAATTTCATTTGCAATAGCATTGAAAAGAATACATAGGAATAAATTTAACAAAAGTAGTATAAAATTTTTACATTGAAAACTATAAAACATTGTTCAAAGATATTAAGGACTTAAATAAATGGAATCGGATTGCATGTTCATGGATCAGAAGAATTTAATATTGTTAAGATAATAGTACTCTCCAAATTAATCTATAAAGTCACACAATCCCTATTAAAATCCCAGCTGGCTTTTTTGCATAAGTTGACAAGCTGATTCTAAAATTCATATGGAAATTCAAGGAACCCAGAATAATCAAAACAATCTTGAAAAAGAAGACCAAGTTGGAGGACTCACTTTCCAATTTTAAGAGCCTCAGTAATCAAAATGGGGTGGTACTGACCTTGGAACAGACATGTAGATCAATGGAGTAGATTTGAAAATCCAAACACAACTCTTACATTTATGGTCAATTGATTTTCTAAAAAAATATCAAAAGAATTCAATGGGGAATATTATTCTCAACAAATGATGCTGTCCATTACATATCTATTTGCAAAAGAATGAAGTTGGGCTTCTTCCTTTTCTTCAAAGAAGATATACAAATAGCCAATAAACCCATGAGTAGATGCTAACATTAACCAGTAGAGAAATACAATTCAAAACCACAGCAAGAGGTTGCTTTACACCACTAAGATGGCTATAATTAAAAGGACAAGCAATAACAAGTGGTGACAAGCATGTGGAGAAATTATAACCCTCATATATTGACAGAGGGTCAATGTATGTAAAATTGTCAAGGTACTTTGGAGAACTGTTTAGCAGTTGGAGTGGATTTTTGTTTTATTTAATTAACAAATATTTTTTGAATCCCTAATACGTGCCAGTCACATGTACTAAGTACTTAGAATACAATAGATAGCTAAACTATCATCTTTATTATATGAAAAGAAACCTGTAAAGAAAAGATTTCAATACAGTGTGCCAAGTCGTGGGTAATAGGATTGATGGTGGAATAAAGAAAAAGAATGACAAGGAGTTCAGAAATGACTGAAGGGATATACCAGGAGCTTGGGCCATGCAGAGAAAATGACGTGCTGTTATCCACTCGGCCACTGGAGCCGTTGAATGACTTTAAGTAGGGAAAGTAGAAAAGCACATCTGCCCTGTAAAAGAACCCTCATCACAATAATGTAAAATACAAACTGGAGAACAGACAAAAATGGAAGCAGCCAGAGAGGTGATGAAGACCCAACCAACAGCATTATCCATGGGGTAGATAGAAATACACAGACTCAAGTGGCATCTCTGAATTAAAATTTAAAGGACTTAGTAATCAGTAGAGAAATAGTAGATAGTTCTTGGACAGTGGTGTGCTGGTACACTTTTAACTGATTTTCTTAAAAAAATGTGTACATATATAAATACATAAGATTATTATAAATTTTACTGATACAAGGTATGTGTTATATATAATTTACAAATAATAAAAAAAAATGCAGTCTTCTTTCCTGTAAATTCGATATAGCCAATTAATTCTCACAGAATGCTGTCATTAATTTTTGCTGCACTATTATCTCTGTGGCCAACCTATGGTTCCAATCCAATCATTGTTTGACAAATGAGGTTGCATTCCAATCTGCTAACTCTTTACCCAATAAAATTAGTTTCACTAAATCTGATAGATGGCATACTACCAAACGATTTCTCACCCTCATATAAGTAATATTCATTAAATTGGAACATCTTTCAGTTTCAGTACTACACACAACACACTTTTAAGTTTAACTTGCATTATTAATATTTTCTCCATCACTTTCTTAAGACTACAACCAGCAAAACAAACATCAAGCCCTGATTTGCAGCACTTGCCAATTTCCATGGTGAAAATGTTCCCACTATGGCTGATTTCAAGCTACCTATGTCATGTTGCTACACAGGGAGTTGGGAAGTAATGCACAGTAACATCCCTAGTATTTTCCAACATTCGGCTACTGTATAAACATGAGCATAGAAAACAGTAAAACCATTAGGAAATGGTTATTTTCAAGTATTTATTACTTTTGATTTTACCATAATTTATTAAATTATAATCTTATATAGTTCAAATTTTAACAATGGTTGCATTTACCAACTTCAGAAAAAATTCTGAATATTTGAAAATTGGCTTATGTGAGCTGGTATGAGCTGGTTCTAGCATACTGGCTTGGGTGACAGCTAAGAATTGAGAATGAAAGAATGTGTACTTGGGTTAGATTTAAATACAGCATTCATTTAAATGTAATTGGCCAACACAGTCACATGAGGACTTGGAACAGTAGGGAACACAGTCTTTAAGCAAGATGGTAATGCTTGGTTGTGTATCAAGGTTCATATTACTAAGGCTAAAGAGATGAATGAATATTAGGAAGCAGTTTGTAGTCTCTACCCTAAAGTCTTAGGCCCAAGTCTTCATTTTTTTTTTTTCATCTTGACTTAACCAATGGCAAGAGCAAGAAAACACATTATACCTTAAAATAGTCCAACCCATTCAGAGAACAACATGTTAGTAACTGAAGTGTGTTCTGCTCTAGTCCAACCTGGTCTGCCATCATCCAACCTGGCATGGACTGTGCCCCAAATAGGCTGGAGACATTTTCTCCTCATTATCACCTTGTTAAGCAACCCCCTGCCTCTGAGGCATGTTCTGGGATCTTAACGAGGTGATAATGAGGAGAAAAATGATGTGGCAGTCCTTGGTCTGGTCTAGTCTTCATAGTTCAGAGGAGACCCAAGCTTTAATTAAAAATACTTTACTTTGATATAAAACCTTCAGAAGACTTATACTTTTGATATGTCTAGTTGAAGGAAACACAGGGAAATGTGTTTTTCTATCAGTGCATACCTAGATGTCTTTTTCTCATTATTCTAACAAAGGGGTGCATTCCTTGAACAAAATGAGGAAGTACCAGAAAAGACACAAAATTGAATAGATAAGCATAAAGAAGATGGGGAGGAGAAAACAGATTTGAAGAAAAAGAAGTCCAGGTGTTCTACATCTTACAGATAGAACATCCATTTTTTCCTCCATTTTTACCTAATCATTTGGTGTTCTGTAGGCCTATTCTCTGCAGAAAAGTATTTTATTTATATCTACATGTTTGGTCTATTAGTGTCACTTCAACTCATTATACAAATAATTCATTCAAAATGTCAAGGGTTTATATGATACTATTTGAGGAGTATACTTCACAATGATTAATTGGGGGGGCTTATTTTATTTCTTTAAAATGTAATTTTGGATTGTTTGCTAAATATAAAGGATAGCTTCTTTATTGCCTACAAATGATTTTATAATCAACCTACTTCATCAATGTTAAAGATAGTCACTGATCATTTCTGCTTAATGAAGAAATATATCAGTAAATGCCTGCATATAATAATCTTTCTTCGTAAGAGGTTAAAATCCTTTCCTATCTTTTAGGTGTTCTCAGGTTATCTCAATGAGATAATTCTTTTAAAAAGGAAAAATTTTATAGCCACCATGTTACATATGGTGACATGGAACACTCCTCTACATGAAGCAAAGCATTGGATCACAGCCCAGAAGACACATCAGTGCTGTTCCCCAGCGGCCGTCTATCTTCATGACAAATTCTGACCACCCAACAGTCCATTTGGCTGTGGTGAACACAGAGGGAAGAAGAGAAATGGCCAAACCCTACCATGCTGACACATAATCATGCCACAGTCCATTTGTTCATTTGTGTTTAAAGTCTGAGGCAAATGGAGTTGAAGTAACTTTCCCAAGGCTGATCCCTCATAAATGATACAGTCTCTTCTTAACCTATTTGTTCACATCACACAGTTGATTAAACTAATCCATAGACACTCCCATTTTATTATTAGAGTTAATATACCTTTACCCGATTTTATTAGCTGATCAGTCCCTCAGTAACCCATCAGTGTCACAATTACTCTTCTACACATACTCTCATCAAGTAAAACCAAAAATTACAGATCAGTATGTTTTCATCCGAACTAAGCTATTTATCAATAAGGAACTTTCAAGACTGTTAATGTATGAAATGTTTTGCTAACATCTGATCCTTATTTCTTTTATTAACTTGATTTCCAGCTTTCTAAAACTTTGATTAAAACTTAAGAAAGAGGAGTTCTATGGCTTTGTTTTTATTGGCATGAGGAAGTTGGAGATCACTTCTAAATAATTATATTGAACTCTAGTTTGTCTTTATTCAAGGAGAAACAGGAACAAGGATTATTCTAAATAATAGATGATCGAAGAAATATTTATGTTTTGTTTAATGATCATAATTTTCTTGTTAAGATGCTACATTAATTTTTATCCTCTGAACTTTCATCAACTAATTGTGAAGAAAGAAGTACAAAAATCACAATCTGGGTGGCAAGGAGAAAGTTTAAATATTCCCCCAACATACTACATATTGATAATGAGTGAACCTCAGTGGAACACAGATTTTTCTAAATATGCTTTATATTTTAAAGCCAGATTGTTTTATTTAAGTGAGTGTAAAATATAGATTTGACAGACACAGAATCAGTGTTTCTATTTAGCTTGAGTCTAGAGAAACAGCCTGTTCTTTTGGAAAAGCATTCCTGTTAAAAAAGAATAAATTCACTATCATTTCTCAGCATACAGAAAAAGAAAATGACAAGATTTAATTTAAAAAATATATACAGATTTTTAGATAGCCAATTACCCTATGCTAATAAATTAGAATATCATATAAGTTTCTCTAGCAAATGTATAACCTAGTAGGTTATTTTGTTATTTAAATGATTGGGACTGAGCAAATACTACAGTCAGCGGGTAACTGAAACCCTGCACTAATGTTACTCTTTCAATATCAGCTGGAGCATGAAAGAGAAGTATAAATGTCACTAGAGGTGGATGTCAGAATATTTGATTTCTAGTCCTACGTCTGCGACCAAAGAGACGTGAAGCCCTAGGCAAATTACCTCTTTTGACCTCAGAATCCTCATCTATAAAATGTGAAAGTTGAACTAAGTGACTTTTAAAGTCACTTCTCTTTCGGTGGGTTTTATGCCTAGGAGGAGAAAGAGAGGCAGACAGATTCCCTAAAACAAAACGCTCAGAGTTTCCCCATATAACCAAGCCCAGAATCATCCTCTCCCTTCGCTCTAATTACATCCTTTCTTTCCCACACACTCTCCTGCACACCATTAGGAAATAAAATGAGGAAGAAAGAAAACCTCCTGTTGCATGCAAAAACCAGATCTGCCCGTGGTAAAGGGTTGGGTTAAATGGAGCCTTCACTGATGATATCAGCTTATATTTTAATTAGATGTCAAGTTCTAAGACCATGAAGCCGAAATGATAAAGAGCAGACTATTAACTGTCCCTATTATGGAGCCCCAAGTATCTCTTAATTTATGTACTGATAATCTCCTGGTAATTCTCCGGGTGCTGCCACCGCATAAACATTCCAGTTTCTGTCCTGCTTCACATGGATTTGTTCTCCAGCCATCACGGAGTTTCCCCATTATGCTCAGCCCAACTCATTTAGAGCAACCGCCTTACCTCGAAGCCAAACCACCGGCCTCAGCTGGGGCCAGGGGAGTGGGCGACAGCTCATCTGCAGCAGAGCCTTTGGTGGAAGTGTGGCCAATTAGTCACACGTTTGGTGTTCTAATTAGGCGAGGCCGGGACTTTGGAAAATGTGCTGTTGATTTAGGTACTTCCTCAAACAATGCTAAATTGTGTTATGTGAAATTCAATTAGTCTTTTTCTAAACGTTTCCACATCTGTTCTTCCTTAAGCATAAAGTGATGAGGAGAGAAGGAGAAGTGAAAAGCCAGAGTCTCCACTGGTGAAATATGTTAGGCCTTAGGGACCAGCCCTTTTCCCAGCTTTTGACCCTGAACAGTGATATACAGGAAGGAACAAAGTTGGAGAGCTATCATGGTGAAGCCCTTTTAAATAAATCATTATAGAAGAAATACTGCAACTGCACGGGAATGTAATCTTGTATGATGGCCATAAACTCAGCTTTGTTTAAAAATGGATGGCATGGGGGTGGAACCATTAACAAGTAAATGATTATAAATTCTGTCTTAAAGGTAGTATTCATGGTCATTCTGGTCGTATTTTTAAGAAGAGTCTTTAAAAAAATCCTTTGGGTTAATATTTCATGTCTAAGTCTGGTGTAATGAGTTTTTGTCACCTCCTATCTATTGAAATTTTCCATATAAAATTGAGAACAGCCTGAAATCCCCCAACACTTGAGGTTTAAAAGGGGGTGGGGGGAGGAAAGGAGGAAGGAGAGGAGGCGGAGGCGGGGAAAGGAGGAGAAAAAGGCAAGATTCCACTTGCTCCAAAATGTTTCATAGTTTCCATTTGAGCCACTTATTGTCAGCCACAAGATGGCATGTTCCTTTGATCTTTTGAACACTGTGGCAAGCTGCTCCAGGCCTGAGTCCCTACTCCTTCAATTTGTAAGAGATGCTGTGTTATTGCTTCACAGCATCTCTTAATCCCAGCACCCTCCCAGCAGCACATCTAACACCATGTCCGTCGTGTGTTTTCATGTTGTCTCACACTCTGCATATCCACTGACTTTGCCAAGAGGCCAATGGCAATATCTTTTACCAAAGTGGCATGGCTCAAAACCACAGACGTCCAAAGGTGAAGGTGTACATGCATTTGATCCTTGTTTCTGTTATCACCTTTTCAGTGACCAACCTTTCAAAACCTTATCTGTGGCTGGCAGGCCATGTTTCAGTTTTGTCAAAGTCCGGATATAGACTGTGTGGTTTTCTGATGATATATCTCTATAAGATTTGTGGAATGCTAAAGATGGACTTGTCAACACTACTTTATAGCACCTCAGTGCATGTCAGAAAATGGAAATATTTTCAGAAGTGATAGCATTATTTTGAATGATGACATGCTCTTTTAAGACAAAGACTTATTTAAATACTAAAAAAAAATCAAGAAAAAAAAGCAAAATAAGGCATTACCAGGAAGCAAGGTGATTTATCGGGTCTAGCTCTCACAACTAAAAAAAGAAAGGAAGATTAAAAAATTAGAATGATAACTCCTTTAAAACTAGTCTGGGTTTGCAGTTTTCATTAATTAAAAGGCATCCTGAATTTGATGACACTATTTAAATTTAAATTTCCATTTGCTAAAGGGACTATGCTCCTCTGAAAATAAACAACAGATATTTCCAGAATGTAATTAACCCAATGAACAAAATAAAGAGGTAAACAATTTAATATACTTAAATAAGATAAAATGTAACTCTATGGTTTCAGAATCAGTATAGAATTCTATATAATAGAGGCTACAGCGACAGATGTAAATAGTTTTTTACTATAGAAGACAGCTATAAGTCTTAAGGTTTCAATAACATTGTCTAAAATTGGCTTTTGCAGAAATATTATTTGGTAATTATAGTCTATTAACTCTCATGTTTCCCACACATACAGGATTATGTACCAATATTGCAACTTGCACAACCATAGCTGAAAGGAGATTTTACTTTAATTTCTCAATTAATCTTTCCCTGCTTTGTGACTTAGTAAAATTGGATTAACTATGAGACAACATTAACTCCACAGAGCAACATCATTTGATTTTTTAAAACTTTTACTGAAAAGAAAAGAAAATCTAGATAACTTGGAAGTTGAAGTTTGATAGAAGCGAGCATTTAACTCACTGGCTTTAAGACAAAAAACAAGCCCTGTCTTTTGCTACTTATGGCTCAATCCATCATTGCTGAATTTATGCTCTTTTGATAGCATTAAAATAAGATCACTGTGAACCTGTCCACCCTGACTAGTCTGAATGAACTGAGCCCATGCCATTCGCTTCCTACTGGCCCGTCATTATAAGGCAATATCAGGGACATCACTTAACAAAAAGACATCAGATTCATCCCCAAGTTTTGTAAGCCTGTGTGCTATGATTAGCACATGTCAAATGATTTTCAGTTATCACAAGCACAGATTCAAAATCATTCTGCCCTCTAAAGTGCCAATCTTGGGGAAAAGCATCAATTTAACGTTGTACGCTAACTTTATGTATCAGAGAACAAATGTCTAAAATAGTTTTCTCTGGGTTATTAGTTCAAACCCAAATTAAACTCCATAGAATGATGGCATGTCTCTGGGGAGAGGAGGGATGCAGGTCTGCAGATGCTGCCACTTTCAGACTGCCCCTTGCCTTCAGAGCGTGTGCTTGGTCAGCTGAGGGGCATCCTCGCTCTCCTTACTCTCACACAGGGGCGGTCATAATCAGTTTTCAATGCATCCCACATGTGTTTACCTCCTGTCGACTCTGGGTTAGTCTTGTGCTAGTCCAGGCCTAGTTTAGGGGTTATCTTTTATTTTGATATACAAGATGTCATGTTTCATTCTTGCTACCAGACACTTTAGTATCGTTAATGATACTAACAAACAATAGGTTTAGCTTTATGCCATTTATAAAAAATATCTTGAAACCAATAATTCTAGTTTTAAAACGTGAAGCCTATCTACTGCTTTCCTAAATTCTCATTTTTTTTTTTAAGTTGTTGCTTTTTTCCTGGCTTATTTGCTTGTTTTGGAGAGTGATCACTTTGAGGGCAGGCATCATTTTCCATACATTTTTATTTCCTTGTGCCATCATTTACTAAACACATACATGTATTTATTTGTTTTGACTGATGAACCTGCGTGCTATCAAGTTTGTGTCATAACATAATGGCCACAAAGCCCACATCTCCAAGTGCCAGGTCCACCTCACAATTGGTTCCCAGACCCCAAATATCTCTAATAATTTTTGTCATCTCTTGTTAAGCTGATTCTAGCAATGATTTTCATGTGTATTTACATTTGGATCTGGGCTGGTTGGGGAGTGATAGAAGGACTGACCTGCCTAAACACACTCAGAGAAGAACCAATTAACACAATTAAAGCAAAGGACAGCACTGAGGCTAAAAAGGTATATTGATTGGTTAAGAAAAAATAATCCATCTAAAAAGAATTAAAACAAGAATTAAATTGCCTAATAAAAACAAGAGAAGTCAGGATTAAGAAACTTTGGTACATATACACAATGGAGTATTATTCAGCTATAAAGAAGAAGGAAGTAGTACCTTTTGCAACAATATGGATGGAACTAGAGAACATTATGCTAAGTGAAATAAGT
>NW_017731530.1:1562442-1599146 GCF_001890085.2 Hipposideros armiger
AAAAAAAAAACAAAAACAAGAGAAGTCACACACAACACAGAATTAAGTGGCTGACTTGATCGGTGGGTAGGATGAGAATAAATGGAGGGGATTAAGGAAAGTATTTCTAGGCATTTCTGGCAGAGAGGCTGACATGAGCTAAGGCAAGTAGGAAGCAATCAAGGTAGCTGTTCTCTCACTGCACTGGTTTCTCCTCTGTCTCCTTTGTTGCCTCTTCTTTCTCTTCCTGGCCACCAAAGGCTCAAACTTCAGACTCTTCTCTTCTCTACTTTACATACCCTCACATCCTAAATTGCATTGGTTTAAATACCACTTGTATACTGATAACACCCTAATTTTTATCTCCAACCCAAAGCACTCCCCTGGTTTCCATATCCAATTACTTATTCAACATCTTTGTGTGTCAAATAGCATGTCAAAGCTATACCAAATATGCCCAGAAGTGAACTTTTGATTTCCCAGCTCCTGCCTCTAAAAACTCCTCCCCAAATTATTTAATAAAAATTCTATCCTTTCAGTTGCTCATATCAAAAATCTTAGAGTCATACCTAAATTCTCTTTTGTCCTTTTATTCTGCACCGAACTCAATCAGCAATCCTTCCTACTCCTCTTTAAAATGCTATATCCGGAACCTAACCACTTCTCATTACCATTGGCCCAACTGTCATTCCCTCTTGCTGAGATGATGGCAATAACCTCATAATTGTCTCTTTCTCTTTACCCTTAACCCTCTCCTAGGCTACTCTCACATCAAACCAGTGTTCCACTTAGAACAGCAGGTTCTGTTCCTTTTTTGCCCAAACCCTCTGGTGGCTTTCTATATCTCTCATCAGAAAAGCCAAGGTCCTTATCATGGCTTAATGGGGCCTACCTGAGCTCACCCTCCCATTATTCTTTGCTTATCTCCTATTACTTCCTTCCTGTTCACTCTACCCCAGGCACACTGGCCTCCTTGTTCTCTTTGAATACAATAAGCATATTCCCACTCTAAGGCTTTGGCATGTGCTGATTCCATGTCTTGGAAAGCTCTTCACCTGTCTATCCACATGGCCTGCAACCTCCCTTCTCTCTGGTCTCCACTCAAGTGTCACCTCATCAGAGATTCCATGACTATCCACACCTACCCCCACTCCCAGTGTAAAATGTCTCCCAGGCTTCTATGTCCCTCAGAGTTTTATTCGTTATGATAGCCCTTATCACCACCTGTCTCCTTAAATATTTATTTGCTTGTTTACTGTCCTCTTCATTAAAAACTCCTTAAAGTCATGAACTTCATCTATGTTGTTCAGAGAATTAATCCTTGGTACCTGGAATAATGCCTGGACCATAGTAGTACTTAATAACTGTCTGTTGAGTGAATAAATAAATGATAACCATGAATAGACTGGTTTTTAGGTAGACAAAAGAATTTGCATTGGTAAGTGCTAGGTCATCGTATTGGAAAGTCAGAATGGACTTAGATGGAGGGAAACCTTGACTATCAGAAGGAAGAGTATGGCTTTTATTTTATGAGTTAAGTGTAGTCATTAAAACTTTTGAGCAGGGATCTAGATGATGAATACAAAATTTGAGGATGAGCAATCTGGCGATACCATAGAGGGCAAATTTTAAAGTTGATTAGAGACTTTCTCAGTAATCTAAGCTTTTGCCCCAATAATCAATGGTATATGTGCAGCCCTTAGATGAAACGAAACATAAGTTTAAATGTACTTATCATTTCCAAAAACCATATTCCCTAAAACAGGAGTAAGAATGTCAAAGTCATTGAAACCATGCTAAGGCCCAGACTATAGGTTTAGGCAGCATCCACTTGGTCACAGAGATCCAAAGTGAGGTGTAAAAAATCTCATTTAGCCATCAGAGAGATTGCCTCCCCAGTGCTCAAAACAGCTGCATTTCTGGAAAGAAGAGAGCCTATTTTTCTACTTTCCTTCTGGACTATTACCTTGGGTCCATTTGGACCCATTCTTCACCTGTGCTCAGCTGAGCAGCCAGAGGTTTCTGAAATAAAGATGTGACCCTCAGGAAAAGAGGAGTAGAATGAACAGTCATGAGAAGTTGCCTGGACAGCTCTACTGACAATCAATAGAGCTATGGCTCCTGGGGCCTCACAATCCTTGAGCAAAACAGGAATGACAAGGAAGTAAATTCTGGGGAGTCCTCTGACCTTCCCTTCAGTGTTTCTGTGTTTTACTAGAGTGACTGACTTATCCTCATAAGGTGCTTACTTCTTAAACTTTACCCCAAGAACCAAAGATTTATCCATCTTTCTCTCTAGAGATCACATGTCTGCTTTCCTAATTCAGCTTCTTGAAGATCTAGAACTTCTCCAGTGTGAAAGTGACTCTTTCCTGACACTAGCTTTTAATGTGGGTGAAGGAGGAAGTTTTGTTTTGTTTTGTTTTGTTTAAATAAATTTTTTTTTTCAGAAAACTTTAGCTCAGGCATATGGTTTTTTTTTTTCTATTTTAGAAAGAGGTTCTTATTTGAAAAAAATGGTATGAATGTAGTGAGGATTTTAATGATCATATTATTCAAAGTTTTATAGAACCAGAAAACCTGAATGGCTCTTTGTGTCATCATTTGGGTAAATTCAAAACTTTTGCTTCATCTAAAGGCTGAAGGTGCACATTGATGCTCTGATGTGGGATAGTGAACTGAATGCTGCTGTTCTTTCACTAAGACTCTTTGTGGTCTCTAAGCCACTCATTACTGACCCTGAACTGACTCAGAATTAGCAGGTCTACCAATCAGTGACTGCAAAACATTTAGAAAGTGTCTGGGAAAGTGGCCATCATGAGTTCCCTATGACACAGTTTTCAATGTGAATTATACAAAATACTATGACACAAAGAAAAGGATCCTATGAGCTATACAAAATATGTGTGAATTGGTATAGGCATTATCATGTTTAAGAAATCTTTGTCCCTAACAGTTTGGATTATGTGATATATCAATCATCAATCACAGAGGCCAAACAGATGTCTAATTCTTATAACCTAATCCCAGTCTGCCACCCCCGTCAGCAGTGTTGCTCTCCCTCCTGCCACAGAAAGCAGAGCTCAGGTGGAAGGTGCATTTCACACTGATTTCAGGGGACACAGGTCATGGAAAGAAAAGAGGTTTGGTAGAAGAAGGTCCAAGTTAAAGTACCTGGTCGGCAGATGTATGAGTTTTTCAACTCAATTAAACCCTCTGACTCTCAGTTACCTGTCTACTAAAGAGATGATAATAATGCTTGTTCTGCGAATAGCAACAGGATTGTTGGGATGTCCATATAAAATAATATGTGTGAAAGGGCTTGATTGATTTTAAAGTGCTATGCAAAAATGGTGATGGTTCGTTTTCTGAAGGTGATCTTTAGTTTGGATGAATTTGATATAGTAGGTATAAACCAACTTGGACATGAACAGCCTGTACAAAAGGACCACAGGTACAGAAGGAAACAAACTCCTCGGATCCCTTGACCAGCTCCCCTTGGAGCATTAGTTCCTCCCCAAGCCCACCCTAGAGTTTAAATAAGGTAGACAATACTTACTGCTTCTGCCTTAGTTAAGTGACTAAGCAAACATTTAAGTGCCTGCTACGTGCTGACACTAAATCTGAGGCTAGGGATATAACAATGAACAAAACAGAAATGGTCCCTGCCCTCTTGGAACTTGCATTTGAGTGAAGGAAAGGAACAATAATCAAATAATATCCAAATTTGCCACTGTGATCAGGGCAATGAAGGAGAAAGACATGGTGTAACATGCACTTAAACGAAGATTTGCTCTGGTTAAGTAGGTCTGGAAGGCTTCCCTGAGGAAGAAACCATTTGGCTGAGATCTAAAGACTGAATGGAAGATAGCAGGGTTGAGAGGAAGAACAGAGAATGTCTTCTTTTTAAAATGGCCTTATGTAGGAAAGGAGCTCAGCTTATTGAAAAACTATTAGGTTGAGCAGTAAGAAATTGCTGATTCAATTGTTTTTAGCTTACAAAGATAGCATTTCATATAAACTTAATAAAAGTATGCTAGGGCTGGCCAAGTGGCTCGTTGGTTAAGAGTTGGCTTGGGAGCGAGAGCTCTGAGCAGCAGGGCCGCAGGTTCGGATCCCACATGGGCCAGTGACGCTGCGCCCTCTACAGCTAAGATGGTGAAAAACAACTCAACCTGGAGCTGGGCTGCCGTGAGTCACCGGCGATGGCGTAGGCTGCAGTGGAGCTGCAGTGGGCTGGCATGAGCTACTGTGAGTGGCCAGCAGCTGGCGAGAGCTGCCGTGAGTGGCCATCCAATGGCCGGCGACCAATCTGCCTTAGCTGGGAAGAGCGCAGTGATCACAATACCAACATGGGCCAGTGAAGCAACATCTTCCACAACTAGACTGAAGAACAAAATGACAGCAACTTGTCTGTTTCCCTTCCCCGATTTCCCAACGCTGTTCCCTCCCCCCAATAAAATCTTTTAAAAAGTATGCTAAAGTGGCCAAAGGGCAGAAAGAAAAAAAAAATTATGCTAAAGTGTCCAGAGGGCAGAAAGCAGGAGTAAGCTTGGCCTAGGATGATGCTGGAGAAATAGGGAGAGGCTGCTAATGGAAAGCTTTTAAAGCCCAGTTGCAATGGGAAGTCTCTGAAGAATCATACCTGATAAAGGTGACTCTGTAGCATGGGTGATGGAGCAGTAGGGGTTACTTATACCTATTAGGATGATATGCAATCATCCAGGAAAGAACTGCTGGTGGCTCAGAGCCTCACTACTCAGAAAGGGTGCCTGCAGACCAACGCATGAAGGTCACCTCAGGGCATGCAAAAATGCAGGCCTCCTGAATCAGAATCTGCATTTCACCAAGCTTCCCAGGTGGTTCATTGATTTGCATAGTAAAGTTCTGACTCAGACCACACTGGAGGTAGGTGGATGGATAGAAGGGAATGGATTCAAGAACGATTCAGATGGTAAAAGCATATATAATGGTGATAGAACAGATATGGTGAAGGAGAAGGAGAGCATGAGGTGAGTCCTAATTTCTGACTTGCACAGCTGGATAGAAAAGAGAACTCCCGCCAAGATCTGCACACTGGAAGAGGACCAGGTTTACAGGGAATGACCAGGAGTTGTGTATTGGATTTGCTGAGTTTGAAATAATTTTAAAGCACTCAAGTACAGCAGTTGATGCAGCAATTCGATGTGTAGGTCATAGTTCTGAGGAGAAATATGGTCTAGAATTATAAATTTGAGTCATGCATAGAGATAAAAGTATGAAAGAAGAGTGTTTAAGTCAGAGGTGAGAAGTGCCCTGAGACAAAAGAAACCATCTTTGAATCAAGGAATCAGACCTGCAGACCAGCTTGAAGCAAAGTGCAGAGGAAATGTGGTAAGCAATGAAGTAGAAAGGTAGAGAGGGGCCAGAGCATGCTGGGCCGCAGAGGTCTTCTTAAAGACTTCTGAGATTAGCCCAACAGTGATGAGAACATTGATATGAAAGGATAACGTGATCAGATTTACTTTCCAGGGATTATAAAGGCTGCTCTTTGTGTAGAGAAAGGACAACAGGAGCCATCTGTTGTCTTCTGAAGGAAGGATCTATACACTCAGGCACATGATGTTCTAGAAACTTCTGCTGGCTCCTAAGCCACAACCTCCCCACTTACCCAGTTCCACTGTTACTGCCTATACCATTATTCACAGGGAAAGGAAAGAGGAAAGTTTTTCCTGCCAATGTTGCCCTCTATGTTTAGACCACAAAATAGCACTACATATCTGCCCTTGGGTTCACCCAGAGATCCTATTAGATGGAAGAAAACTTTAATTTTGTATGTCTGTACTTTCAAGATGTTATCTGGTTTACCTAGGATGCTTGGGACTTTGCTTTTCAGAGTAAATATTATAAAGGTACAATTTTAAAATAAAATATAAACAGATCTAATTCACTCAATTTCCTTGAAATTAAAGGAATAAAATAGACTGTGAATTTTTTTGTTATAAAAATCTAATTTTTCAACATTTACCTTAAAAATTAGTTCTATTAAACCTAAATATCTCAGGATTTTAAAAATAATAAAATAATCCAGCTTCTATAGATGATACATGTACTATGTGTCATATATGGTACTAAGTTCCTTTATTAATGTTTAACAAGTCCTACTGTGTGTCAGCCATTAACTCAAATGGTAGCCTTATTCCAAGTTTAGTGGACAATTTCTTCAGTCAAATGTCAGTTATGTATAATAATCTACCTTGGATGAACCTAGAATGCAGACCAACTCTAACTTACTCTATAACTTCCATCTCCAGTGTATCAGCATCATCCCATTCTTTCCAGCTACCAAAATTTTTTGAAATACACTCTTCCAAATTACCTACTTCTGCTTATGCTTCCCCATTCCATCAAGTCTATTCTGTCTCACCTGAAAATTAGATCTGACTGAATCCAGAGTACAGATCTTTACAGGAATACTGACTCACTTATCCAAACTGGTATTTGATTTTACCTGAAATCAAAGAAACGTCACAAGAAAGGGAACACAAGGCCTGCTGAAATACTTGCTGAGGATTGGGAGCAATACCTAATAAGCTATAACTTTGATTCTCAACAGGTCACTCAATGTATTCACTTAACTAGAGTGTAAGTAAGTACCCACCCTGCTTGGTGCACTGTAGCTCCAAAGCAGCCTTGCCACTTGAACTGATATGTAAGTGGTAAAAACTGTGTGTAGCATAAAAGTGAAGAGCTTGGGCTCTGGAGCCAGAATGCCTCGGTGTGAATTCTAACTCCCAACTTTTATGAGCTTTGAAGGTTTGTACAAAATACTTGCCTTCTCTGTACCTCTGTATCTGCATGTGTAAAATGGAGAAATAGAGAGTTATTATGAATAGTAAATGACTTAGTACTCATAAAGTACTTAGAAAAGTGACTGGCACAATGTAAGTGCTTATTAAATAAAAACTTTAATTTTTATCTGTTTCAGATAACCACCGATTTTCAAAAGGCATCATGAGTGGTTCTTGAAGCAGAACTTCTTTTCCATTACCTGACGGTTTTCCGTATCTGTCACTCTCATGTAGCTATAACTGTAGGTTAGAGAAGATATGGGAAGGTTCTACAATTTTAACAAGACTAGAAAGCACCACCCTGAACTCCAAGAAAGGTACCAGAGAAAATTTGGTCAATTGGGGTTCAGATTGGCACTTAGATCCACTAACATCAGTGTTTTCTCAAATATGGGGTATTGAGGGTGTCTGTATGGTCCCACTTTCTAGATCTGCAGCAATTCACTCTATGGCTTTAGAGTTTCTGTAAAATGAAGGTAAAACTATTCTGATAATATATAGTATTATGCCTATATAACTCTTTTTGTATAGATGCCACCATTACATAAATGCACAAACAACATTCCCTGCCAACAGTGTTTGTACTATATGCAGAGATTTTGAAAACAGTTCTTCTGCCAGGGTTACCATGATGTCCCATTTATTTTCATCTCAGGCCTAGGAAAGGAACATGCTATGGATGTGAGCCAAAAGTAGCTCAGCTTAACTTGAGTCAGCTTTCCTTTCCTGATCTTTTTTCAAAGACTAAATGTCGATGTTATTCTTGAACCTGTTCAGGAAAACTGCCTTTTCTTGCACTGTGGCCTTCTGGTGGAAATAGTATATGGTACGTTGTTCATGTTTGAGGTCATTTTTGAAGTAAAATGCCCCCAAAATAAATACATTTATTGCAGAGTAACTGTATGATTTTCATATGAAGAAAGATTTCAATATTTAAAAAACAATAACTTCTTCCTCTGCAAGGATTATGTACTCTGCCAAGTTCAAAACAACTAAAAAATTGAATTATTTAGAAAGAGTTTAGAAATATTTTCTAACTATCCATTGTTAAGCACTTCAGCAAAATTCTCAGGAATAACAATTTGTTTTATTTATGAAGCCGTAAGTAATTTTAGAAATCTTTGAGGAACTCCTTCAAACCCAAATTTAGACATTTAAGAAGTAACATGTCAGTTTTAAATGTAATATCAAATGTGTTCCAAACTCATTCACTTGATCAGTTTAGTCTAGGAGTATTCACAGTATTCACTTGGGTCTTTCAATTTGCTTTATTTTCATGGTTTGTGTCTTATCTGTGTTCCAGTCTCTAACTACCTTTCAAACATTTTTAAAAATGTATTTACAAAACTAAGGCCAGGTCTATACCAGCAAATTGAAGTTGAAAAGTAATGTGCTTTTGAGGATAAGTTCAAAGGAAAACTGTTTTGCTAGTTGCTAGTTTTTTCAAATTGTTGGCAAGTATTCTCTGATTGTCTAAGTTCTCCACTTTTTGTTACTGTTTTCACCCAGACTTCACTAGATAGTCCTAAATCCTGGAATACTACAGCAATCCCTATCCCATTTAAAATTCCTTATACTGCATAAGATTTTCTTCTATTTTCAGTATATACATATATATATATATATATTTCATGTCTTATTCTAAATACAAGATTTACACAAAAGTATTTATGTAGAATCCCAGCTTTTTCAAAAACTTTATTTAAAAAAAATAACAAAACATGCTAACTTATCAATATATCATCACAGGTTAAAAACGTAAAATAGTATAAAAATGTGAATATGCAGAATCATTCCCAATATGTCCAAAAAAGCTAGATAATGATTATATTTTTTGGTTTTTTAGTAGACCAGCTTATCTACTTTATACCACGTCCATTTAACTTTAAAAACTAGATTCCCTTTATATGTCTTTGGAAATGAAAGTAAATGTACATCTTTATTTTGACTTCTGAATTAGAAACCAAAATTCTATCTTTTTGCCTTTACTTCAGTGAATTCTAGCTTCCACATGAGGAGGAGAAAAGTGGTCCCCGACATCAGGAATTGGCCTGGCTCTGGCATGACCAGCTAGGCCTTGGTTTCTCCTGTTGAACATAAACAATATAAAAAACGCCAGCATTCTCAGTTGGTTAAGCGCTCGCTCAAGAGTGCGAGCTCTAAGCAACAGGGTCTCCAGTTCAATTCCCGGCCCGAGCTGAGCTGCTGCTGAGCTGCCAACAGGTGGCAGGATGGCTCAGCTAAAAAAAACAAAAAAACACCAGCATCAGGCTTGGCACCCTTTGTCCACTGTGGATCAGGACAAAAATGAGAGCACTCCTTGATCTTGTCTGAACACAGACAAAAAGATCAATATTTCCAAACCACCAAAATGACCAAATGTTCCCCTAACTGGGTTATATGAGTGACTGCTGCTTCTTTACCAATTACAGCTTTTTCCTCTCTAGTCTTCCCTCTTATTAGATAGGATTTATTAAGATACTCAATTACAGGATTACTCCCACTTCCTCACATTGTCCAATCCAGAGCAAAGCCCTGCCTCCATGAACTCTCCCTCCAACTCACCTAACACAAGCTCAAATCCTTTAATGATTTCTAACACCCTCTTACCGAGATGCCCACCATCCGCATAGTGTATGTGCATTCTCCTTTACTGCAATAAGTCAACCATCTCAGCCTATTTGACACCAAGTGTTTCTCTGCTTGTCTGGGACTGAACGGCATTAACACAAGCAAGACCTAGCACCAAAACATGTTCTAAAACAGTTTCACTTTAGGCAGAAAATAACTTTTAGCAGTTATATTGTATGGAGAAATTCAAAATCCCATGTTAGAATTCTTCTAATCAATTTATAATAGTTAAATGAAAACTTGTGTTTCTTGTAACTCTTTATGAAAAAGAGAAACAGGTGTTCATATTAGTCATATTAAGTTTGTTGAGATTTCTGTAGGATGTGCCTCACAGAATGAGAGTGAAGGTGAGGGTGAGCTCACATAGACTATTTGAAAGTCTGAGACGCTGCATCCAATAGCCTTTAGGAGAGAAAGGATTGGCTTGGCTGTTCATAGTCCTAATGTAGAAGTTTGTGTTGGGGGCAGGCAGGTGACATTTTGCCTAACTTTGGTACATAGAAGGTATACAGTAAAAATTACCTTCCTCTTTCCCTCCCTCTGTCTCCTTCCTTTCCTCCCTTTCTTCCTTCCTCCCATCTTCCCTCCCTTCTTTTCTTCCTTCCTTCCATATCCTTTCTCTATTTTTCCTTCCTTTCCTCTCTCCCTCCCTCTCTCCTTTTTCCATGTCCTTCCCTTTTTCTTTCCTTTAGATGTCCTTACAATGCTGGAAATTAAATGCTCCATTTTTGTCTTCAGAAAAAAACATTGCCCATTTTATAAAATTTGTATGCAAAGTAGATACAACAAGTTCATAACAACATACAAATGTAGTGATTTGGTAACAGAGTAGCTGAATGATCTTTCTCTATTTAAAAGAAAATGTTATATATTGAAATATTGTCAATTGGCTTGATTTCATAACTTCTGGCAAAAAAATTTTTTTCAGCTCACTATGAATAACCTTCTTCTCTTAGGTTCCTCCCATTCTTCAACAAATAGTGCTCCCTTCTCCTTAAAGCAGTGTAAGTTGTTTTAAAGTGCAAGCCAAGGTGATAGGATTCCAAAAGTCAGAGAAAGTGAAGCTTCTCCTGTTCTGTTTCTTTGCAGCCTGGACTCATGCTCTTTGAGAACACTTCTCTGCTGCAGTTCAGATAAGGGTGTTGAGCTCATAAATTCATTAGCAGGCACGGAGCAGCCTCCCCTGTCTGTGTCTTTTCACAGGGCTCGAATTTCATTCTGTGCCAAGAGTCATACATTACATTCAGTAGTGTGTCTCCAGAGCCAACTGAAGAAAGTGCAGAAAAACTACTGTTAACAAGGGAGTAATTACATTAGGCCTAAATTAATTATTGGTCGCTCAGGACTGGTGAGTAAGGGCCACACAGATGGCCTCTGACTCAGTTCCCACCTTTGAGAAAAGAAATATTCCAATTTGGTGCACATGACCGCATAAGATAACAAGAGGCAGGTTATTTCTGGTCTACTGGTCTTGAATTTACCATATTTGCTAATATGACATGGGGCTTATTTGTGTTAACACTGTAGGTACATTGTATTTTTTTGGAAAACATGAATGATAGTCACTTGGGACGGAGGTCATTTCACGGCAGTCAGCATTAGGACCAGCAAAGTCAGGCCTGGGACCTTTAAAATGCAATTCAGTCAAAGAACAGGTCATGGATCAGTGAGCAGGTGATGGAAGGTGTTCGTGAGGAATTTAGATTAGCACAAAATTCAAACAAACCACAAGAAACAGGGAAGAGAGAAAGCAGGGCGACCTGGAGAGCAGGAAGCCCTGGTCTCAGCAGGGTGGAGAGGAAGACATGGATAATTCCTGGATTCTATGCTCCATGTGGGCAAGAACTATGATTTCTCATTTATCCTTACCCTCCACCACAGTTGACACACCACATGGCAATGAAGCTTTCTTGAATTAATCAGCCAATTTGATCTGTCACTCATTTGTGAAATACCATGCTCTTGCTAGAGATCTACATAGATCTACATTCAATTCAATCAATATTTTAGAGCACCTACTACGTGCCAAGCACTGTGCTAGATACTAGAAAATACCTGTAAATAAGTCATGACTCTTGTGCTCGAGGAATTTACAGTGTAGTGTCCGCATCAGAATATGAATAAGCAATCACTAGCCACTGTGGTAGATGCAATAATAGAAGTAGGGAATGGTAAACAGCTAGGACAAAGGGATTTCTGGTTGACCCTGTCAAGAAAGGCCCTCCGAGAAGCAGTTTGAAAGTATAGATAGAAATCTATCAAATGCACAAATTGGGGAAAGCACAGTAGGAAAGGAAACAGCATGTGCAAAGGCTGTAAGGAATAAGTGGCATGGCAAGCTCAGGGAAGAGGTAGTTCATTATTGTGAGAGAAAGCTGAAGAGACATTCATAGGCCAGATCAGCAGGGGCCACGAATACCAATGTAAGGAGCTTGAGCTTGGGCATGAATAGTGCTGAACCATAGCAGGACTGAAAGCAGAGAAATGGCAGGTTTACATTTTATCAAGGCAGTTTACCTAGTAGATTAAAAAAAAAAAAAAAGACTGTGGAGGGAGAAGATCGGAGACAGGATGGTCTGAAAATAAAAACAAAAGTCCATGTAAGAGACGGGAATACAGAACTAAGACAGTGGTAATGGAATTGACCAGGAAGGGCTATATTCAAGAGATAGCTGAAAGATGGAATAGATAAAACTTGATGTTTAATTGGATATGGCCAGGGAGGAAGAAAGTAAAGATTAAAAATATCTGAGTTTTAGGTTTGGGAGACTGAGTGGATGTTGCATTGCCAATGGGGTTTCAAAAATTTGGTAAAATAGCTCGAGGGGCAAGGAGATAATGAGTTACAATTGCTTATAAGACATTTAGGTGGAAATTTTTAATAGGCAATTAGATTTTCAGGCAAGGTTTTAGAAACACAATTTAAGGAGTTATGATATAGGTAAAATTTAAAAGCAAAAGGAAATGAGATCATCTAGGAAGAGATAGATTGAGGAAAGAAAAGTATTAAAGATAAGTCTTAGTGAGTACTTACATTTAAATGCTGAGTGAAGAAGGAAAAGTTAGTGAAGAAGTCTAAGATAATACAAAGAGGTGGGAGAAAAGGCAGTATGGAGTAGTAGATGCCCAGGAAAGAAAAATTTTCAAGAAGGAAGGAATGGTGAAATAAGTGTTGAAGAGGATAAAGAAATCAATTAAGAACTGAATATAGTCTATCATATAAAACATTTAGGAAAAAATATAATAAATAAATAAATAAAATAATTAGGAAGATATTAGTAAGGGGGATGATAGGGTTAGATAAGAGAGTCCAAGGTTAAGGACCATTTAGAAAATAAAGATACATTAACTTGCATGGCACATTATTCTTTGAAGAAGCTTGATTGAAGAGGGAAACAGAAATAGGGTTACAGCAAGAGGTTAAATTTTCATAGAAAACTTTTTGTTTGTTTTTGGATGGAAGAAAAATGAATCTATTTGTAGAGTGAAAGCAAAGCTATAGAGAACAAAAGAGGAAATAATAAAGCAATATTCCAGAGATGGGTAGAAAGAAATCATTGCTTTTTAAAATTGCTTTGAAAGGCAAATTTTTTCAAAATGTCAGAGTGATAGGGAACATTTGAATGTATTTCTGTTAGAAGATGTCACAGCTAAAATAAATCAAAATTAAACCAAAGAAAATCATAGTAGTGTTTTAATAATTATCATAATGTTGAAAGTGACCCAAAACCATTTTTATCATCATCAAAGATGTCTTTTTCAAAGTGTCTCCTTGAAAACAATTCATTGAAAATCCAAAGCTTTTCATCCTCCCTTCTTTGTAATAAACTCACAATATAATTATTCTCTTGTATATTCTAAAAATAATTCACTGGTAAACAAAAGCCAAGCTAGTGGGAGTACCTATGTTCAGACTTTTTAAAATTGATTAATTCTAGCCATGCTAGAATTTAATTGGCCAATTTAATAATTATCTTGGGTTCTTGTACAATTAATTTATTTACACCTATTAGCCATCGATCACCAATTATGCTAAATTGGTAAATTAGCTGACCAGTCATCCATGTGAGTGGCATTATATAGACCTAGACTCAGAAGTCATGATCTATTGTGCAATAGAAAAACTCACTTCCTCAATAACCACTTAAAATCGGTACAGACCACCTTTTGTAATGGCAGTTTATACCATAATTGTATAACTAACTTTAAAAGCAAAAAGTCTAAGTCATCACTGAACTGTTGAGATTTTGATTAGGATTGTTATGAATCTAAAGATCACCTTTAGGAAAATTAATATCTTTATCATATAGAGTATTCTAATCCATAAACGTGGTGTATCCCTCCATATATCAAGGTCTTTTAAATTTTTTTCTTAATAATTTTTACAGTTTACTTTTTAGGGGTCTTACACATTTTTATTAGATTTATTCCTATGTATTTGATGTTTCAATATTATGAACAGTGTTGTTTTAACATTTTTGTTATATAATTGTTTCTGATATAAAGAAATTCTAAATTCATTTATTAATGTTAATGAATTATCTGAGATTATTTTGCATTTTCTGCATTTGTAGTCATGTTGTTTGCAAATAATGACAGCTCTAATCCTTCCTTTCTAATACTAATAACTACTATTTATTTCTTTTCATAACTGTGTTGTCTAGGAATTCTAGTACAATGCTGAATAGAAGCAGTGGTAGGGAGCAGCTTTGTTCAAGGCATCTGATTTCATCTATATCTGCTATAGGTTTTTATTTATATATTTATTTTTACTCTTAAGAAAACATGATGTACATATAGAAAAGTGCACATTGTAAATGTACAGTGTACTGATTTTTTAAAAACTGAACAATCCATATCCAGCAGCCGTATCAAAAAACAGACATTATTAACCTTTCCTAAATCCCATTCATACTCTTTTCAAAGGCTTGAGTGTCCTTGTGGCAATATTCTCACAAGTACAGCCCACACTCAAGGGGAGAGGAATTAGAACTCACCTCTTGAAGAAAGGAGTATCGAAAACCTTGTAGACATATTTTAAAACCACAAAGTTTTGTCTCTCTATTTGTTTAGGTCTTTATTTCTCTCTGCAATGTTCTTTAACTTTCAGTTTATAGACTTACATAGTTTGTTAAATTTATGCCTCAGTATTTTAGGATTTTTGAGGCTGCTATAAGTGCTTTTTGTTTTACCTTTGCCCCTTATTTTTTCTTTGCTAGTGTATAAAAATGAAATGATATTTGTATTTTGAGGTAATAATCTGAGACCTTGTTAAATTTACCTTAATGATTATAGTTGCTTCTCTATAGATTCCTTAGGATTCTCTAAGTATATAATCATGTTATCTACAAATAAATAAATACTCCATGTCATTCACAGTAGAGTCATAAAACAGAAACCATAGCAATTATTATAACAGCATATATATTTACACTATGTATTGAAATCTAAAAAGGCAAAGAAGAGAACACTAATATGTGATAGAGATAGCAACAGCAGGAAACAGCTACCACACTCAAGGCTTGGGGGAATGAACAGAAGAGATTAGAATTTGTAAAATGTAAAAGCTTAGAGGATGGACCCCAGGATGTTGAAATTAAGATCTCTGAGAACAGAATGCTGCTCAGTTGGTGCTAAGGTCTCTGAGTTTCAGGAGCGTTTCCATGGAGCTGTAACACCAGTCTCTAAGTGGAAGGTCCCAGCTGGCTGGTTCTGGTGTTTCTGAGGGGTCACAATGAGGCTAGTTCTTTAAAGTGTTGGGAAAACTGCCGACAGGATTTAACTACTGTGACTGGAATGAACTGCCACAGTTGGTGTCAAGAAATGAGCCTGGGGAGCCACTAACAGGAATAAGAAGCAAACAGGAAGTTCGCATAAAGCAAACAGGAATAAGTCTCTTCTCCTCCTCCAATATTATCTTTTAGATTTATATCTCTAGATTCACTCATAGCACATGCTTCCCTAGATTCATAGCGCCCTCTATTGGAATCACTTAACAGGTTTGCGGGCCAAAAAAAAAAAATGTGGAGAGCCTCAGTGTTACAAGGAGAATATACAAGAATGGGTTTAAAGCTGAGCAATACTACCTTAATATATGGCACTTGTACAGAGAAACCAGAAAAACAGTTGGGGGATCAACAGCAATTGCTTCCCTAAGGACATTTGTCAAAGTGGAAGCCATCTCTAAAGCAGAGCAGAGCTTTCAGTATTAAAAGCTAATGATTTGAGTTTAGGACTCAAATCTGTAATCCAGCTTTGATTTACACAATCCTTAATTTATAGAGGGGATCAGTCACCAATAGATAGACTAGCCAGAGAAAAAGGTGACTCTATCATCTGAAATATCTACAGTTTTGCATATATACTGATTTCAAATACAAGTCAGCTACTTGTCAAAAAAACAGGACCTCATAACCAAAAATCAAGAAAAACAAACAAACAATGATAACCAAATCAAAGGTGATCCAAATATTGGAGTTATCTGAAAAAGACTTCAAAATAACTATTATTAGTATTTCAAGAAAATAAAAGAAATCAAGGATAAAATATATGGCAAGATAAAAGTAACCAAAGAATGAAAATATGATACTTAAAAGAATCAAATGGACATTCTAGAACTGAAAAATACACTGTTTAAATTAAGAAATCATTAGATAGGTTTAGCAGCAGATTAGACAGAAGAAGAAAGGATTAGTGAACTGGAAGAAAGCTTAATAAAAATATCCAAATAGAAATACACAGAAAAAAAATACTGAAAACCACAGGAAAGAATAGTAGAAATGTGTGGGTTAAGATAAAAAGGTCAAAAATATATAATTGGAATTCCAAAACAAAAAGATGGAGAAGCCAGGAAAGAGGTAATATTTGAATAGATAATGGACAATAATTTCCCCAAAATTCTGTAAATATCTCCATACACAGATTCAAAAAACTTTGTGAACCCCAAACTGAATAAACCAAGCAGAATAAATGTAAATAAAATAACATTATATACATCCTAATGAAACTGCTGAAAACCAAAGACAAAGAGAAGATTCTTAAATTCAACCAGAAAAAGCTCCACATCATCTTCAAAGAAACAACAATAAACTGAGAACTAACTTGTAAAAAAAAATAGGAAGATAGAAGAAAGTGAAATCACACCCTTAAAATATTAAAAGAAAATAACTTCCATTCTAAAATTCTATATCCAGAACAAATATCCTTCAATAATAAAAATAAAATAAAAATATTTTCAAACAAAAATAGAATTTGTCACTTGTAAACATGCATGAGGAAAAAGGGAAATTTTTAGACAGAACAAAAATTATCTGAAAGAAATAATTCAGTGTTCTCTGGATATAATAGAATCAGGCTATAAATAAATAACAAAGAGATAAGTAAGAAATCTCCAACATCTCAAATATTAAATACAGTATATCTAAATTACACATGATCCAAGAAGAATCCATGAAGTAAATTTAAAATGGCTTAATTCAGAGATGATTAATATACGCCATATTGAAACTGAAGGAGTGGAATCAAATGAGTTCTTTAAGGAAAACACATAGTCTTAAGTGCATGTATTAGAAAATTTTAAAATACTGAAATCAATGATTTATGATTTATCTCATAAAGTTAGAAAAAGAAAAGAAAAAGAAACTCTCAAGAGAAGAAAATAATGGATAATATAAGAAATCAATGAAATAGGAAGCAAAGTTCAGAAGAGAGAATCAATGAAAACAGCAGTTAATTCTTTGAAGAGGTTAGTAAAATTGATAAACCCCTAGCAAGATTAATAAAGAAAAAAGAGAAAACATAAATTACCAATGGGAGGAATAAGAAGGTAATATCAGTACAAATTTTGCAAACATTAAAAAAAATAATAATGAATGCCTTTATACCAATATATTTTGATCTCTTGGAAAAAAATAAATTTTGAAAAACAAAACTTATTAAAACTATAAGAATAAAAGACAAATTTGTAAAATTATAAGAATAAATAGGAAACCTGAACAGACCTAACTAGTGGGTGGAATGATGCCCCTTTCCCAAAAGATATGTTTACCAGGAACCTGTGGGCATGACCTTATTTGGAAAATAAGGTCTTTATAAAATGTAATTAAGATTAGAGTCTCAAGATAAGGTCATTCTGGATTATTTTAGTGAGTCCCACATTTAATGACAAAGGCAAGGAAGAATTGGCAACTAAGTCTTTGGAGAAAATGTGGCTATGATGACACATTAATTTTCGGGGGCTTTCTGGCCACCAGAATTGTGAGAGAGTAAATTTCCATTGTTTTAAGCCATGAAGTTTATGGTAATTTGTCATGAAGCCACAGGAAACTAATACATTATATCTGTCAAATTAATTGAATCTGTTGACAAAAATCTCACAAAGAAAACTCCAGGATCAAATTGCTTCACTAATGAATTCTTTCAGATATTTCAAGAAAGAATAACACTAGTCTGATCAAAATTCTTGCAGATACTAGAAAAAGAATATTTTTCAATTCATTTTATAAGTCCTGTATAACATTGATGCCAAAACGTCAGCTGGACAATACAGAAAAAAACAGAAACCAAGTCTTTCTCATAAACATGAATACAAAAGTCATAAATAAAAATTAGCACCAAACTAGGGTTTCTTCTAAGAATATAAGGTAATTTTAAAATGTGTATGCTTAATTTATATAGAGAGTTTAAAAATAGGTAAAACTAATCTATAAGTTTAAAAGTCAGGATAGTTTTTATCTTTGGATCGACTAAAACAGGGTGTATAAAGGCTTCTGGTATTTTGATAATGTCCTGTTTCTTGACATGGGTGTTAATAACAAAGGCATGTTTATTTTGTAAAAAGTTCATAAGATGTCCTTTACAATTTGTGTACTTTTTGTGTGTATGTTATACAACCCTTACATTGAAAACCTTCCATCAGTAGTTGTCAGAGTCGAGTTATTGAAGCTAAAAATTTGAGAAACCATGTATCATTTTAATAGACTACTATGGATAAAATGAAATGTAAGGCTATGGAGTAGACTGACTATTTATGACTGTACCGTAGAACATGAAATATAAAAAAAAATAAGTTTAGTTATTTAAATGTACAATCTCAAGCAGTTGGGAAAACTAGACAATTTGTATAATTGCTGTGAAGGAAACCTTATTTCTTACAGCTGCATGGCTGAGATTTCTAATAACTAAGGCCTTATGCACTAGCATGACCAAATACAACACTGATGAATTGACAACCTAGCAAGACTTTTATTTTAAATTTGGGGCACTGATCCAGATGTAGTGGCATTCAGAGAATTGTTGAGTAGATATTGGTGAATCTGCATAACTTGAATCACCAAATCCCACCAACATTCCTTCTCACTAGGAGAGCTTTTCCTCTCCTGTCTGAGGTCATTAGCCTCCTCTTGTCAAAAGAATATTAATGACACCCACTGGAGTAATTTTTTTACAGGAGAAAGCTAATTGTCCTCAAGACCTCACACCATCTTTCACTGCTTTCAGAACTACTCTCTAACAGATTGGTTGGTTGGTTGATTGAAACCTAGAATCAATGATGGCCTATGTTAAATAAATAAAGGGTGACATTTTATAACTTCCTATATAAACTATAGGGGAAGAAATTCAGGGGCATAGGGAGGCAAGAATGCTAGAGAGGAGAGGGTCCAAGATGGTGAAATGGGTAAATGCTATGCCTACTGCATCCCAGGATCACACCAAGATTATAAATAAATTATAGAACAATCAACCTCAAGAATCATCTGAAGACTAGCTAAGCAGGACCCCTATAACTAAGGATATAAACAAGATATTATGACTGGTAGAAGGGGGCAGAGATAAAAAAAGGACTGACCCCAAACCCAACAGATAGTGGTTGAACACCAGGAGGGACACCTCAGTGGCAGAGGTCCCCTTGGTAGAGGCAGGGACCCCAGCTTCACACCAGGCTCCCTAGCCCAAGGGTCCTGTGCTGGGAAGAGGAGTTCCTGCAACATCTGGCAGTAAAAATCAACAAGGACTCTGCCTATCCAAGTGAGATAGAAGGCAGCTGGAAACCCAGACACCCTCTTAAAGGGCCTGCATACAGATGCACTCACTTGCAAACAGTCACTGGTGGAGGGGCAGCAACTCAAGAGGCACCAGAGACATACTAGGAAAGACTGGGTTCTGTGGCTTCAGAGTGAGGACTAGAGGAAGAGCAGCAATTACCCCTGTGTGTAGCTTACAGGACGGCATCATCTTTTCTTGTTGACTCCTCTCCTAAAGGGCCAAATCTGAGACTGCATTGGTCTGGTAAAATCTGCACATTCACACTACTTTGGTGATGCCCTGAGTCCCTGCCTTGCATGGCTAGTACTACATCAATGGAGAACATGCTCAGCTACTGAGTGGCCAGCCCTGCCCCACAAGATGTGGAAGCCTTTTATAGAAGCAGAGGGCCAGCGGGGGCCTGTAGAACTTTTGGTGGTGGGCTGTGAGACACAACCTGTGCCACAGCCTCTCTTGGGCAGCTCTATAGGACCTGTGGGCCTGGGGCAAGTGGTAGCTGGCCAGTGTTCTCAGGGCATTTTACAAAGTGGTCACAGTCCAGGCACTGCTGTGAGATAAGCAATGGCTGGCTGCAGTGTTCTCAGGGCATTTTGTGAACTGGTCACAGGCCAGGGACTGGCACAAGAACTAAATCTGCATTAACTTTGTAAAACCACCTCATGACTCCCTGAGACCCTGCCCCACCCAGCTAGGGCTGCATCATTGAAGGCACTCTCAACACCAGGTCAGCCAGCCCGGCCCCTGCACCTAGGAAGGCTCTTTCAATGGCTGAGACTTACAGGCAGCTGGCAAGTGGCAACAGGCTTAAGGGGCCCTGGATCTTTTTCTAAGCTGTCCCAAGCCCAAACTGGTAGCAACTGGCCTTGGTTCACAGCAAGGCCACCCCCACACACCTCCAGGTCTAGCACAGGCAGCAGCCAACCGCATATAGTATTGAAGCCCTTATCAGGTACCACAGGCCAGTCACAGGCAAGGCTGAAATTGCCTTGCACAGGAACCCCTACCAAGAGATACCAGAAACAACACACCCAGAGGCCAGCTTCAGACCACACCAGATCACTACTTGGTTAGCTCCACAAGTGGAATACTCAAACAGTGGTCTCAACAGGCCCAAGAGCCCATGGGGACAAATCTTCCCTTAAGAGGTCAACCCCCACACAGCAGCTTATACACTGTGGGTGTAGCTAATTTTCACAGTCAGCCTGGGAGTCACTCCCAACCACTTAAACGCCAAAAGCAATCAAGGCTCAAATACAATAGGAGAACACGCATAAAACACTCAAGGGAAACTCCTGGAAAACACAGACAGATCAGGGAGACTGTGCCATTGTACCACACAGGACACATACTACATAAGGCCTCCCAGCAAAGACTGAAAGTCATAGGAGATCTACCTAATTTATAGAAGCAAACACAGAGAGGCAGCCAGTATGGGGAAACAAAAAAACATGTCCCAAATAAAAGAATAGGAGAAACCTCCAGAAATAGAACTAAATGAAATGAAGGCAACCAACATATCAGAGACAGAGTTTAGAGCACTAGTTATAAGAATACTTAAGAAACTTAGTGAGAACTTTAAAAAAGAGATAGTAAGCATAAATAAGGACATAGAAACCATGAAAAAGAGCCAATCAGAAAAAAAGAATACAATAACTGAAATGAAGAATACACTAGAAGGAATCAACATCCAATTAGATGAAGCAGAAGATGAAATCAGTGATTTAGAAAACAAAGTAGCACAAAACACCCAATTGGAACAACAAAAAATTTTTTTAAAAAGCTTAGATAGTTGAAGGGAACTGTGGAACATCAAGCATAACAATATTCACATCATAGGGGTACCAGAAGAAGAGAGGGAGCAGGGAATTAAGAACCCATTTGAAGAAAACTTCTGAAAACCGAAAACTTCCTTAACCTGGTGAGGAAAATAGAAATACAAGCCCACAGAGAGTCCCAGCAAGATGAACCCAAACAGGCCTACACCAAGACACATCAAAATTAAAATGGCAAAGGTTAAAGACAAAGAAAGAATCCTAAAAGAAGCAAGAGAAAGACAATTACTTACAAGGGAGCTGCTGTAAGACTATCAGCAGATTTCTTAACTGAAATTTTGCTAGAATGGAGTGGTAGGAAATATTCAAATTAATTAAAAACAGTATAATCAAGACTACTCTAACCAGCAAGGCTATCATTTAAAATTGAGGGAGAGACGAAGGGTTTCCCAGACAAGAAAAAGCGAAAGGACTTCATTACCACCAAGCCAGTATTACAAGAAATGTTAAAAGGACTTCTTTAAGCAGAAAGGAGAAAATAAACAATCAAATGATGATCAAAATATGAATAATAAAATGACAATAACTAGGTACCTATCAATATTTTTTTTTAAAGATTTTTATTGGGGAATTGGGGGGATGGGAACAGTGCTGGGGAATTGGGGAAAGGGGAACAGACAAGTTGCTGTCGTTTTGTTCTTCAATCTAGTTGTGGAGGATGTTGCTTCACTGGCCCAAGTTGGCACCATCATTGCGCTCTTCTCTGGCGAGGCAGATCAGTCGCCGGCTTCTGGACGGCCGCTCACTGCGGCTGCTGGCCGCTCACGCTGGCTGCTGGCCGCTCACGCTGGCTGCTGGCCACACATGGTAGCCCATGGCAATCCACTGCCACAGGGACTGCAGCCCACGCCGTCGCCGGCGACTCATGGCAGCCCAGCTCCAGGTTGAGCTGTTGTTCAGCATCTTAGCTGTGGAGGGCAGTGTCACTGGCCCTCACATGTGGGATCCGAACCGGGGCCCTCTGGCATCCCAAGCGAGTTCTTAACCATGGCGCCACTCGGCCGGCCCTATCAATATTCATTTTAATGTAAATAGATTTAATGCTACAATCAAAAGACATCGTATAGCTCAATAGATTAAAAAAACAAGACCCATGCTATGTTTGTACAAGAGACCCAACTCAGATCAAAAGACACACACAGGATGAAAGTAAACGGATGGAAAAAGATATTTCATGCAAATTGAAATAAGAAAAAAAACTAGTGTGGCAATAGTTATGTCAAACAAAATAAACTTTAAAATAAAGATATAATAAGAGACAAAGAAGGCCATTACATAATAATAAAGGGATTAATCCAACAAAAAGCTATCACTCAAGTAAACATTTATGCACCCAACGTAGGAGCACCTAAATACTGGGGGCCCAAAAAAATATATACAAGTAAATACTTTGGTCAGCATTGTTCAAGCAGTAGTTTGCCAAATCAGAAGTGTCTAGATGCTGATGGTAACCACTTTGAGCACCTTTAGTAATTGCAGAAGTCAAACTTGACTTGTATTCATCTTTTGTTATCAGTATATATTATTACAATTTTAATAGATTTTTCCTTTCTTAAAATGTGTATACATTATGTTGACACCCTCTGTATATAAAACAAATATTGACTGACAGAAAGCCAGAGATTAACAGTAACACAATCATAGTAGGGGACTTGAACAGCCCACTGACACCAATGGACAGATCTTCCTGACAAAAAATCAAAACAGAAACAGTGGCCTTAAATGACACACTAGGCCAAATGGATTTAATTGATACTCTTAGAGCATTTCACACCAAAGCAGCAGAATATACATTCTTTTGAAGTGCACATGAAACATATTCCAAGATAGACCATATGTTAAGCCATGAAAAAAGGCTCAATAAATTTAAGAACATTGAAATCATATCAATCTTCTCTGACCACAATGGTATGAAACTAGAAATCAATTATTAGAAAAAACTGAGAAACACACAAACACATGGGAGCTAAATAACATGCTACTGAAGAATGAATGGGTTAACAATGAGATCAAGGAAGAAATCATGAGATACCTTCAGAGAAATGAAAATGAAAACACAATGACCCCAAATCTTTGGGACACAGTGAAATCAGTCCTAAGAGGGAAATTCATAGCAATGCAGGCCTACTTAGGAAACAAGAAAAATCTCAAATAAACAGTCTAACTTTACACGTAGGGAAACTGGAATAAAGAACAGCAAACAAAGCACAGAATGAGTACAAGGAAGGAAATAATAAAGATCAGAGTGGAAATAAATGAAATAGAAACAAACAAACAAAATTACAAAGGATCAATTAAACCAAGAACTGTTTTTTTTAAAGATAAACAAAATTGACAAACCTTTAAAAAAGCTCACTAAGAAAAAAGAAAGGACCCAAATAAATAAATATAAAAAATGAGAAGTGACAATGGACACCACATAAATATTAAAAAAAAAATAAGAAAATACTACAAGCAACTATACTCCAAAAAATCGGACAATCTGGAAGAAAAAAATTCCTAGAAGCATACAATCTTCCAAGACTGAATTGAGTAAAAAACAGAAAATCTGAACAGTCCAATTACTACCAATAAAATTGAATCAGTAATCAACAAGCTCTCAAAAAATAAAAGTCCTGGACCAGATGGCCTTATAGGTGTTTTCCCAAACTTTTAAGAAAGAATTATCACCTATTTATCCTCAAACTATTCCAAAAAAATCCAAGAGGAGGGAAGGCTCCCAAGCCCATTTTACAAGGCCACCATTACACTGATTCTAAGACTAGACAAAGACATTACAAAAAACAAAACAAAACTATAGGCCAATATTCCTAATGAACATAAATGCAAAAACCTCAACAAAATATTAGCAAACTGAATTCAGCAATACATTAAAAAGGTCATACACCATGATCAAGCGGGATTCATTCCTGATATGTAAGGTTGGTTCAATATCCACTAATCAATTAATATGATACACTGCATAAATAAAATGAAAAATAAAAATCACATGGTCACATCAATAGATGCAGAAAAGACATTTGACAAAATCCAGCATCAATTTATGATAGAAACTTTCAGCAAAGTGCGAATAGAGGGAACATATCTCAGCATAATAAAGGCCATACATGACAAACCCATACTAATATCATACTCAATGGGGAAAAACTAAAAGCATTCTCCTTAAGATCAGGAACAAAACAAGGATGACCACTTTCACCACTTTTATTCAACATAGTACTGGAAGTCTTAGCCACAGCAATCAGACAAGAAAAAGAAATAAAAGGCATCCAAATGGGTAAGGAAGAAGTAAAACTGTCATTATTTGCAGATGCATATGCTATATAGAGATTCCTCCAAAGATTCTACCAAAAAAACCCTATTAGAACTGATAAATAAATTTAGTAAAGTAGCAGGATACAAAATAAATATTAAATCAGTTTCATTTTTATACATCAATAATGAACTATCAGAAAGAGAAATTAAGAAAATCCAATTTATAATTGCATCAAAAAATATTAAATACTTAGGAAGAAATTTAGCCAATAAAGTAAAAGACCTGTACAAAGAAAATTATAAGATATTGAAGATAGAAACTGAAGAAGCAAATAAATGGAAACATGCCATGCTCATGGATAGGAAGAATTAATAGTTAAAATGTCCATACTACCCAAAGCAATCAATAGTTTCACTGCAATCCCTATCAAAATACCAATGGCATTTTTCACAGAACTAGAACAAATAATCCTAAAATTCACATGAAACCATAAAAGACCCCAAATAGTCATGGCAATCCTGAGAAAGATGAACAAAGTAACATGCTATCTGATAACAATTATACTATAAGGCCATAGTAATCAAAACAGCATGATATTGGCATAAAAACAGACACATAGATCAATGGAACAGAATAGAGAGCCCAGAAATAAATCCATAACTACCTGGCCATTTAATCTATGACAAAGGAAGGAAGAACATACACTGGGGTAGAGACAGTCTTTTCAACAAATGGCGCTGGGAAAACTGGATACATGCAAAAAAAAATGAAATTGGATCACCTTCTTATGCCACATACAAGAATAAACTCAAAATGGATTAAAGACTTAAATGTAAGACCTGAAAACTCCTAGAAGAAAATATAAGAAGTAAACTCTCAGATTTTACCTTTAGTAATATTTTTACGGATTTATCTCCTCAGACAAGGAAATCAAAAGCAAAAATAAATAAATGGGACTACACCAAACTAAAAAGTTTTTTCACAGCAAAGGAAACCATCAACAAAATGAAAAGACAGCCTACTGAATGGGAGAAGGTATTTGCCAGTGATACATCTGATAGAGGGTTAATATCTAAAAGTTATAAAGAAACACATACAATTCAACACCAAAAAAATCAAACAATCCAATTAAAAAATGGGGAGAGGACATGAAGAGACATTTCTCCAAACAGGACATACAGATGGGCAATAGACATATGAAAAGTTCTCAACATCACTTATCATCAAAGAAATGCAAATAAAAACCACAATGAGATACCACTTCACTCCTGTCAGAATGACTATCATCAATAAATCAACAAAAAAACAAGTGCTGGTGAGGGTGTGAAGAAAAGAAAACCTTTGTGCACTGCTGATGGGATTGCAAATTGGTACAGCCATTATAGAAAACAGTATGGCAGTTCCTCAGAAAATTAAAAATATAACTACCTTATGACCCAGCAATTCCACTCCTGAGTATTTGTCCAAAGAAATCCAAAACACTAATTCAAAAAAATACATTCACCCCTATGTTTACTACAGCACTATTCACAATAGCCAAGATATGGAAACAACCGAAATGTCCATCAATAGAAGATAGGACAAAGAAATTGTGGTACATTTATACAATGGAGTACTACTCTGCCATAAACATGAATTAAATCTTACCATTTGCAACAACATAGATGTACCTAGAGAATTTATGCTAAGTGAAATATCAGACTGAGAAAGACAAATACCATATGATCTCACTTATATATGGAATCTATAAAACAGAATAAACAAACACAACAGAAATAAACTCATAGATACAGAGAACAATCTGATAGTTGCTAGATGGGAGGGGTGTCTGAGGGGTGGGTGAGAAAGGTGAAGGGATTAGGAAGTACAAATTTGCAGTCACAAAATAGTCACATGGCTGTGAAATACAGTATGGGAAATGCAGTCAATAATGTTGTAAAAACTATGTATGGTGTCAGATGAGTACTAGGCTTATCAGGGGAATCACTTCATAAATTATATAAATGCCTAACCACTGTACTATACACCTGAAACTAATATAAAATAATATTGAGTGTCATATATATATGTGTGTGTGTGTGTGTGTGTGTGTGTGTGTGTATGTATATATATAATGGTATGTAAAGTACAGCATAGGGAATATAGTCAGTGATATTGTAATAGCTATATACGATGTTAGAGGGGTAGTAGACTTGTTGGGGTTCACTATGAGGTGTGTAAATGTCTAGCCATTATGTTGTATTGTACACCTGAAACTAATAACAATTTTAAAAAGAACTAAATGGAGTCAATGGAATTGTAATAGATAAGTATGATATCGGGGGTGGGAGGGCAGTAGATGGGGGAAGGGGGTTGTTTCTTTTGAGGGGTGAAAAGGATAACTATTGTATTGTTCTGTACACCTGAAACTAATAATAAAAAATTAAAAAAAAAAAAGAATGCTGGAAATGTATTAAGTGCCACCTGGTCACCCATCCCTTGACTATGTTCTCTATTGGCTCCAGCAGACATTCCTTTCATCAAGACTTTGAAAAATACACTAGTGAAATGAGAACTGGCATCCTTGATAGGCTCTGTAGTGACCCTTCTCTCCAGACCATGGATGACAGTGGCAGATGCCAATATTGAAGTCTCCCTGAATTACTTGAGGGTAATTGGATCCTTTCTTCAATATCAGCAGAAATTAACCACCAGAAACAAGGTGTGTATGGTTACTCTAATGGGCAGTATGGCTGAAGTAGCAATCAGAACAGTTTGATTCACATAGAGTTTTGGTAGTGGTTAATTGGTTATGGTGTTTCTATGACTGACATAGGTGAAGAGCCTATGCAAGTCTTACTTAATATAAATAAGTGATAAAGACTCTCTCTAAGTCTGGTGAATAGAAACCTATTCTGTATCACCGCAATAGAAAACCATGATCTCACTCAGTTCTCAGATGTGAGCCATTTCACAGACCCAGAACCCCTTGAATGAAGGAAAGGCAGAGTCGCTTAAAGGACTCAGCTACATTCATAGAAGCTGATATCATGAATCTTCCTTCTTTCCTTTCCCAAAGTGAACTGTATCTATTTACCAGGGTGACTTGTCATTGGAATAATGAACATTTTCAGACTTTCAGTAAATATTAGATACTGGCTCTGAACTGCTGCTAATTCTTAGGTGTCCCAACACAGTGGTCCATAAGTGAAGTAACCAATGGAATTTTTTACCTGGATCTGCCAGAGGGTCCTGAACCCACCCCAAGTTTATTTCCTCACTGCCTGAATGCCTTTAATATGTTGACCTTTGGGCAAGAAGAAGGGAGGAGTAGACATACCCAGCTACCAGTAGAATACCTATACCAGTTCCCTAGACCTGTAGAGAAATGGCTATTCTGAGAGCAAGGGCCAAGTAAAGCCACTAAAACTTCTTTTCCCTATGAAAAGAATAAAATTAACACCACTTTCTTGGAGAAATTTAAGAAATTAGTACATCACCAAGGATTTCAAAGATACAGAGTTGAAAGATGTGAAGTGAATCTGGCTCTGTTCTCCTCTTACTTGGAGCAGTTTTGGTCCCTTTTAATCAACACTGAACTCCTGGTCGTTATTTCTTGTTTGCAGGCTTAGAACCCAACAGACATATGGCTTTTCTGCTCTATACCTGGGCATTGTTCCATTTCTGATCTACAGTGAGGTTGGTCTTACTTTTGAGCTTGCCTATGCATTTTTATTGCCCTTGTTCAAAGTTTATCATTGCTATGTGTTTAGATCATAAGGAGATAGATCGACTGTTGAATTTACTGTACTAGCTTAACCTGACATCACCAACCATTAGGTTTGTAACAAAATCACCAACCTGGGCAAAAATCTAATTTGCCAATTGTGGTAAGTAATAACCAGTGGTTAATTTTCATAATAGTTCTTTCAGAGGTTATTGTCATCTTATTCTATGATGCTTTTGTGTTTACCAGGATATAGAGATAAATACAGAATTATTTTCATTTTAAAAATGATCCTGGAAAGGATACCATTTGAAGTATAAACTATAAATACCTTTTACATGAGTGAAATAGCCAAAATGAATGGATTCTTGATAGTTGTAGGAGTTTTTTATTGCAAATGAATTCTGGCAAAGCAGAAATTCTTATGACAAAACAGAAACTATTTTTTTTTCCTGTTGGGGATTAACTTTTGTTCTGCTGCTTATTTTGAATGTTCCTAGACTTGATTTGGTGAATTAAATTGTTTTAGACAGAGTTTCCAAAGTTAATGTGCCTGAAGTATCCCAAATTTGGACTAGGAATCAAGTATTTTTACTCCATTGTGCCAACCAACATTCTAGAATAATGAGTAATTTGGGACTGCAACTGGGGATTTTTAGTTCTGAGCACTTAGTTCTGAGGTTTACTGAAATGAAGCCTCTCAAGAATAGGTACTATTTTTGTTGTTTTCTCACATTGTTTTTCACTGGATTTGATACTCAATAATCATGCAGAAAATGCTTATTCAATAAGTGAATATGAGGTCTTACAATTAAGTTCGCAAACTCACCCTAGAAAAAGTGCTACATACCTCATTGCTGACTATCACTATGGTTGCCTTCGAAGTACTCCCCTTGGGAAGCTATACACCAATGCCAGCACCTAGTCCACCTTTCAAAGCAATTTTGAAACTCTTTCTGGAATGGCCAGAAAAAGCTGTCATCATATTACCCTTGATGTCCTGTCATCAAAACATCTTCCTTTCTATATTTCTTTTATCTTCGGGTAAAGAAAGAAGTCACTGGGGACCAGATCAGGTGAGTAGGGAGGGTGTTCTAATACAGTTACTTGTTTACTGGCTAAAAACTCCCTCACAGACAGTGCTGTGTGAGTTGGTGCATTGTCATGATGCAAGAGCCATGAATTGTTGGCAAAAAAGTTCAGGTTGTCTTCGTCTAACTTTTTCATGCAGCCTTTTCAGCACTTCCAAATAGTAAACTTGGTTAACTGTTTGTCCAGTTGGTACAAACTCATAATAAATAAGTCCTCTGATATAAAAAATGATTAGCAACATCATTGCAACAACTTCACAAACTTAATAACTATATATTAAAATGTTCTAAGTCAGACAAATGATGTAAGTCAGAGAAAAAATAGAATTAGGTTTAATCTATCCAGACCAATAATTTCATTCAGAAATAATCAAAATGCCTGACCCACAATACATGCTTAATATTATGGCACACCATAAGTGTTTAATACATGATTATTAAAAGTATGTAAAAGTTAGGCAGATCTTTTGGGTGCTTAAAATAACCAATCAATGAATATATCATTTATGTTATGGATACTATTATTAAAAGGAATGATAAATGAATAAGTTTGTATGTGTAATAAAATTGTTTCCTTTTTTCTTTTTGTTAGTTTTTTTAAGTTTCTCTTTCCAAAGGAATAGTTTCTATTGGAGTGAAATGGCTGGATCAATCCTAAATGATTTACTAGAAAAACAGTTCCAAAACAGATAGTGGCTTTTGGGGAAAATCTTTATTTTCTCTATTCTGTGATTAAGTCTGGACTTACTGGACTCAAAATGAAGAGATAACATAGCAATTATTTGTTTAATTTAGGGTATACAAAAAACTGAAGAGGACTTTTTTTTTTTTTTTAATTGGGGAATTGGGGGATGGGGAACAGACAAGTTGCTATCCTTTCGTTCTTCAGTCTAGTTGTGGAGGACGTTGTTTCACTGGCCCAAATGGGCACCATCATTGTGCTCTTCCCAGGCAAGGCAGATCAGTCGCCGGCTTCTGGACGGCCGCTCACGCTGGCTGCTGGCCACACACAGTAGCCCATGGCAACCCACTGCCGCAGGGGCTGCAGCCTACACCTTCGCCAGCGACTCATGGCAGCCCAGGTCCAGGTTGAGCTGTTGTTCAGCATCTAAGCTGTAGAGGGCAGTGTCACTGGCCCTCATATGTGGGATCCAAACCGGGGCCTCTGGCGTCCCAAGCCAGCTCTTTACCAATGCGTCACTCGGCCGGCCCTGAAGAGGACATTTTTAGGGGAGCCACAACACAGATTACCCAGTTTTGGCCTAAGAACCTTTCAGAATACTTGCATTAATCACGTAACTGCTAAGTCTCCCCTGCACTTGCTGTTTTAACAGGACCAACACATTTAAAGGCTGACAGCCTCAGGGTAAGGAGGTAAAATTCGCCACTCTTTTGTTCATTTGCATACATTGTTGTGGAACTATCTCCTTCCACCCAAGTCACAATCAGTATTTTTTTATGAAAATAATACAATTATGTCAGGGATTTGTTTTGGGGAGCAAATTAATTTATGAAAGGTGGCAGAGGCAATGCTACACATACACCAGACCATTCCTTTTTCCTTCTGGATAGTGCTCCATTTCCTAACCATGTGATTAACTCTGGCCAGTGGAGAGACGGTGGGCGTGGTATGTGCCCTTCCAGGCTCGGCTTTCGAAATCTGGAAACCTCTCCAACACACAATCTCTTATGCTCTCTTCTCCGCTGTGATCTTGGACATGCATGACCCAAATGACTTAGCCACAAGGTGAAAACACTGGGTTCCTGACTTATGGCTTGGAAATTCCCACCCCTCCAGTGCCAGATATTTGCTCACCACACTATCAGTGAGACAGAAAGTTTTCATTTAAGCCACAGAGATATGGAAGGATAATGTTTTTCAATAGCAGCTACCTGGCTAATATATGGATCACAGTGATGCAACCTGTTTTACCTTTGGGGAAGGAGAAGGGGGGTGTACTTTAAAGTAAGATACATTCCAATACCCCCAGGAGATGTCTGAAACCACATATAGGACCAAATCATATATATACTATGATTTTTCCTATACATACAACCATATGATAAAGTTTAATTTATAAAGTAGGCACAGTGAAAGATTAACAATAACTAATAATAAAATATAACAATTATAACAACATACTATAATACAAGTTCTATGAATGTGGTCTCTCTCTCTCTCAAAATATTTTTTTGTACAGTGCTCATTCTTCTTGTGATAATGTGAGATGATGCAAGAGTGATGAGATGAAGTGAGGTGAGTGGCATAGTTATTATGACGTTGAGTTAGGCTACTATAAAGGTTACTTGAACACAAGCACTGAGATACTTTAAAAGCTGAGCTGATAACTAAAATGGCTACTAAGCAACCAATGGGAACATGTACAATGTGGATACACTGGATGATTCACATCCTGGGCGGGGCAGAGCAGGTCGCACGAGATTTCATCACGCTACTCAGAATAGCATGCAATTTAAAAGTTATGAATTGTTTATTTCTGGAATTCTCCATTTAATATTTTCAGACCATGGTTGACCCCGGGTAACTGAAACCTTGAAAGTGAAACCAGAAATAAAGGGGGACTACTGAACGCATTTTTCTTTGAGGCCAGGTTAAACTCTAAATATTTGACTGTAAGTAAGTTTAAACTGTATTAACTGTTAAATGTGAAGTCTTCTCAAGAATGTGTTTATGAAAAAAAAAAAAAACAAAAAAAAAACCTTTTGTGAGGCTTTCTTTAGCTTTAAAATTATTATCTGATTTATTGAAGTTACAAATCCAAAACCTAGTTTTTCCTTAAGTTTTTAAATTTAGCTTGCAATCTTATTATTTTATTTATAAGTCCAGTAAATGTTCAGCAGTCACTTTTAAGAGACTTTGAATAATTTACAAACTTGTTTTAAAAATTCCTTTAAATATATTAAACAGCATATGTACATTTAATATATTTGACTTTTTTGTGGGAAAGCTCAATTATCTGACTTAACAAACAAAACTTTCCCAAGTACTGACATAATTCACATATCTAATGATTTCAACTTATAAATATGATGAGAATTTCTCTTAAATCTTATAACCTTATATTTAGACTTAGTAAGATTTCAACTTAAAAATCACAGGTCTAAAGCAGTTGCTCAATTATTCATTGTAAATTGAAAAAAATTTAAACTGACTTTTTACTGGGTAATATTCTCTTATATGTCACAAGTATATAAATTATTAAATGTGCACATATCCGTAAATAGGAAAAATGTTAATGATGTGTATTTGATTCTTTTAAAACACATTTATACTTGATTACAAAGCATCCTGAATGTGAAAGATTACAACTAAGAAATTATGTTTTATCAAGCAAATTTTGAGGGATCCTTTATTATTCAACTGAGTTTGTATGATGACCAGAAATGCTACTAGATCCTTGAAGATGACCCTGATGGGCCTACAGCAGGAACTATTCATAACTCGTCTCCTTAAATTGGTCTTGTAGCCTTCTTTGTAGTCTTCATCCCTAGTGATTTTAGAGAAGGCTGCTTATTTGATTCTTAAATTTAAATGGACTTTTAAGTTTTTATTGTTTCATTTTCTTCCTGTCTATAGAACTATATAAATGAGACTCAATTGAATTGTGAAAATCTCTCATAGCTTAGACAACTCACAACTTGCAAGGCCTTTCTATGACAGTAGCATAAACCAGTGTTGCCCCAAATGCAGGTCCTCTCTGATGGGATAATTAAATGTTGATTAAGCCTATTCATTACACACTGGGGTTAAGAACTCTGCCCCACTGAGATGCATACATTTGGTACCATATGAAGCATTGCATCTCCAGCAGTATAATGACCTGTTGACAGGGCCCACACCACTCCCAAACCCCCACCCCAAATATGAACACTTGTCTTTACCCGAAACCCAAAGTTTTGTTCAAAGCTGTTTTGTAATCATCTAGTTTAATTCAGTTGTTTTACAGAAGAAAATGTGAAACTAAAGGAGAAAGTGTCTGGTATACACAACTAGTTACAGGAAAAGCCAGTACTTTCTCGTAAACTCCTGAGTCTATGTCGTTGTTCTTACCTATCAAAGCTTTGGCCAAACTAAGATGTGCAGAGAGCCAAGAATCACAAGACAGAGAGAGGCAGGCATATAATCTCTCTGCCTCAGAACGCAGATGCTGTCCCACAACTGCTAAATCAGCCAGCTCCCAAGCTCGGAGGCCCCTCTGTCACCCACGTCCTCTCTGCTAAACTCAACTGCTGGTGAACTTTTTTCTCTGAAATGAGACCCTCAGAGCTGTTCACAAATATTAGTAACTTCAACTACAAAAATTTCTGATGTCTAAGCTTATTCCTGCTGAACAGATACTATTGCACTAAATGCACAAAAGTTCAATTTCAAAGCAGACATTTCTAGGATGTTAGCTAAGGGTTAAAAGAAAGAAAGAAAAAGAAACAAAGCTGTTTCACTTTCCCAGATGACTGATACCACCAGAGATTACTTTGGAGAAAAAAACTATTCTTAAACCGTAATGACTACAGTTCTCAAACCCAACGTTGAGAGAGATCCCACAGTTATTAAAGTTAATAAATCAGAGAGAAGAAGAGAGAGATCCTACATGCAAATCTGTGCAGCTTTTTCATTTTTCTGCACACAGAATTCAAAGGGTTTCTCTCCCCATTCCCTCCCCCTTCCTTTACCTCATTCACCACGGGTATCTTAAAAACAGCAAAGAGACTCATGGGACGCACAGTTCTATAAGATGCAATTATGGTACCTTATTTTTAAGAGTTTAAAAGTGCATCTTTATGGCCTTATGCAGCCACAGTAACTTTTATATGTTTGATTGACATAAAACATGCATTGGCATAAAACATTTCCTCGAACTGTAGAAATGTGGAGATTTTAGTGGTTCTGCTCTCTCCTCCTCCATGTGATGCCCCCACCACTCTTCCTATCCCTCCTCATTTGTGTAGTAATATTGATCAGCTGTAGTTAGCAGAATGCAGTTGGTGACCCCAGAACAGCTCTTCTGGTTGTTGTAAAAGCTAAAGTGAATTGAAATAAAATGCATGTGATTCATGAGCTACACATGCATGTGGGAATCAGAAGGCCCCGCATTTACAGATCATTTTAAAGGTGATTGTTCATACATGGAGGTTTACATTGTTCCAGTTTGACTTTTGATTACTTTTTTTAAGTTAGGTGAAAAAGGTTGCCTTGCCCTCTCAGATAGAATAGGTGTTTCTGTATAACCAATATAAATACTTCTAAAGTTTTATAGGGTGACTAATACCCTACAGGGATAAACCAGGCTGTCAACTTTCCTGAGACTTTTGGCTAGAACCCCAAATGTTGGCTAAAGGCATCAGGGCAAGAGCCTCATCTCAGAAAAAGGCTTTCTATCCAGAGATCATAAATATGTGTCTATGTAGTAGAACAGATGTGCACCTATTCTTCCAAAATAATGGAAAGTCTGGACTCTAAGAGAAATTAAAAATGAGCATCTATTGAGCTATATTTCAATTTTTATTAGAGTATAACTTCATTAATGTTGTCCAACAAGCAAATATGTATTGACTATTGTCCCTTGACTATTGCTTCAGATTCCCTAAAACAAGTTGGGCTACTTCATGGAGCGGCCTCCCATTTCTCAGAGCAGGAAGAGTTCTGAGTTAGAAAAGAGCAAGTTCTCTGACATCATATTTTAAACCAATAATTCAAATTTCAGTGACCGCTCAGTTGGTAATAAGGGCTTTTTCTGATGATTTCCAAAAAAAGACTTACCTCAAACACTCCCTTCCCATATGACTGAAATATCTTGTGTAAGTGTTTCCTGACAGTGGCCCCCAGTGCTCCTTCTTTCTTCAGGTTTTCCTGACCAGATGTCTATTTTCAGTTACTGTGTGTAGCCACTAATAACTCTTCCCTCGGGTGACTGAGGAGGCACGGTGGCCTGACTAATTTATTTTACCTCCCCATTTTCCCACAAGTAGACCAGGAATGGTTGCCAATTAGTCAAAAAGGATTTGCTAAGTGCCCACAGCATAAAAGTGGTGTACTACATTGAACCTTTTGGTCAATTCATCCTGAGAAAACATGTAGAGCTTTAACACAGAAAACCCCAGCTTCCTAGGGTCTTGATTCCTAGGATCTTCAGGCTTCTAGAACAATTTCAGGCCCAGAAATAGCCAGGAAAATAGACAAATACCTCTTGAGAAGCAGTCCTAAATTTTCAGTAAGTAAAGAGTAACAGCAGAGAGGAGCCAAAAGTCCAGACATACTGATTGATAAGTTAATACGCATAAGAAAACAAAACAAAGAAAGCATTATGATTGGCTTGTGAAGAACATAAAAGACCATTCTGCACGTCCAACCACCAGCTTTTTGTTAGTAAACAAAAAAAGAGAAAAATAGAAAATACAGAGTGAAAAAAAGGAGAGGGGAAAGAGTCTCATTAAATCCCCATTCAGCTGCATGATATTTTGAGATTATTAATAATTGGATTTTTTTCTCCCTGCCCCCTTTCACTCATCCATGAAGTTAGCAATCTCTATGTATCATTTCTTCAGAGAAGAGCAGAAAGCAGAGGTAGCCAGCAGGGCTCTCTAGATTTATTTTTAAAAAGCTAAACCCATTTTTCTTGATATTCTTTTAGCTATGGCTTCACAAAGATCAGAAATAAAAATCTTGTCCCAGATAACACACACACACACACACACACACACACACACACACACACACACACACACCAGATTGGGCAGGAGGATGAGGTCTCTGGTTCCCAAGAAAGGGCCACCAAGGGCTCTTCTCTGGGGCAAAAAGCCCATGAGGAGGAGAAATAGCTCTGGGTGCATCTAGGATGACCACAAGAACTTGGGTCTCTCAAAGATGATCATATCCCAAGCTTGCCACAAAAGTGGAGTTCTAGTGTGCTCCAGGTGCCATGGTTGACTTACACATAGAGGATGTCAGTGATACTCATGAGTCCCTCAAGACTCATGGTCCGCACTACCTTCCCTCTCTTCCAGGCAACACACAAGTCCTCCCAGTTCTGATGTAAGTGGGTCCAACGACAACTGGGCTGAAATTCATTACAAGCCAGGAAGTGAAGCTTGGAGTCAGAAATGAATGTGTGCTATGGCAAATAAAGTTAGATTTCCTGCATAACTGAGTTTAAAGAATAGGATTTATACCTTCTGCACCCACAACAACCCTATGTGATAAGTAATACTATTTCTATAATATTTTATAGATTGGGAAACCTAAGTCAGAAGTTAAGTAACTTGCATAAGGTTATGCCATTAAGTGATAGAACTGGATTTGAAGACAGGGAAGAAGAA